>NW_005360763.1:66595-82270 GCF_000412655.1 Myotis brandtii
TGGGAGGCGGGGTGTTGCTGGCTGGTGGGGATGGGGCTGGCAGGTGAGGTGGTGGCTGGCAGTTGGGAAGGTGTGGTGAGTGTCTGCTGAACAGGGTGGGCAGAGAGGAGGCGCTGGACCTGAGAGGGGAGCTGAGCAGTGATGCGGCCCTGACCCCACCGCTCTGTAGGGAGAGGAGATCTCAGGTGGAATGAGTGGCCGTAGGCTAGTGGGGTCTGTGCTGGGTCCTGCCTCTGAGTGTGTGTGACGGGGATGCTTGCTGGTCCTCACACCCCCTGTCGCTGCTGCTGGAGGCTCACCTGAGGGGGTGAGGACTGGCCTCCCCTGCAGCCTGGGGGGTGGGGGGTGGCCCCTCGGGGTCTGAGCACACAGCAGCCTCTCTGCTTGTCTCCACAGGAGGCGGGCACGGAGGTGGGCTCAACCCTGAGTGGAGGGCAGGCTTCGGTGAGGGAGGGGCCCACAGGGGGGACAGGGGTTCCTGAGGGGCTGGGCTTGTCACCCACGCCTGTGAGGAGTGGGGGCGGCTGGCAGAGGGATGAGACCTGGAGCTGCCCTTCTCGACACAGAGGAGCCCCCAAACTTGTGTCCTGGAGAACTAGGGGAACGCTCACCGAAGCTGAAGACATTTTCTCTTTGTGTTGTGAGTTGTGTAAGCCCCCCCCCCCACTTGGGTCTGAGATGGAGGCCAGCGTGAACCTCTGCCTCTCGGTGGGCGAGAAGCAAGTCGGTTGGTTCGGCGGCTTCCTGTGGGTCACTGTCACGGCAGGAGGACCGAGCGGGGCCGCCTTTGATGGCAGACATCGCTCCAACTGTATATTCAGACCATTTCCTCCTTCGGAGCTGGCTGCTGCCGTGTACGCTATTATGAAGGCAGACAGGTAGCCGGGAACATACCCTAGTGATTTGAACAGATGGCCCTGCCTGGCGCTGGTTGAAGGGACCCCACTCCTGTCCCGGTCCCGTGAGGAGCGGGGGCAGCTGGTGGAGGGACGCGACCAGGAGCTGCCCTTCTCGACACAGAGGAGCCCCCAAACTTGGGGGGTGGGGGGTGGCCCCTCGGGGTCTGAGCACACAGCAGCCTCTCTGCTTGTCTCCACAGGAGGCGGGCACGGAGGTGGGCTCAACCCTGAGTGGAGGGCAGGCTTCGGTGAGGGAGGGGCCCACAGGGGGGACAGGGGTTCCTGAGGGGCTGGGCTTGTCACCCACGCCTGTGAGGAGTGGGGGCGGCTGGCAGAGGGATGAGACCTGGAGCTGCCCTTCTCGACACAGAGGAGCCCCCAAACTTGTGTCCTGGAGAACTAGGGGAACGCTCACCGAAGCTGAAGACATTTTCTCTTTGTGTTGTGAGTTGTGTAAGCCCCCCCCCCCCCCCCCCATGTGCCCTCCAGAGGGTGGAGTAATGATACGATTGGTAATTCTTGCCTGTGTGGAAGCTGGGCATTCAGACTCAGATTTAATTGGGTCTGAGATGGAGGCCAGCGTGAACCTCTGCCTCTCGGTGGGCGAGAAGCACGTCGGTTGGTTCGGCGGCTTTCTGTGGGTCACTGTCACGGCAGGAGGACCGAGTGGGGCCGCCTTTGATGGCAGACATCGCTTTGTAAACCTGTAGCTCCAACTGTGTATTCAGACCATTTCCTCCTTCGGAGCTGGCTGCTGCCGTGTACGCTATTATGAAGGCAGACAGGTAGCCGGGAACATACCTTAGTGATTTGAACAGATGGCCCTGCCTGGCGCTGGTTGAAGGGACCACGCGAGGCCATTCCACACGCCCTCTTGCTCCATCAGCTGCGGCCCCGAGGCCTCTGTGGCCAGAGGACAGGCTGCTCACTCTCGCCACGCGTGTCCTGTGACTATTTTCCAGACCCGCTTCTCAGCTGTGTGCCAAAGCGCCGCAGGGCAGCCCCGGGGGCTCTGGGAGGAGGGGACCCAAGACAAAGGGGATGCTGTGTGCCCCCTGCACTGTGAGCAACAGAGAGCCGTGTCTCTGGCCCAGGGTCCGCGTCTTCTGCCGGAACTTACTAGCGCGGAGGGAGCCTCAGATCCTGGGTGGATCAGCGCTTCTGTCCCTTCTCCCACCTGGTGTTCATGGTCCCTCCTGACGGTGGCCCTGTGGACCTCAAGCACCAGACACGGACACCACAGTCCCCCCTCCATGGTTCACCAGATCCCACGGCTGTCGGGACCTCCTTCTCCATAAATACCTGTCGCAATGTATAAATATTTCTCTCTTTTTCATGACCAGCACGGCTAGAGAGCGGACAGGAGTCCTGAGTAGGACCACGCGAGGCCATTCCACACGCCCTCTTGCTCCGTCAGCTGTGGCCCCCGAGGCCTCCGTGGCCGGAGGACAGGCTGCTCACTCTCGCCACGCGTGTCCTGTGACTATTTTCCAGACCCGCTTCTCAGCTGTGTGCCAAAGCGCCGCAGGGCAGCCCCGGGGGCTCTGGGAGGAGGGGACCCAAGACAAAGGGGATGCTGTGTGCCCCCTGCACTGTGAGCAACAGGGAGCCGTGTCTCTGGCCCAGGGTCCGTGTCTTCTGCCGGAACCTTGAACAGTAACAGGCTGACTTACTAGCGTGGAGGGAGCTTCAGATCCTGGGTGGATCAGCGCTTCTGTCCCTTCTCCCACCTGGTGTTCATGGTCCCTCCTGACGGTGGCCCTGTGGACCTCAGGCACCAGACACGGACACCACAGTTCCCCCCTCCATGGTTCCCCAGATCCCATGGCTGTTGGGACCCCCTTCCCCACAAATACCTGTTGCAATGTATAAATATTTCTCTCTTTTTCGTGACCAGCACGGATAGAGAGCGGACAGGAGTCCTGAGTAGGGGTGACGGGGGATTGAGAAAATGAAAGAGACAGACACAAAGACAGTAGGGAAAGCTGGGACCGGTGGGACAGCTGTCGTCTGATGGAGAGACAGGGACCTGGAGCCTATACAGCGCGTTTATTTTATACAGTAAGATACCAGGGTAGCCGGGAATACCTTAGTGATTTGAACAGATGGCCCTGCCTGGCGCTGGTTGAAGGGGCCACGCGAGGCCATTCCACACGCCCTCTTGCTCCATCAGCTGCGGCCCCGAGGCCTCTGTGGCCAGAGGACAGGCTGCTCACTCTCGCCACGCGTGTCCTGTGACTATTTTCCAGATCCGCTTCTCAAGCTGTGTGCCAAAGCGCCGCAGGGCAGCCTCGGGGGCTCTGGGAGGAGGGGACCCGAGACAAAGGGGATGCTGTGTGCCCCCTGCACTGTGAGCAACAGGGAGCCGTGTCTCTGGCCCAGGGTCCGTGTCTTCTGCCGGAACCTTGAACAGTAACAGGCTGACTTACTAGCGCGGAGGGAGCCTCAGATCCTGGGTGGATCAGCGCTTCTGTCCCTTCTCCCACCTGGTGTTCATGGTCCCTCCTGACGGTGGCCCTGTGGACCTCAAGCACCAGACACGGACACCACAGTCCCCCCTCCATGGTTCACCAGATCCCACGGCTGTCGGGACCTCCTTCTCCATAAATACCTGTCGCAATGTATAAATATTTCTCTCTTTTTCATGACCAGCACGGCTAGAGAGCGGACAGGAGTCCTGAGTAGGGGTGATGGGGGATTGAGAAAATGAAAGAGACAGACACAAAGACAGTAGGGAAAGGTGGGACCGGTGGGACAGCTGTCGTCTGATGGAGAGACAGGGACCCGGAGCCTATACAGCGCGTTTATTTTATTCAGTAAGATACCAGGAAGTTTTACTACAGTTTAAGATAAAGAAAATATGTGCTTTCTTGTGGCTTCTTTGTCATCGTCACTTCTGGGTGGGCCTGGATAATTGTGTTTGTTCCTGGGGCCTGGCTGGATTTAGATAATGAAATCCACCCCCTAGCGCCTGAGCTGAAGGTCAGACTGACAACACACCTGCCTCCGGCAAGGTATGTTTCCAGGGCCTGGCTCTGCCAGGCGCCACTGGATTCAGACTACAATCAGCTCAGGGTCTTTCCCAGGTGCTCTCTACAGCAACGTTTGCTAGTGGGTCTGCTTCTCTGATCAAACCTGATTGCTCGTTCCTGCTGCCTCACATGGGCCAAGCCGCCTCCTCGGGCTCCCGCCCTCTAGGTTCTGTGTAAACATCATCTGCACTGCACTGGGGGTGGTAGGCACCATCCACAGGCCTACATGTTTGGCACAAAATCTATTTGGGCAGTCAGTCTAACGGTTCTAGAAGAAGAGAGATTTGTGAAGTGGAAGTGGATATTGAGAATAGCTCCCCTCCATCTCAGTGTTAATTTTTTAAAAATTAAATATGTCTTTATTGATTTCAGAGAGGAAGGGAGAGGGAGAGATAGAAACATCAATGATGAGAGAGAATCATTGATCGGCTCCCTCCCGCACGCCCCCTACTGGGGATTGAGCCTGCAACCCAGGCATGTGCCCTTGACCGGGATCAACCCGGGACCCTTCAGTCCCCAGGCCAATGCTCTATCTACTAAGCCAAACCAGCGAGGGCCTCAGTGTTGATTTTATGCAGGTATTGGAACACCCTCTGGTACCCTATTCTGGCATTTCTGCGTTGTTTGATTAGAGCTGGAATCCCTGGATTGTGCCCTATGGAGAGAGGGAGAACGTGGGTGACACTACCTCAGGCTTGGGAGCAGGCTCGGGTGTGACGGGGGAAGATGCCATGAGAGGGAAGGGTCCAGACAGCCCCTCTGTGAGCCCTCGGACACTGTCAGGTGTTATCTTGTTGTTGGGGTTCATTTCCACTGTGTAGTCAGCACACAGACGGCTGAGTCATGGCTGGAAGAAGGTATGAAATGTGCTGGTGACAAATAATAGCACAGTGCTTTCCAACCGGAACGTCCAAAGCCTGTTCATTACACAGGATCTTTAAAGAGTCATGACTTGAGTCTCTTATTTCGCTTTGTGTAATTCTGCTGTCCTGCAGGGGAAACAAAGGACATTTTGCAGGACAAATCTCCCCGCGCCATGTCCCGACCATAGACACTTTAATCGCTGAAAGTGCTGGGGCATAGTAACACCGTTATTGTTTTAAGTGGGCAACCTACTTGAGAAGAGGTCCTCACTAAATGTGGGGTGAAGAATGTGACCCAAGAATTAGCTTTCCTACACCCCCTTTCCTAGGGAAGTGATTACAATGATGTGATTTACCACTATCCCCAGGGCCCAACAAAGGAGGTGCTTACACATCTTTGCTCTTTTTTAAATTATATTTTTAAATTGAATTCATTGGAGGTAACATCCTATATAATAAAAGCCTAATATGCTAAGTGTCTGGTCGTCCGGTCATCCATTCAACCAGTCAAAGTGTAATATGCTAATGCTCCTCAACCGCTCGCTATGATGTGCACTGACCACCAGGCCACCAGGAGTCGACCAGTTGACCAGTCACTATGATGTGCACTATCAGGGGGCAGATGCTCCTACTGGTAGGTTAGCTTGCTGCTGGGATCTGGCCAATCGGGACTGAGCGAGATGGGCCGGACACACTCTGGAGCCCTCCTATGGTCCCTCCCTGGCCCTGATCGTGCACCGGTGGGGTCCCTCTCACAACCTGGCCTGGCCTGTGCCCTTTCACAATCTGGCACCCGTTGGGGGATGTCGGAGAGCTGGTTTTGGCCCAATCCTGCAGACCAGTCCGAGGTACCCCACTGGTGCACGAATTTGTGCACTGGGCCTCTAGTTGGTTAATAAAATTATATAGGTGAATGAAGAGGAAATCATAGAGGAGTAAAGTTCCAGGCTCTACCTCTAGGGGGCAGAATCCTCTCCAGTGCAGATCAGCCAACTCAGTTCCTGACCTTGGCAGTGAATTCCAGCAAGGGCTCCCCAGGCTTTCATGTATGTTTTTCTGATATGACTGTTTATTATTTTGACTCACCTTATTCGTGGCTGGTATGGAAAAAAGGGCATTTGTGAGCATCGTTTTGTTGTCTACTCCCTGCAAAACAATGTGGTTGTTTATAAAATTTGCTTTCATCAAAAGCTGAGGATGTTTCTTTTTCATTTAGCGCTCAGTAGAAATAAAAGGTGGAGGCCAGTCTGTATAACTCCCTCCCCCCTTCATCTCATCAGCCCCCACGTTTATGAGATTGTTTTCCTTTATTATTTTAATTAAAAAAACTTACCAGGATGTGTCTAATTATGAATTTATTTTCATTGGTTTTACTTGGAATGAGGTGAACTGTTTTAATCTCTGAGCCCGAGACTCTTTTTAAAATTTAGACAAAAGGTAATTACAGGTTTGAATGTTTTCAATTATTTTGGTCTCTTCCTGAGGAAAATATATAATTCTGAGGTTGCGTCTCTTTTCTTTATCCTCCTTGGTTTTCATTTCTTTATCATGTTTCCTTGTGCTTTGAGAATATCTCAAACCCACCCTCTCCCTCCGGTCTCAGGTTTTTGTTATGTTAATGCTGATCTTTTCTCCCTCGGACATGACCTCTGGTATTGAATATTTGAATTAGAAGTGTTACTATTTACTTTCTCTGCATCCTCTTCTCTGGCTCTTTTCCTGTCTTGCCATTTTATTTTGGGTGTTATTTCTGCCAACCAGGCCTTTTTCACGGCGGTCACAGAGTCTGACCTCTTACAGAGAATGTCCGAAAGTTTCATCATGTTTAAAAACAACTGTTATCACTTATAGAAGACTGCTAAATCTGGGTCCAGAAAAAGGGAAGTTACAAGTTACCCAGACATTTCAAGGGCATCTATATTTATAAAAGCCTAAGCGATCGTTATGACTGGACGACCGGCCAATAGCTATGATGCACACTGACCACAAGGGGACAGACGTTCAATGCAGGAGCTGCCTTCTGGTGGTCAGTGTGTTCCCACAGCCAACTTCCCACAGCCAGCCAACCTCCCGCGGTCCCTCCCCCCAGCTGGCCAACCTCCCGTGGTCCTTCCCCCTGGCCAGCCGGCCCTGATCGGCCTGATTGGGACTGGGCAAGATGGCCCTGATCGGCCCCAATCGCCGGCCAGGCTGAGGGACCCTACCTGTGCACAAATTTGTGCACCAGGCCTCTACTCTTATTATAGACTCAAAAAGACAGATAGGCTCAGTAAGGTAAAGGTTGACCTTGTCAGTGTAGATACCGGCCTAGGAGGTGACTACCCACCACAACTGCTTTTAGTTAAAGTTTAATTTCAGACCATCGCTTGTGGTGACTTTAGGTCTCTGAGTTTGCAGGACTCCCCTGAGCCTGTCAGGTCAGCATGTGGCCCCTTTTGTCCACACCTGCTACATATGAAACTGCACCTGCAGGCCCCATAAGTTGAGGTCAAGTTCTGGAACTTGGGAGGTTTATGCTTTGGGAAAGCTCATGGAGTCCTCCGGAAGGAGGCAGGCCCCAACCATATATTGGAGACAGAGGGCTGAGCTGCCTCTGTGGAGGTTGGGTAGGAACTGGGTGACTTACTGGGGTCTGGACACCTGTTCTGTGAACGGAGATGGATCAAGGACAGGAGGGGAGAAGCAATGCATCAGGGATTGTTGATGTGGTGGATGCAGTGACTGTCAGTCTCCTGCAATTTCTAAGTGTCTGGGGATCTTCATTATGACTTGCAACAAGAATCCTGTGTCCCTGCCCCACGCAGAGCACTCGCGGGTGCAGATGGGCTAAAGTGTGGTCCCTGCTCTCAGTTGTTTGGGTTCGAGTTGCATTTACTGTACAGCCTTTGGCTCTGAGCCTGTTAGTGTGGGTCATTGGGTAGCTCTGCGGGAGAAGGGCTGTCCGGGGGGGAGGCAGGGGGTGTCCTGGCCCAGGCCGTTCTGTTTACTCTGCATCTCCAGAATTCCACGGAATAAGAGCACATTATAATATCACTAATGTTTCATTAGGAGAAGGGCTGTCGGGGGGGGGAGGAGCGGGGTTGTCCTGGCCCAGGCCATTCTGTTTACTCTGCATCTCCAGAATTCCATGGAATAAGAGCACATTATAATATCACTAATGTTTCATTGTCTTCTGCTTTTGAAAGGATTGTAAGGGTAGCACTTTTGAAAGATAAAAAAATAAAAAAATAGAAATATGTAAATATAAAACTCACTCGAAGTGATAGCGACCAGAACTAAGCGCTGTTAGCATTTTAGTGTGCAGCTCTCCTTTTGAAATAACCATTTACCACCTTCTCCAATGTGAACAGCTTTATAAAATATGTTATGGATTTAACCAGTCCCTTGGTTTCCTATATATGTGAGCCCTTCATTTTGAAGGCAGTGCAAGTAAATTACAATTAGGATGGGACTAGAATTTAAAAATGAAACTATTATTGTCCACAGATGACATGAAAACACTATTATTTGATAATTCACCAATTCAGGGAAGAGTTAAAAAATATCGTGACATAATTAATACAGACTCACAGGGGAATAACTAGACAATAGATACAGATATGACAGAGGAGATAAAATTCATTATAATCCCAGTGGTAATTAATATGTGATTAATACTTTTGTGTTATGTCCTTCTTGAATTTCACTGAACTAAGGGTATGATAATGTATATGTATATGTATATGTATATGTATATGTATATGTATATGTATATGTATATGTATATGTATATGTATATCTACTAGGGGCCCCGTGTGCAAAATTGCATGAGACCCAGGACCCAGAGTCCTGCGGCTGCCACCGCCACCACCGCGGGAGGCGGGACCCAGAAACCTGCCCACTGCCCCAGCGGGCTACATAAACCTGCCCGCGGACCCAGTGGGACCCAGAAACCCACCTGTGCCTCTGGTCAAGTCCCCACCCACCCGTGCGCCTCGCTGTGCACGTAGCCCCGCCCACCCCGTGCATGCAGCCTCCTGCTGATGGGTTTTTATGGCGTGATGGCGTGATGACCACAGGCTTTTTATATAATAGATATCTGTATCTCTCTATATCTCATCTTATTTGAGATGGGAAGAAACAGCCAATTACAGTAAAATGCAGGCCGTCCTGCTACAGTGCCTGCTTTGAGAAAATGACTGGTACATGACGGAACAACTTGAGCACGTGTGGTTTCCCGTTGTTCGTGTGTGAAAATCGCCCCCACGTGGAAAGTGCAGGTGGCGATGCCGCAGGCATGCGCATGAGCACCTGTCCCCTAGGTGTTCCCTCTTCCGCGGGTTCACATGGCCTCGCCCTCCATCCGCTGGGAGAGCCCAGGGCTGCAGCCTTCAAATGCCGCCTGATCCTTTAAAGTTGAGTGCCTCGCTCATTGTACTGTTTTTGGGCTTAATTATTGAAAATGTGCTACATGTGCTGTTTCATTGAGTTTCTATCATTTTTTTAGGCTGTTGTTTACAAAGTTGTTGAGTGTCTTACCTTTGGCCCTTGCTTCCCGGGTTGTTGGCTGTGAGGTTTTGCACAGCAGTTTCTAGAAGTGTGTTTGTCCTGTTGTTACAGAATTTACTGTCCAAGGCCCCCCCGGGCGCTGCCTCCACGCACCCGGGCTGGTCTCCCCCGGGGCTGGGGCCGCAGCCTCTCACACACCCACTCAGGGTCGCTGCCAGACTTGTTTTTGTCGCGGCCGGTTCCATTGCTTTCCTCCACGTTTAGCCTCAATTTCACATTTTAATAGATTGGCCTTGCCGTCCACTTTGTCTGACCTGTCACCCCCCAAATCTCCCTCTGACATCTCTGAACACCGCCTTGTTCACACCTTTCACCGAACGCATCACAATCTGAAAGTATCTGAAATGTTTGATTTTTTTTTCCTGTTTAATAAGATGTGAGATCCTGGAGGGCACTTCCTCCGGTCCCCCAACTTCTACAAGGCCTGGGACAGAGTTGGCACTCATTAGTGTTTTTTGAGTGAATGAATGGAAGGAAATGAACACTTCATCACCTTCTTGCTCTGCCATGAATGCTTTTACAGAGAACCCGCAGGTTTCTGAGCTGTCAAGTCATGTGGGGAAGTTCTCAGCAGCTGTGGTAACTCTTCCTGCAAGCTCTCTCCCAGGGGGCTGGGGCGTGGTGCGCGCGGGAATGAAATACAGTAGCTGGACGTTGGAGGGTTACCCCACAGGCTCTGAACTGTCGCTAAATCCAGGGCCACCCCAATGCCACTGTGGTCCCCTAGTCAGAGCGGGGCTGACGGTGGTCCAGGAGATACGGGGTTTTGGCCTCAATTTAAGTCACTGTGGCTAGTGCCTGAGTCTCTGAATGTATAACTTGAGTAGACGTGTCAATTGGAAGAGTTCTGTGACCCGCAAAGTATAGACGTTGGGTAGGAAGGACCCAGCAGCTTGGCTGCCCCTGGAACGTCTCCTCCCCGCAGGTTACTAAGCAACAGCACGACTCTGGACAAATGACTCGGCTGGTGGCCACAGTCAAAGACTTGGGCAATGCAGGGATACTGGTACACATCTCATCTGCACTCAGCGTGCTGGCTTGGACACTGCAGAAGTGGGTGGGTCTTGGAGGACGGCCCCGGAATATTGTAGGTGTAGTGGGTGAGTTGTGGTGCTGGGACGGGCGCGAGTCAGCTGCGGACCTGGAGTCCGCTTGCTGCTGTGCAGGGTCAGACATGTGCAGAAAGTGGGAGTGAGGGTGCAGAGCTGCCAGAGGGGTGGTTGCACCCTCAGTCCTGCCTCAGCTTAGTGATGGTAGGGCTGGGCTCCGCAAATGGGGTTTCCTCCTCAGAGGCTCTGTTAGACTCTGACAAAGTGGGTGCTAGAGAGGACTGGAATGCCAAGGGCCATGAAGGGAGGGCCTCCTGTTTGCTTCCTTGGGCTCTTGTGGTACCACAGTGAGAGGGACGCTTCATTTCACAGAAGCAGTTGAATTCACGTTGGAGATCTTGCAGCCTCTGAAGAACAAGGTGTCATTGTGCCTTTCAGGGACCAGCAGGGGCCACGAAGCCTCCCTTTGGTCAGAGGTGCCTGTGCTCAGAGGTGCCGTGTTCAGAGGTGCCCGCGGGCAGAGGTGCCCGTGCTAGAGGAGCCCATGGTCAGAGGTGCCCGCGCTCAGAGGTGCCCGTGCTCAGAGGTGCCGTGTTCAGAGGTGCCCGCGGGCAGAGGTGCCCGTGCTAGAGGAGCCCATGGTCAGAGGTGCCCGCGCTCAGAGGTGCCCGTGCTCAGAGGTGCCGTGTTCAGAGGTGCCCGCGGGCAGAGGTGCCCGTGCTAGAGGAGCCCATGGTCAGAGGTGCCCGCGCTCAGAGGTGCCCGTGCTCAGAGGTGCCGTGTTCAGAGGTGCCCGCGGGCAGAGGTGCCCGTGCTAGAGGAGCCCATGGTCAGAGGTGCCCGCGCTCAGAGGTGCCCGTGCTCAGAGGTGCCGTGTTCAGAGGTGCCCGCGGGCAGAGGTGCCCGTGCTAGAGGAGCCCATGGTCAGAGGTGCCCGCGCTCAGAGGTGCCCGTGCTCAGAGGTGCCGTGTTCAGAGGTGCCCGCGGGCAGAGGTGCCCGTGCTAGAGGAGCCCATGGTCAGAGGTGCCCGCGCTCAGAGGTGCCCGTGCTCAGAGGTGCCGTGTTCAGAGGTGCCCGCGGGCAGAGGTGCCCGTGCTAGAGGAGCCCATGGTCAGAGGTGCCCGCGCTCAGAGGTGCCCGTGCTCAGAGGTGCCGTGTTCAGAGGTGCCCGCGGGCAGAGGTGCCCGTGCTAGAGGAGCCCATGGTCAGAGGTGCCCGCGCTCAGAGGTGCCCGTGCTCAGAGGTGCCGTGTTCAGAGGTGCCCGCGGGCAGAGGTGCCCGTGCTAGAGGAGCCCATGGTCAGAGGTGCCCGCGCTCAGAGGTGCCCGTGCTCAGAGGTGCCGTGTTCAGAGGTGCCCGCGGGCAGAGGTGCCCGTGCTAGAGGAGCCCATGGTCAGAGGTGCCCGCGCTCAGAGGTGCCCGTGCTCAGAGGTGCCGTGTTCAGAGGTGCCCGCGGGCAGAGGTGCCCGTGCTAGAGGAGCCCATGGTCAGAGGTGCCCGCGCTCAGAGGTGCCCGTGCTCAGAGGTGCCGTGTTCAGAGGTGCCCGCGGGCAGAGGTGCCCGTGCTAGAGGAGCCCATGGTCAGAGGTGCCCGCGCTCAGAGGTGCCCGTGCTCAGAGGTGCCGTGTTCAGAGGTGCCCGCGGGCAGAGGTGCCCGTGCTAGAGGAGCCCATGGTCAGAGGTGCCCGCGCTCAGAGGTGCCCGTGCTCAGAGGTGCCGTGTTCAGAGGTGCCCGCGGGCAGAGGTGCCCGTGCTAGAGGAGCCCATGGTCAGAGGTGCCCGCGCTCAGAGGTGCCCGTGCTCAGAGGTGCCGTGTTCAGAGGTGCCCGCGGGCAGAGGTGCCCGTGCTAGAGGAGCCCATGGTCAGAGGTGCCCGCGCTCAGAGGTGCCCGTGCTCAGAGGTGCCGTGTTCAGAGGTGCCCGCGGGCAGAGGTGCCCGTGCTAGAGGAGCCCATGGTCAGAGGTGCCCGCGCTCAGAGGTGCCCGTGCTCAGAGGTGCCGTGTTCAGAGGTGCCCGCGGGCAGAGGTGCCCGTGCTAGAGGAGCCCATGGTCAGAGGTGCCCGCGCTCAGAGGTGCCCGTGCTCAGAGGTGCCGTGTTCAGAGGTGCCCGCGGGCAGAGGTGCCCGTGCTAGAGGAGCCCATGGTCAGAGGTGCCCGCGCTCAGAGGTGCCCGTGCTCAGAGGTGCCGTGTTCAGAGGTGCCCGCGGGCAGAGGTGCCCGTGCTAGAGGAGCCCATGGTCAGAGGTGCCCGCGCTCAGAGGTGCCCGTGCTCAGAGGTGCCGTGTTCAGAGGTGCCCGCGGGCAGAGGTGCCCGTGCTAGAGGAGCCCATGGTCAGAGGTGCCCGCGCTCAGAGGTGCCCGTGCTCAGAGGTGCCGTGTTCAGAGGTGCCCGCGGGCAGAGGTGCCCCCGCTCAGAGGTGCCCATGGTCAGAGGTGCCCGCGGTCAGAGGTGCCCGAGGTCAGAGGTGCCCGTGCTCAGAGGTTCCCATGGTCAGAGGTGCCCATGGTCAGAGGTGCCCACGCTCAGAGGTGCCCACGCTCAGAGGTGCCCATGGTCAGAGGTGCCCACGCTCAGAGGTGCCCACGCTCAGAGGTGCCCATGGTCAGAGGTGCCCACGCTCAGAGGTGCCCACGCTCAGAGGTGCCCATGGTCAGAGGTGCCCACGCTCAGAGGTGCCCACGCTCAGAGGTGCCCATGGTCAGAGGTGCCCACGCTCAGAGGTGCCCACGCTCAGAGGTGCCCATGGTCAGAGGTGCCCACGCTCAGAGGTGCCCATGGTCAGAGGTGCCCATGGTCAGAGGTGCCCACGGTCGGAGGTGCTCGTTGTCAGAGGTACCCATGCTCAGAGGTGCCCATGCCCAGAGGTTCCCGTGCTTAGAGGTGCCCGTGGTCAGAGGTGCCCACGGTCAGAGGTCTGAGGGTCAGCTCAGTTGGCCCTCATCCCAAGTTCTAATGCTATGAGTTCCCTCCTCTGTCCTTTGTTCTCCAGTCCCCCCCCCAGCTGCTTCCTCGCGTGCCAGCTTCTAACACCATATTCTTTAATTTGTTGTTCTAGTTTAAAAAAATCCTTTTACCTACTTTAATTCTTCATATGCAACCCTCACTGTTGAAATAACATGCGATTTTTGTCCCCTAACAAAGATCCGTATATCAGTGTATAAAACACAACACTGTGTTCACTGCTTTTAAGCAGAATTTTAAAAAAAGTTCTGACGACTTAATTGACGTCCTTGGGAATTTATATTAGAAACCACCGCGATTCTCTGTACGTGCGTCTTCCCTTTGCTGCCCATTATCACCTGGTTTCCAAGCAAAAGAGAGTTTTAATTAACAGCGTAGGTTGAAGGTCTTTCCGTCCCACCGCTGAGACTTTGCAAATGGAAGCATTCAAATGGAACAGAATTAGAGTTGGGCACACGCTGGCTTAGATCGAGCCAGAAGCACACTCTTCATACATGTTGCTGAACTTTGTTTTCATTTTTCATCTTTCAGAGCAAATAGAACAACAGGCTAACTGCTTCTGAGAAGTCAGGCTGCCTGAACACTGTTGTTCGAAACTCAGGAACAAGGTCTTCTTACCTCTGCTTCACCTTGACCAGCGCCGGGAAAGCAGAACAAGAGGACCGAAGTGTGAGCATGACCCGAGACCAGCCCCACGAGACGGCGGTCAGGGAGGCCCACTCCCAGGTCACCTTGTGCCACCCTGTGGCAGGAGGACACTCTGAGCCCCTGTCACCGGTGGCTGAGGCTTCGGACATCCTCATCCTGCTGTAGGGGCGGCGGTCGCAGAGCCTTCCTCTGGAAGGCCAGGAAGGGCAGGAGCGGACCCCAAGGTGGTGCCCCACGGCTGACTGTGCTTGGAGAGCACTTCTTCAGCCTCCACTCTGCTCCCGCTGTCCTATCACCTGCCTGTCTTTATTCTGGAGCCCCTGTACCTCAGGCCTGCTCGCCGCTCTGGCTCCTGGAGCAGAGACAGGCCGCAGATGCTGCTTCACGAACCTGGCAGAACAGGGACTCAAGCTTGGGGAGCAGTTAAGGTCAGAACAGGGACCCACGTATGGGGAGCAGTTAACATCAGCTTGGCTCTGCCAGTTTCTGACTCGGGTTTTAAAGTGATAGCTGAGGCCTGGCCGGCATGGCTCAATGGTTGAGTGTTGGCCCATGAACAGGAGGTCATGGTTTGATTCCTGGGCAGAGCATATTCTGGAGTTGCAGGCTCAATCCTCAGCAGGGGCTGTGCAGGAGGCAGTTAATCAATGATTCTCATCATGGATATTTTTATCCCTCTCTTTCTCTCTCTGAAAACAATAAAAACATTAAAAAAATAAAAACAATGATAGCTGCCAGTTGGATATCTGATAGGCAGAAGAAGCATTAATTTGTGCTCCTGCCTGCCTTCCTCCTGCCTTGCCGCAAGTCCCTTGAAGAGTTTTGTCTGTTCCAGCAGATTCAGGACTTGGAGAGCAGCATCAGGAAAATCGAGGGAAAGCATTGGACAACATGAAAAAACCACAGCAACTGGAAGATTTTTAAAAAAGTCACCTAGGCAGAGATTACAGAAGGTGTTGGGGTTAGACTATGAGAGGTTCTAGAGAAATGTGGATATTCTGGAACATGTGTGGATATTCTGGAGTACCCGTGGAAGTACTGGAGGATGAGTGGAGGCTCTGGAATACATGTGGATGTTCTGGAGGATGCATTGAGGTTCAGGAGCATGTGTGGATGTACTGGAGCATGTGCTGACATACATGTGGATATTCTGGAGGACATGTGCAGGTGCTGGAGCATATGTGGATGTTCTGGAGGACATGTGGATGTTCTGGAGCATGTGTGGATATTCTAGAGCATGTGTGGATATTCTGGAGCATGTGTGGATGTTCTGGAGTACGTGTGGATATTCTGGAGAACATGTAGATATTCTGGAGCACGTGTGGATACGGTGGAGCACACGTGGATGTTCTGGAGCATGTGTGGATGTTATGGAGTATGTGTGGATATTCTGGAGCACATGTGGATATTCTGGAGCATGTGTGGATGTTCTGGAGCACATGTGGAAGTTCTGGAGCATTTGTGGATGTTCTGGACCATGTATGTATGTTCGGGAGCACATGTTTATATTCTGGAGAACGTCTGCATATTCTGGAGCATGTTTAGATATTCTGGAGCATGGGTGGACTTTCTGGAGCTTGAGTGGATATTCTGAGCATGTGTGGATGTTCTGGAGGACAGGCGGATATTCTGGATCATGTGTGGATATTCTGGAGCATGTGTGGATATTGTG
>NW_005360763.1:87060-95362 GCF_000412655.1 Myotis brandtii
TTCTGGATCATGTGTGGATATTCTGGAGCACGTGTGAATGTTGTGGAGCACATGTGGATATTCTGGAGCATTTTTGGATATTCTGGATCACAAGAGGATATTCTGGAGCACTCGTATATGTTCTGGATCATGTGTGGATATTCTGGAGCACATGCAAATATTCTGGATCATGCCTGGATATTCTGGAGCATGTGCGAATATTCTGGAGCACATGCGGATATTCTGGATCATGTGTGGATGTTCTGTAGCATGTGTGAATATTCAGAACTAATGCAGATATTCTGGATCATGTTTGGATATTCTGGATCCTGTGAGGATGTTCTGGAGCACAGGCGGATATTCTGGATCATGGGTGGATGTTCTGGAGCACAGGCGGATATTCTGGATCATGGGTGGATGTTCTGGAGCACAGGCGGATATTCTGGATCATGGGTGGATGTTCTGGAGCACAGGCGGATATTCTGGATCATGGGTGGATGTTCTGGAGCACAGGCGGATATTCTGGATCATGGGTGGATGTTCTGGAGCACAGGCGGATATTCTGGATCATGGGTGGATGTTCTGGAGCACAGGCGGATATTCTGGATCATGGGTGGATGTTCTGGAGCACAGGCGGATATTCTGGATCATGGGTGGATGTTCTGGAGCACAGGCGGATATTCTGGATCATGGGTGGATGTTCTGGAGCACAGGCGGATATTCTGGATCATGGGTGGATGTTCTGGAGCACAGGCGGATATTCTGGATCATGGGTGGATGTTCTGGAGCACAGGCGGATATTCTGGATCATGGGTGGATGTTCTGGAGCACAGGCGGATATTCTGGATCATGGGTGGATGTTCTGGAGCACAGGCGGATATTCTGGATCATGGGTGGATGTTCTGGAGCACAGGCGGATATTCTGGATCATGGGTGGATGTTCTGGAGCACAGGCGGATATTCTGGATCATGGGTGGATGTTCTGGAGCACAGGCGGATATTCTGGATCATGGGTGGATGTTCTGGAGCACAGGCGGATATTCTGGATCATGGGTGGATGTTCTGGAGCACAGGCGGATATTCTGGATCATGGGTGGATGTTCTGGAGCACAGGCGGATATTCTGGATCATGGGTGGATGTTCTGGAGCACAGGCGGATATTCTGGATCATGGGTGGATGTTCTGGAGCACAGGCGGATATTCTGGATCATGGGTGGATGTTCTGGAGCACAGGCGGATATTCTGGATCATGGGTGGATGTTCTGGAGCACAGGCGGATATTCTGGATCATGGGTGGATGTTCTGGAGCACAGGCGGATATTCTGGATCATGGGTGGATGTTCTGGAGCACAGGCGGATATTCTGGATCATGGGTGGATGTTCTGGAGCACAGGCGGATATTCTGGATCATGGGTGGATGTTCTGGAGCACAGGCGGATATTCTGGATCATGGGTGGATGTTCTGGAGCACAGGCGGATATTCTGGATCATGGGTGGATGTTCTGGAGCACAGGCGGATATTCTGGATCATGGGTGGATGTTCTGGAGCACAGGCGGATATTCTGGATCATGGGTGGATGTTCTGGAGCACAGGCGGATATTCTGGATCATGGGTGGATGTTCTGGAGCACAGGCGGATATTCTGGATCATGGGTGGATGTTCTGGAGCACAGGCGGATATTCTGGATCATGGGTGGATGTTCTGGAGCACAGGCGGATATTCTGGATCATGGGTGGATGTTCTGGAGCACAGGCGGATATTCTGGATCATGGGTGGATGTTCTGGAGCACAGGCGGATATTCTGGATCATGGGTGGATGTTCTGGAGCACAGGCGGATATTCTGGATCATGGGTGGATGTTCTGGAGCACAGGCGGATATTCTGGATCATGGGTGGATGTTCTGGAGCACAGGCGGATATTCTGGATCATGGGTGGATGTTCTGGAGCACAGGCGGATATTCTGGATCATGGGTGGATGTTCTGGAGCACAGGCGGATATTCTGGATCATGGGTGGATGTTCTGGAGCACAGGCGGATATTCTGGATCATGGGTGGATGTTCTGGAGCACAGGCGGATATTCTGGATCATGGGTGGATGTTCTGGAGCACAGGCGGATATTCTGGATCATGGGTGGATGTTCTGGAGCACAGGCGGATATTCTGGATCATGGGTGGATGTTCTGGAGCACAGGCGGATATTCTGGATCATGGGTGGATGTTCTGGAGCACAGGCGGATATTCTGGATCATGGGTGGATGTTCTGGAGCACAGGCGGATATTCTGGATCATGGGTGGATGTTCTGGAGCACAGGCGGATATTCTGGATCATGGGTGGATGTTCTGGAGCACAGGCGGATATTCTGGATCATGGGTGGATGTTCTGGAGCACAGGCGGATATTCTGGATCATGGGTGGATGTTCTGGAGCACAGGCGGATATTCTGGATCATGGGTGGATGTTCTGGAGCACAGGCGGATATTCTGGATCATGGGTGGATGTTCTGGAGCACAGGCGGATATTCTGGATCATGGGTGGATGTTCTGGAGCACAGGCGGATATTCTGGATCATGGGTGGATGTTCTGGAGCACAGGCGGATATTCTGGATCATGGGTGGATGTTCTGGAGCACAGGCGGATATTCTGGATCATGGGTGGATGTTCTGGAGCACAGGCGGATATTCTGGATCATGGGTGGATGTTCTGGAGCACAGGCGGATATTCTGGATCATGGGTGGATGTTCTGGAGCACAGGCGGATATTCTGGATCATGGGTGGATGTTCTGGAGCACAGGCGGATATTCTGGATCATGGGTGGATGTTCTGGAGCACAGGCGGATATTCTGGATCATGGGTGGATGTTCTGGAGCACAGGCGGATATTCTGGATCATGGGTGGATGTTCTGGAGCACAGGCGGATATTCTGGATCATGGGTGGATGTTCTGGAGCACAGGCGGATATTCTGGATCATGGGTGGATGTTCTGGAGCACAGGCGGATATTCTGGATCATGGGTGGATGTTCTGGAGCACAGGCGGATATTCTGGATCATGGGTGGATGTTCTGGAGCACAGGCGGATATTCTGGATCATGGGTGGATGTTCTGGAGCACAGGCGGATATTCTGGATCATGGGTGGATGTTCTGGAGCACAGGCGGATATTCTGGATCATGGGTGGATGTTCTGGAGCATGTGTTGATATTCTGGAGCATGGGTGGAGATTCTGGAGCATGTTTATATATTCTGGATCACACGTGGATATTCTGGAGCACTTGTGTATGTTCTCAATCATGTGTGGATATTCAGGAGCATGTGTGGATATTCTAGAGCAAGTGTGGATATTCTGGAGCTCATGCGGATATTTAGGATCATGTGTGGATATTCTGGAGCATGTGTGGATGTTCTGGAGCATGTGAGGATGTTCTGGATCATGTGTGGAAATTCTGGAGCATGTGTTCATATTCTGGAGCATGTGTGGTTATTCTGGAGCACATGCTGATATTCTGGAGCACAGCAAATATTCTGGATCATGTGTGGATATTCTGGAGCATGGGTTGATATTCTGGAGCATGGGTGGAGGTTCTTGAGAGCATGCGTATATTCCGGAGCATGTTTGGACTTTCTAGAGCACGTGTGGATATTCTGGAGCACGTGTGGATGTTCTCAAGGCCATGTGGAAGTTCTGGAGCATGTGTGTTTTTTTTGTAGCACATGTGGAAGTTCTGGAGCATATGTGGATGTTCTGGAGCATGTGTGGATGTTCTGGCGCATGTCTGTATGTTCTGGAGTACATGATTATATTTGGATCAAGCGTGCATATTCTGGAGCATGTTTGCATACTCTGGAGAATGTGTGGATATTCTGGAGCATGTGAGGATGTTCTGGATCATGGGTGTATATTCTGGAGCTCATGCGGATATTCTGGATCATGTGTGGATATTTTGGATCATGTGTGGATATTCTGGAGCATGTGTGGATGTTCTGGCGCATGTCTGTATGTTCTGGAGTACATGATTATATTTGGATCAAGCGTGCATATTCTGGAGCATGTTTGCATACTCTGGAGAATGTGTGGATATTCTGGAGCATGTGTGGATGTTCTGGCGCATGTCTGTATGTTCTGGAGTACATGATTATATTTGGATCAAGCGTGCATATTCTGGAGCATGTTTGCATACTCTGGAGAATGTGTGGATATTCTGGAGCATGTGTGGATGTTCTGGCGCATGTCTGTATGTTCTGGAGTACATGATTATATTTGGATCAAGCGTGCGATATTCTGGAGTTCACATGGATATTCTTGAGCATTTTTGGATATTCTGGAGCATGTGTGGATCTTCTGGAGCACATGTGGATGTTCTGGTGCATGTGTGGATATTCTGCAGCACATGTGTATATTTTGGAGTATTTGTGGTTATTCTGGTGCATGTTTGGATATTCTGGAGCACATGTGGATATTCTGGAGCACACTTGGATAATCTGGAGCACATGTTGATATTTTGGAGCACATGTGGATATTCTGAAGCACACGTGGATGTTGTGGATTATGTGTGGATGTTCTGGAGCACGTGTGCATATTCTGGAGTTCACGTGGATGTTCTTGAGCATTTTTGGATATTCTGGAGCATGTGTGGATGTTCTGGATCACATGTGTATATTTTGGAGTATTCGTGGTTATTCTGGTGCATGTTTGGATATTCTGGAGCACATGTGGATATTCTCGAGCACACGTGGATGTTCTGGATCATGTGTGGATGTTCTGGAGCACGTGTGGATATTCTGTAGTACACGTGGATATTCTTGAGCATTTTTGGATATTCTGGAGCACATGTGGATATTCTGGCGTACATGTGGATGTTCTGGAGCATGTGTGGATGTTCTGGAGCATGTGAGTAGGTGCTGGAGCATGTGTGGATGTTCTGGAGCACACTTAGAGATTTTGGAGCACATGTGGTGGTGCTGGAGCACACGTGGATTTTCTGGAGTAGGTGTGGAGTGAGAGGGACTTGTGGAGGGGAGGAGAGGGGAGGGATTGAGAAGCCTTCCTTGGGTAATACATTCAGCCTCACTTGTGTGCTCACTAATAGATTCAGGTAAAGATGTCAATGACTTCTCATTTATGCCTGGTTTCTGGGCTGTGCCTTTTTGAGTGTGCCTTCATTCAAGGGCTGGATTACTTTTCAGTTCCCTGCAGGTGACAGTTTGCTCGTCTTCATTGTCATCTATTGTCATGCGAGATCAGGGAACCGCAGACCAGCGTGTGCAGTCCCACTGTTTAGGGGACATCTTTCAGCCGTGACTGCAGCGTCAGGCATGGCTCAGCGTCCCTCTTCCTGCTCCAGCTCACTGTGATGCAAACAGGTTCTCTGAGGAGACCTGGTCCTGTAGGACAAGTGTTGTGTAGACACAGCCATGGTGAGGCTTGTTGAAATCTACAAATCAACCGTAAGTGGCTTGTGAACCACTGTTCGGGACAGTACATGGACCCCAGCCAAGAACTGTACATGGGGGCCAGTCTCTTCCATCAACCCCTGGTATTCCCATTGATTCTGTCATTTGCTGGCAACGGTCTCTTTAAAATACCCCCCTGGTGTATGGGTATCTGGATTCTCTCTGGTCCCTGCTCTGAGTCAGCTGGCGCTTTTACTGCTGCAGCGACGATCTCAGATGGTTGGACAACTGTGACCTTGTTTACCGTGTTCTACGTAGGCCAAATGCTTACCTCGCTGACATTTCCAACTGTGTCACTTCCATGTTTCAGACACTATATTTAATTCACTTGTTTATTTTTACCAGAAGCTTCTCCATGTTTAGTTTATTACCAGGATGCTGTGTGCGGGCACTTCCAGTGGTGAAACCGAGCGAGAGGTGAGTGATGAGGGCTGTTCATTTCATTGGTAATTGTCCCTGCAGGGTAGCTTTTTTGAACTGCAATAACTGTGGGAAAGTTTAACTTGCTTCCTATCATGGTGATAGGAATGGTGAATACATATTAGAGTCAGTTAAAAAAAAGATATAATAGAAAACTTACCAATTTAACCATTTTTAAGTATGGAATTCAGTGGCAGTAAGTACATTCATAAAGTTGTAAAATCATCACCATCATCCGTACCAACACAGCATTTCATCATCCCCAAAATTCCATTATTATCCCACAGAGAATTCCATCATCACCCCACAGAGAATTCCATCATCACCCCACACAGAATTCCATCATCACCCCACACAGAATTCCATCATCACCCCACACAGAATTCCATCATCACCCCACACAGAATTCCATCATCACCCCACACAGAATTCCATCATCACCCCACACAGAATTCCATCATCACCCCACACAGAATTCCATCATCACCCCACACAGAATTCCATCATCACCCCACACAGAATTCCATCATCACCCCACACAGAATTCCATCATCACCCCACACAGAATTCCATCATCACCCCACACAGAATTCCATCATCACCCCACACAGAATTCCATCATCACCCCACACAGAATTCCATCATCACCCCACACAGAATTCCATCATCACCCCACACAGAATTCCATCATCACCCCACACAGAATTCCATCATCACCCCACACAGAATTCCATCATCACCCCACACAGAATTCCATCATCACCCCACACAGAATTCCATCATCACCCCACACAGAATTCCATCATCACCCCACACAGAATTCCATCATCACCCCACACAGAATTCCATCATCACCCCACACAGAATTCCATCATCACCCCACACAGAATTCCATCATCACCCCACACAGAATTCCATCATCACCCCACACAGAATTCCATCATCACCCCACACAGAATTCCATCATCACCCCACACAGAATTCCATCATCACCCCACACAGAATTCCATCATCACCCCACACAGAATTCCATCATCACCCCACACAGAATTCCATCATCACCCCACACAGAATTCCATCATCACCCCACACAGAATTCCATCATCACCCCACACAGAATTCCATCATCACCCCACACAGAATTCCATCATCACCCCACACAGAATTCCATCATCACCCCACACAGAATTCCATCATCACCCCACACAGAATTCCATCATCACCCCACACAGAATTCCATCATCACCCCACACAGAATTCCATCATCACCCCACACAGAATTCCATCATCACCCCACACAGAATTCCATCATCACCCCACACAGAATTCCATCATCACCCCACACAGAATTCCATCATCACCCCACACAGAATTCCATCATCACCCCACACAGAATTCCATCATCACCCCACACAGAATTCCATCATCACCCCATATAGAATTCCATCATTATCCCACACAGAATTCCATCATCATCCCACATAGAATTCCATCATCACCCCACACAGAATTCCAGAATTCCTTCATCATCCTACACAGAATTCCTTCATCCCCACACAGAACTCCGCCATCACATACAGAGCGCCATCATCCCACACAAAACTCCTTCGTCATCCTACATAGAAATCAGAACGTCTCCATCATCCCACATAGAATTCCTCCATCTCCCCACACGGAACTCTTCCACCGTCCCACACGGAGTTCCTTCATCTCCCACACGGGATTCCATAATTGACCCACGCGGAAGTCCACCCTCGTTCCACACAGAATTCCATCATCCCACATCATCCCAGGACCTATTAATAACTTCTCAGCCTCTCTCCACCAACCCTTGGCAATTTCTATTCTGTCTCTACAAATTTGATCACCATAGTGCAGCAATTTTCAACCAGGATGCCTCAAGAATTTTTATTTTATTTTATTATTTTATTTATTTATTTTTTCTAGAGAGAAAGAGAAACATTGATTTGTTGTTCCACTTACTTATGTATTCATTGGATTCTTGTATGTGTCCAGACTGGGGATCGCAGTCAGGTATATTGGAGCATGTGTGGATGTTCTGGAGCATGTGTGGATACACATGCAGGTATCAATATACCTGCAACTTTGGTATATTGAGATGATGCTCCAACCAATGGAGCTACCAGGGCCCTGCGAGAAATTGTAAAACATGCAGTGCCTGACTATTCGGTCAGTGGCAGTGACCTCTTTGCCCTGAAATTGTAATAAAGATGACAAAAGCCAAAACAACAATAGCCATCTGTGCGACTGAATCAAATTATACCTATTTTTTTTATAAGATTGGCAAAAAATATAGTTTTTGGTGTGCTGCAGAATTCTACTAATTAGTTTATGTGTGCCATGAGACGAAAAAGATTGAAAGTCGATAACCTAGACTCTAGGTCCTAGAGTATTAGGCAGGGTTCTCCAGAAAAACAGAAATAATAAGATAA
>NW_005360763.1:95536-101123 GCF_000412655.1 Myotis brandtii
ATATTTGTGTGTGTGTGTGTGTGTGTATATATACATAAATGTGTATATACATACACATGCACATACATATACATATTATAGGGTTAGCCCATGTGGTTGTGGAGGCCGAGAACCCCAGGATCTGCTGTCTGACAGCTGGAGACCCAGGACAGCCGATGGCAGAATTCAGTTCCAGGCCAAAGGCCTAAAAATTGAGGAGCCAGTGGTGTGAGCTGTGGTCTGAGTCCCGAAGCCTGAGAATTGAGGGCGGCGATGTCCAAGAGCAGGAGGAGATGGGGCCTCCGCTCAGCCAGACAGTGAGCTTGGTTTCCTCTGTCCTCCTGCCCGGTTCAGGCCGCCCTCAATGATTGGGCGATGCCACCCACTTCGGGGAGGGGGCGTCTTCCCTCAGTCCCCCGGCCCACATGCTGATCTCTTCCCGGATACTCAGCAATAATGTCTTACCAGCTCTGCGCATCCCTCAGCCCCGCCACCTGACACCTAGGGTAGTGTTATACATCCTCATGTAAATGGAACCACGCAGTATTTGTTTTTGTCTTTTTGTGGCCGGCTTACTTCTGTTAACGTAAAAAAACCATTGAAACCTGTAAAGAATTTTTGTGAGTTTATTTGAGCCAAACTGTCGACATATGCCGGGAAGCAGAACCTCAACGAATTGAGATAGTGCTCCGGAGAATGGCAGGGTTACATCCGTATTTATACATGAAATTCATTGGTGACAGATTTAAGGAGGTGGGATTAAGCGAAGCGGGGAAACCTCTGTGATAGGATAAAAAGTAAAATGATGGACACATACTTAGGTGGGTGCAGGAACAATTAACATGATGATGGACACATACTTAGGTGGGTGCAGGATCAATTAACATGATAATGAAGGAATTTGTAGTATCTGTCCTGGCGCCCAGAACATTTGGTTGTGCCCCAGGGGCTCCAGAAAAAGGGAAGTTACAAGTTACCCAGACATTTCAAGGGTATGTTATCTTAGAGGCAAAAAGGCAAATGGGCTCAGTAAGGATCAAAGTTGATCTTGTCAGTGAAGATACTGGCCTAGGACATAACTGCCCACCATAACTGCTTTTAGTTAAAGTTTAATTTCAGACCATCCTTTGTGGTTACTTTAGGTCTCTGAGTCTGCTAGGCTGCCACGCAGGCCTTCCCTGAGCTTGTCAGGTCAGCGTGTGGCCCCTTTCGTCCACACATCCCCCTTTTGGTCATAAATCAATCCAAAGGATGCATTGATGACCAACCTTTTGGTTGGATAATGGAGTCCCACGTTGCTAGGAAGGCTCATTCCTAGGATGTCTCAGTGTCAGCATGTCTTGCTGAACAGGTGGACCACTGGGGATGGGGCAAGACCATAACCTTAGATGGCATTTAAGGTTGAATTATTATTATTTAAAAAAGGGCAGGTAAATGGGAGGCAGTCAGGTCCTATATGTCCTTGTTAAAAAGTATTCTGGATCATTTCTAATTTTTGAGCCATCATGATCTGAGTCTTTTTGCTGTTTGTCAAGTTTTGTTTTTCTGCATCTAGTATAACATTTACATATCAGGAACAAAAATAACAATACTAAACCAACATTGATTAGGAACAGAAAATGTCTAATACTAGACGAGGAAAAGTCTGAGGGTAACAAGCATCCCAGCCAACCGAAAAACCCTTTATATGTATTATCATAAATTTTTATTAAGCTAATTATATGTTTTTCTCCTTCATCCACTGTCACTTGTATCTTATGATACGGGTTTGGCCAGATGAATTAAGACTCTCTACTATTTCATTATCTAGAAGCTCTAATTTCTTTTGGCCAGTTAGTTTCCATAGAAATGACTTCATGGGGAGGATTAAGTTCAATTTCCCAATACATTGGCTTTTCAGTATCAATGTTATCATAGGTTTTATGAACCTCAGGCAAAGTTATTCTGCCTATAATTTTAGTATTTACACCATATTCCAGTATTATTTAATGTAAACTTGGTGATATTACAGTAAAAATCACTTCCCTTTCCCATATACCAGATATTGTTATTTGTTGGGGTAGATACAATAGGCTGGGACTGGGTGAATTCAGTATTCCATATTGATTGGGGGCATAACCATTCACCTTTCCAATTTTCACAATCAGACAGTGAGATAGATGGGTTCCCATTGTTTATCATTTTTAAATATGGCCCATCTACTTCCCATTGGAAGTATTCTAGTATTATTGAGGATGGTCCCTATGCCGGCCAGTTGAACAACTGGGAATTTAAGCTTAGGATCTAACCGAGGCACCTGGGCTTTTAAGACATAACGTCTTAGATCGCATTTCCCATCTAAAATTTTTCAAATTCCTGTGGAACCATATGAGTTCCATAAGTGTCTGGCCTGGGCTTAGGGATAGGCACGTTCCCATTGTTGGGTTTGTGCATGAGTTTTTACAGTCTGTCGTATCTGTTCTCCATGCTGCTTCCCACCCTTTACAACTAGACATACAACATAGGGGGGTTTTCTGGGAGCTAGGTCTGCCTCAGGCGGCTCTGGCCAATAGCGGCTGGGTGGTTTGGATGGCCTTGCCAGCTTCTTCTGGCCTGCTCCTGTCCTGCCTGCCTCTTCACTCCTGCTACTAAACCTTACTCTGTCCCTTCTTACACATGCAGAACCAGACCCAAGGCAGCGAGGTTTGAGCAATTTTAAAATTCCTTAACATACATTTTATTACTCATGTTGCAGGGAGGGACCGGTTGGCTCCTCCTGAATAAAAGAACTAATCAAAATAAGGCTTATTTTTTTCTAACTTTTGTCCCTGGGTGTGGACAACAAATGACATTAATCAGATTGACATAAACTATTTAACCTTTGTTTACGGAGGCAAATACAACAAATTTACTCCCAAGTGTCCTTGGTTTAGGGAAGATGGGATTTCTGCTCAGTTTCCCTATTCTATTTGTCCCAGCTTACTGGCCTATCATGCGTTCAATTTTCTTTCTACATTTCTCTTCCTTCTTATCACATACACAACCTTCACAAATTTCACACTTTCAAATTAGCCTTTAAACCTTCTTTCTATGTCCTTCAAAAATGCATAACCATGCCTCAGACCTTCCATTAAGTATTTCTTTTTACCTTTCTCCATCACGGCAAAGCCATACTTTCCAGTTAGTTAGAACTCTCAGCCTTAATTTTTTAGGTGACATGTAAATAATTAACATTCCTCAGATTAGCAATACACTCATATTTTTTAGGAGACACAAACAGAAATTTCACTAGCTAAACAATTTTAAACAAAGACACATACTTAAACAATAAAGACAGATAACATTCCCTATTAAAAACTTTGAATCACCATGGCAAGCAATATCAGTTTGTGAGCATACAGGCCTTGTTGACATCATCTTGGAATAGCTGTCTGCCTCCGTGGTCAGCGACTTCTCGTCCTCGAAAGGCCTCAGCTGTTTCTTGTCCTTGAAAAGTCTTTGATCTCCGCTGCAGACGGAGATGGGTGTCAGAGATGGGAGTAGATGCCCATTCACAGTCAGGTGCCTTTTTCAAATGAGAAATGTGAATCCAGAGCTAACTCCTTTAAGTTTAGCTGCACATGGGTCAGTTAGTAATACCTGGTAAGGTCCTCTCCAACGAGGTTGGAGAGAGTCCTTTATTTGGTGTCTTTTCCAATACACGAAATCTCCTGGTTGTAAGCTATGATCTTTGAAATCTTCGTCGCCCTGGAGCTCACTGTGAAATGAATCTGTTACCAATTTGTTAGTTCCTACAATGCAGAATGTCTGCTCTTTACTTTTCCTTATATTTGGGAAATAAAAGATTTAAAGGGCAACAATATTTTAAACAGTCATAAGAATAATTATCCTCAATTCATTTAGTTCCATAGTTATTTTTGTTTATCCTGATTATTTGCCAGTGGTTTTTTGAATTCAGTTATTCCTTGAAGTTCTATAAATCTTCATCCAGTTAAAAAATATGACCTGCTTACAAGCCTGCAATTTAGATTAAGTCAGAGTCCTTTTCATGGATTTTTTCTAAACATACACCTACAAATGCATCAGAATAAAGCTGTCCACGAATGACAAAATTTAAAAGTGGCATGGTTATAGATTTGATAAAAGCTTTGCTTTTAACATTCCAAGACAACTACTTTTTGGTAAGTAATAATCTCTGTAAACTGAATATAAAATATGGCTTATTGCAAGCAGTGTATTCAGCATTGAAAATAATTCATAAACTCCCAATCTGCGAAAAGCAAATACCAGAGCATCACTGGCAGACGCCCCTACGGGGATCCTGACTCTTGGCTGCCCAGTCCCTGATGGGACACAGGCTACCCTACCTGAGTTTCCTGTTTGAACTTGGCTCTGAATCTCTGCAAGTTCTTTCTGATGCAGATGCCTTAACAACCCAGTGACCCGTCCCTTGCTTCTGACTGGAGCTCAGGCGCATGGTCTTTCCTGATTGGCTAATTCAAAGGGAGGGGTTGGCCTTTGCTGTTTCAAGATGGCGGCCCCCAGGGGAGCTGCAAGCCATGTGGCCATCATGGCGGCTGTCAAGTCACGCAGCTCAACGTGGTGGCTGTCTACACTGTTCTTTGCAATTAAATTTAAACTGGTTTTTGTATTAAAATTTTCAGTTGAGATCACAGAGTTAATCCTCTTTTTAATCAGACCAATAAGCAGCATATTTTGAACTCCTAATTATTTCAGAGAAAGCCAAAATTATTTTCTCAAAAATAAATTTCTACTCTTTTAGGCATCTAGCTACCACAACTACAGAATTTCTCCCAATTCAATTTGAACCTAAAACTTTTATCTGGCAAGTCAAATATTTAGCATTTCTCAATCAGTAATATTTTTAAGAATAAACTTCAAAAATATAAGACATAATCAACCAACAGATTCAATTCTATCCTCTAGATTTTGTACGAGGCACACTCAGATCAATATTATGTATTATGTCATTTCAAAATACCTAGACATAAGTTTTTATCATTTGATTCAGTAAACTCCAAGGTCCCAAGTTCCCAGCAGCTCTGGAAAACCACACCTGAGGCTGGCAAACAGGCCTGACCCAGCCCTTGAATTTAAAACGACCATTTTCTTTTTTTTTTCCTGGGGAAAGTCAAGAAGCAAACTTGTAGCTACATAATTTCTTGATATTCAAATCCAATTATTATTTTAAAGCATTTACTTTGGCAAATTTTTGTAACAGAGACAATTTTACTGAATTTTCTTTTGGAGGCTTGTTGCTAGAACAAGCCTGCATTTCTTCCCTGGGTAAAATTCGCCATTTTTCTTAGGAAATAATCAGTCTTGGGTTTTATTCTGTACATTTGTGAAGAGACTCCAGTTCAAAACTCTATCTAAATGTCCAAAAACAGGACAATTGAGCGCATTAGTTTTAAACCAGCTTTTCTCTTTACACGTGCACAGAAATCCAGACGCATTTTTAAATTTTGTAAAACTTTTCAATTACGAGAAGGAGACTTTAAATTAGAATACTTGGGAGGAGGTGTCCATATTGGATCGCCATGTGCTCCCTTCTTCTCTTCCCCCACATCCTGCTTTCGGGGAAGTTTCAGCAAATGACTCAAATGGC
>NW_005360763.1:101213-104292 GCF_000412655.1 Myotis brandtii
TCTCTAGAATTTCAGTATATTCCCAATGGACTATTCAAAAAACAAACAAACAAACAATAGGCTAAAGGAAAAACAGGGTGTAGACATTAATTAACTTCAGAATAGTTCTGAGACAGTCTCTAAAATTTTATTAATTTCCATCTTATTAGAAATTTTTCTATGCTTTTCTCTAGAAGCTTCTAATTTCCAAATCAAGATATGCTTCCTATGTACTCATTTAGTTTAATTTCAGAGCTGGCATTTTCTAATTTCTGCATGCAAAATATTAACATAGGTACCCCAAACAAACTGCATTTTAGCCATTTCTAAGTTAATATTTTCTAGTTAAATCTTCCCATTTCTGTAAAGTACTTGCAAGTAAAGGCTTCCTATCAGGAGTATTAAATGAGGGCTGGGGTCTTGGGAGCTTCTGGTCTTGGAGGCACAATTTCCCATGTTAATTTTTTTTTATTTTGGATATCTGTAGTCTGAGCAAACTTTCTAGACATGTTATGTAGTGGGTTAAATGTGGCCACAGTTTCTCTCCCGGCTGTCTAAAACCACAGGAAAGGTTTAGGACCTGGGCAGACCAAGCCTTAAGGTGGCCCCCTAGATAAGCCATTTAGTTAATTACAGTTGCGTCGGGACTTCCCTATGGGGCTCCAGCATTTCTGAAACCTCCACAAAAATTCTTAATCACCTAAGAACACCCGAGAATTGGGCAGGAGGGAGGATGTGCCCCTTTATCTTCGGAGCTGAACGAGTTCAGCTCTCATTTATACAGCGAAGGTTTTCTTTTTTGCTCAGACTCTCAGAAAGCAAAACCAATTAAAGAACCAAAATCAAAACCAGCCACCCATTTTTTCCCCTCCAGTCCTGGTTCCGTGAACCCTTAACCTGGGGTCTTTATCAACCCTGGTTCCATCTCGAGGATTTTAAAACAGCTCAAATAAAGTCCGACCTTTGACCAAAGGAAGGGAAGGTTCTGGATCCAAGAGACAACTCACCCATGTTCACCCAATGGGCGGAGAACCAGTGGGCTCAATGGGCCTTTTGCTGGATCCTAGCACCGAGTCAAAGTCCAAGGGGTGGTCCTGGGTGAGCTTCTTTGGAATCCTGCCGTGACTACGCCAATTAATGTTAACGTAAAAAAACCATTGAAACCTGTAAAGAATTTTTGGTGAGTTTATTTGAGCCAAACTGTCGACATATGCAAAAACAATCAAAGGAGGAACATAGGTGGGTTACATGAAATTCATTGGTGACAGATTTAAGGAGGTGGGATTAAGCGAAGCGGGGAAACCTCTGGGATAGGATAAAAAGTAAAATGATGGACACATACTTAGGTGGGTGCAGGAACAATTAACATGATAAATGAAAGAATCTGTGGCATCTGTCCTGGGCCCAGCACACCTGGCTCCAGATAAAGGGAAGTCACAAGTTACCCAGACATCCCAAGGATATGTTATCATAGATGCAAAAAGACAGATGGGCTCAGTTAACCTTATCAGTGAAGACACTGGCCTAGGACGTAACTGCCCACCATAACTGCTTTTAGTTAAAGTTTAATTTCAGACCATCCTTTGTGGTTACTTTAGGTTTCTGAGTCTGCAAAACTGCTATGCAGGCCTCCCCTGAGCTTGTCAGGTCAGCATGTGGCCCCTTTCGTCCACACTTCACTTAGCAGGATGTTTTCAAAGTTCGTTCATGTTGTAGCCTATATCACAACTTTATTCCTCTTAAAGTCTATGAAATGAATGCATACACCACAGTGTATCGTGGAGTTTTCGGGTTGTGTCCACCTTTCGGCCAGTGTGAGCTATGCTGCTATGAACGTGGGTGTGTATGTATGTGTAGAGTCACGGCTTTCACCGGAAGAGGGGTTGCCGGATCAGGGGGAGTCTGTGGGAGGACTGCTCTACTGTTTCCCAGGGCGGCTGCACCGTTTCCATTCCCGCCAGCGCGCCCAGGCGCCCCAATTTCTCCACCTCCTCGCCAACCTGCTCTTTTCCGTTTTTCTGATAATAGGCATGCCAGTGGGTGGGAAGTGTATCTGCTGTGGCTTTGATTTGTTTTTGCCTAATGACTGGTGATGTTGAACAGCTTTTCAGGTGCTTATCGCTATTTGTGTATCTTCTTTTGAGAGATGTTTGTTCAAGTCCTTGGTACATTTTTGAATGAGTTGTTTGCTGCTGAATCACAGTTGGGTGCCTCTGCCCAGGCAGAGATGAGCTCGGTTTCCACTGCCTTCCTGTCCGGTTCAGGCCGCCCGCAATGTCTGCCCAAATCTTTTGTCCAGTTTTGAATGAGCTGCTTGCTGTTGAATTGTAGGAGTTCTTTATTCGGAATATCAGTCCCTTCTAAGAGACGTGCTTTGCAATCATTTTCCCATTGTATGGGTTGTTTTCTCACTCTCTTGATAGCATCCTTTGATGCACAAAACTTTTAATTTTGATGAGATCTCATTTATTTAGTTTTTCTTTTGTTAACTGCACTGTTTGAGTCTAGAGCCAGGCTTCAAAGCTGGGTTAGCTTATTATAAACCCAGACCACCGCTTAAATCCCACCTTCAAGTGTAGACATGGATGTAGAAATATGCATTTATTTTGATAGGAAAAATTGGGCATGCTTTATTACTATAATTAACATGACTTAATGGATCCCGCTGGGTTCTTTCAACTCTCTTCCCATTGTAAGGTGTCCTTGCCTTTGATGTTGCTGATCAGAAATACTCAGGAGTCCTTGAGAATCTAACCAAACACTCTTCCCTCTCCCTTAGCCCTCAGCCCACGGGGAATGCAAACTCCTGCTAACAGAAGCAACCTCAGGCCCTAGTCATTCCCAGGAGGCAGGACCTTGCCCCCTCCCAGGCGGTGTGACCTGGAATTAGCCGGCCTGGGACTGGGTGGACAATTCCAAGATTTCACAGAGACCCGGACTCTACCGTCCTGTCTCCCCATCGGTAACTGTGGCTTCACCTTCAAGATCATTGCATGACCCCAGAGGGGCTGTAGCGGCCACGTCTGCCTTCTAGAAGGAAGCGAGGGGAGAAGAAAATGGATTTGCTTCTGATGCGTCAGCCCTGCTTAAAGAACTGTCC
>NW_005360763.1:104518-113236 GCF_000412655.1 Myotis brandtii
TTGTTGTTTGTTGTTTTAGTGTTTTTTTTTTTGGGGGGTGGGGGGGGAGGGGGGCGGGGGTATATGAAAAGATGTGTAATCAACAGCTTTCTGGAATCCTCTCACCAGAGAAAGCCATTTCTGTCGGCCTTTCCCGGTAAGCCCCATAACATGTCTGTGAATAGCAGTGCAGACGTCTTCTGCTATGCCGCCCCCATACTGCAGGGCTTTCACTGTAAGGAAGGGAGACTGGCTGTTGAGCAGGCAATCAGCATCTTTCCCACGCCTCCTGCACAGACAGTGATTCCCCCCCCCCCGCCGGGCGTTTGATGCCTCCCTCTCTATATACATTGCAAAAGCATAACTTCCCTTCTTTTTAACGGTGGCTGCACCACTCCCGTTCCCGTGGCGGCTGCCATTAAGCTATCAGTTTTAATCACCAGTTTCTCCACATCCTCGCCCACAGTTTGTTTTCTAAGGACTCATCCCAGGTCCTGTGCACGGTGAGAGCGCCACCCTGGGACCCGGAATAGCAGCCTCCATGCCCAGTTGATTTCACTCAGCCCCACTGCCCCTGAGGTTGTCAACTCTTTGCAAAGTACAGGGGTCAGCACATTTTTCTTGATGTTTCTCTCTGTGTGGGAAATACACCACAAGCCAGACTTGAACAGTCTAGTCACAAAGTGAGAGACCCCACTGCTCCCCCTTGAATATAAACCTTGGGCCCCGGCCAGGGAGCTCACTTGACTGGAGCACCGTCCTGATTGCCAAGGTGGCGGGTGTGATCCCCTGTCAGGGCACATAAGGAATCAACCAATGGCCCTGGCTGGTGTGGCTCAGTGGATACAGCGTTGGCCTTGGATTAAAGGTCCTGGGTTCAATTCCAGTCAAGGGCATGTATCTCGGTTGCAGGCTCCTCCCCACCCAGGGCTCTGGTCAGGGCATGTGCAGGAGGCAACTAATAGATGTGTTTCTCTCACATCGATGCTTCTCTGTGTCTTTCCCTCTCTCTTCCACTCTCCCTAAACATCAATGGAGAAATATCCTCGGGTGAGGATTTACACACACAAAAAAGAATCAACCAATGAATACATAAAGTGAAGGGCCTATGTTTTTTATTTTCTCTCTCTCCCTTCTTCTCTCTCTAAAATTAATCAATAAAAATTAAATCTATCTTGAGATGTCTCCCCTTGGACTATCACACCTCACAGCTGTGCTAAGAATGCACTCACCACAGTGCATCTGCACTCCGGAGTCAGGGGCCTGTTCTTGGAAGCCTGACAGATGGCCCTGGGTCATCTTCCTTTCCCTGGGGCTGGTTATTGAGACACAGTCCCCTCTGCTTCCTCGGCCTTTCCTGCCTCCTCCCCGGGGGGTGGGGGGGCAGGTTCCCTGGCTGGTGGCTGCCCTGCTGTGCTGGGTGCCTGGTGGGAGCTGGGCTGGCTTCCCAACTGTGGTTGCTGGCGGGGCTGCTTAAAACATGCCCTGCTTCGCCCTAGCCAGTTTAGCTCAGTGGATGGAGCATTGGTCTCCAGACTGAAGGGTCCCAGGTTCGATTCTGGTCAAGGGCACATGCCTGGGTTGCTGGCTCGATCCCCAGTAGGGGGCGCGCAGGAGGCAGCCGATCAATGATTCTCTTTCATCATTGATGTTTCTGTCTCTCCCTTCCTCTCTGAAATCAATAAAAATATATTTGAAACATGTCCCACTTACCCGTGCCCGGGAAGCTCTGCGTTATTCACCGGGACAGGCCGCGAGGGGCTGCTTGACCTGCCAGCTTTGTTCAGGCACTCACGCTGCCCACCTGCCTCTGCGGACGCAGCGGGACCGGGACCGTGTGCTCCCTCCGCTTCCTGTCAGCCGCGCCAGCAGGGCGTGTGTGAGACCAAGTGTGTGACCTGGCTCGCGGGATCAGTAGGCTCCCTTTAGCTATGCAAGGGTGACGTCTACTTGGGAAAATCTACGTGTGCAATTCATCACTATAAAATATTCATGAGGGAGAGTAATTTCTTCAGCTAATACAGAAAATGCACTTGCTATGGTACAACACTTATTTTAAAAAATGTAAAACTAAGTTGGGAATGCAAGGGAGCTTCCATATGTGCTCAACGTTATTTTATCAAGCCTCACAGCAAGTATTCCACTCACCCTCTCACTGCTGTGGGAGATGGTAACAGGGAACAGAGCCACGGACACACACTCAGGGGCCAGGGCCTGCAGGACCGACCGTGGAACAGGACCAGCTCGGTGGGCTGTACAGGGCCAGTGTCCTGGGTAAGATGTTCACCTTGCGGGAGGCGGGAGAAAGACTGCAGTCGCCTGCGAATCAGCATGAACACATACAGCAGACAGAATCCCTCTATGCCCACAGGAACCCATAAAAACACAACCGGACTGAGCTACCATTGGGAAGCAAGTACGACTTTAATATGTCAAAGAATTTATTTACCCAGGAACACATACAACTCCAAGTAAATGTTAAAGCACCAGTAAGAGGCGGAGTAAAGAGAGTGAAACAAGGTCTTTAAAGGGACCGCTCAGTCCCATAAAGATGTGAATTCTCCGTGGTCCAAATTCCACTTGGGTTGTTTTGAAGTTCTGGGTATCTACTAGCTACTGAGACTGAAAAACTATGAAGGCAGCATGGTCAAAACAAGTATTGGCTCAACATATGACACGTAGACAAAAAATATATACTTCTTAAAACAAAGTACATGCAGACATAGTAAGTTAATATACAGAAATATGGCATTACAGGTAAATGGGGAAAGGACAAGTACATGAAATACATGGTGTAGGGAAAACTGGTTAACTTTATGCAACAAAATACCTGATAGATGTCACATACAGCAATGGACTACAGGTAGAGTAAAGATTTCCCTGTGAAGGCAACATTATAGAGTTCATGGGAAAATACGGTAGGGCAGAGATTCTGTGTGAATGAGGGACAAGCCAGAGAATGATTTGCTAAAGAAACCGTAAAAACAAATTGCGTAACAAATATATGATTTTAGTTAGATAAAAACAAAGGGTGTTTTTGTCCACTGAGGGACAGTGGTTAAGCACTTAAAGAATGGAGTAGTTATTAATAAATGGACAGTTAGAGGACGGATGATGGGATGGCAGTAAATATTTTGGGTATTAAAAAGTGATCAAGTATTAATAGCTAAAATATTCAAGAAGCTGAAAATTAAGCTCCTGAGAAATGAGCAAATAAAAAAATGAGCAAAAAACAAATAGTTTATGGAGTGGGAAATGCATAGGCCATCCTATCTAATAATAGAGAAACATGGTAATTGGTAAGAGGCGGAGTAAAAAGAGTGAAACAAGGTCTTTAAAGGGACTGCTCAGTACCATAAAGATGTGAATTCTCTGTGGTCCAAATTTTCACTTGGATTGTTTTGAAGTTCTGGGTATCTACTAGCTACTGAGACTGAAAAACTATGAAGGCAGCATGGTCAAAACAAGTATTGGCTCAACATATGACAAGTAGACCAAAAAATATATTTCTTAAAACAAAGTACATGCAGACATAGCAAATTAACATACAGAAATATGGCAGCACAGGTAAATGGGGAAAGGACAGGTACATGAAATACATGGTGTAGGGAAAACTGGTTAACTTTATGCAGCAAAATACCTGATAGATGCCACAATGGACTACAGGTAGAGTATAGATTTCCCTGTGAAGGCAACATTATAGAGTTCATGGGAAAATATGGTAGGGCAGAGATTCTGTGTGAATGAGGGACAAGCCAGAGAATGATTTGCTAAAGAAACCGTAAAAACAAATTGCGTAACAAATATATGATTTTAGTTAGATAAAAACAAAGGGTGTTTTTGTCCACTGAGGGACAGTGGTTAAGCACTTAAAGAATGGAGTAGTTATTAATAAATGGACAGTTAGAGGACGGATGATGGAATGGCAGTAAATATTTTGGATATTAAAAAGTGATCAGGAATTAATAGCTAAAATGTTCAAGAAGCTGAAAAATAAGCTCCTGAGAAATAGCAAATAAAAAATGAGCAAAAGACAAATAGTTTATGGAGTAGGAAATGTATAGGCCATCTATATAGATAAAAGCCTAAGCGACCATTTGACGGTTTGACCGGCTATGACGTGTACTGACCACCAGGGGGCAGACACTCAACACACAGGCATGGAAACATGGAACAGACTGATGAATCTCAGAGGGAAGAGGAGAGGGCAGAGGGCAGAAAAGAGATTAACCAAAGATCTTATATGCATACTAGAGGCTCTGTACACGGATTCGTGCACCAGTGGGGTCCCTTGGCCTGGCCTGCGCCCTCTCACAATCTGGGACCCCTTAGGGGATGTTGGACTGCCGGTTTCAGCTCGATCCCCACAGGCCAGGCCAAGGGACCCCACTGGTGCACGAATCCGTGTACAGAGCCTCTAGTATGCATATAAGATCTTTGGTTAATCTCTTTTCTGCCCTCTGCCCTCTCCTCTTCCCTCTGAGATTCATCAGTCTGTTCCATGTTTCCATGCCTGTGTGTTGAGTGTCTGCCCCCTGGTGGTCAGTACACGTCATAGCCGGTCAAACCGTCAAATGGTCGCTTAGGCTTTTATCTATATAGATGGCCTATACATTTCCTACTCCATAAACTATTTGTCTTTTGCTCATTTTTTATTTGCTATTTCTCAGGAGCTTATTTTTCAGCTTCTTGAACATTTTAGCTATTAATTCCTGATCACTTTTTAATATCCAAAATATTTACTGCCATTCCATCATCCGTCCTCTAACTGTCCATTTATTAATAACTACTCCATTCTTTAAGTGCTTAACCACTGTCCCTCAGTGGACAAAAACACCCTTTGTGTTTATCTAACTAAAATCATATATTTGTTACGCAATTTGTTTTTACTTTCCATTGAGTTTTAGAGAGAGTGGAAGAGAGAGGGTAAGACAGAGAGAAATATCAATGTGAGAGAAACACATCGATTAATTGCCTCCTGCACGTGCCCCAACCAGGGCCTGAGCCGGGGAGTAGCCTGCAACCGAGTTATGTGCCCTTGACCGGAATCGAACCCAGGACCCTTCTGTACGCAGGCTGATGCTCTGTCCACTGAGCCAAACTGGCTAGGGCTTATCTGTAAATTTTAAAGTCCCAGGTCGTTGAACACACCTGCCCTTCTGTGACAGTTCATCCTTCTCTTGCTTGAATACTTATTTCTGACTTTAAATCTCCAGGTCCTGTTTTTATTCTTCAGTTCCCCTTAATGGGCAATCATTTAATGTCAGCATCAATTTTCTGTGTAGACAACCATATCTTTAGAGATGACAACAATTTAGTTTATTCTTTTCCAGCTCTAATACCTTTTATTTTATTATTTTTCTAGTCATTTATTGCTGGCTAGGACCTCTGTAGTCACATTGAATAGAAGAGGCGTGGAATACTTATTTTTGAATTTTAAAAAATAATTCTAATGTGTCATTATTGGGTGTGAGTTTGTCATTGGTTTTTGTTAGAGATACATGTTTGTCAAGTTGAAGAAATTCTCTTCTCCTACTCGATGCTAAGAGTTTTATCAGGAATAAAATGTTGAGTTCACTGAATGCTACGGAGATTTTTATGATATATCTCCCTAATTCTGCTAAGGTGATGAAAACACCCAGCAGTGTTCTGAAGTTAAGCCTCCCTTGCAATTGAAGGGTAATCCTGACCGACCACATTGTATGGGATGCTGATTGGATTTGGCTTTCTACTGCTGTGTTTCGGACTTCTACACCTATATCCATGAGCTTGGTGAGTTTTTTTTATTTCTTCTATTATCCTTGTTTTCCTTTTGGTATAAGGTTTGTACCAGAGTAGTATTATGTGTTTATTATCTGTCTAGAAAATCCCTCTGGCCTATTATTTTCTTTGTGGGAAGATTTAATTTACTGACTCAATGCTTTTAATGTCTCTCTGTGTGTTCATGTGTGTTATTTCTTATTGAGTCCATTTTGGTAAATTATATTTTCTAAAAATTAATTTCATCTAAATTTTTAGATTTAGTAATACCATTGCACAAATTTTCTTATTAAAAATATACTAAGTTGAACAGCTGGTGATGATACTAAATAGACTATAAATTTCTTTGAGCTCGCAATTTAAAGTGGGACATCTTGCTAAAATTAAATTAAGTACAATATTTAAGAAATATTTACAAAATTTCCCCTTCCATTTGGAGGCTTGCAAATTATTTCTCAGGAAAAGAAATATCATGTCATAGCCTTTACCAGATACACAGCTTTCTTTCTAATTTCTGTTCTCTTTTTAAAATATATTTTTTTTATTGATTTCAGAGAGAGTTTTCTAATTTCTTTTCTCTCTTTTTAAAATATATTTTTTTATTGATTTCAGAGAGGAAGGGAGAGGGAGAGAGATAGAAACATCAATGACGAGAGAGAAACATTGATCAGCTGCCCCCGCAAGCCCCCTACTGGGGATCGAACGCACAACCTGCGTATGTGCCCTGACTGGGAATCGAATTGTCACCTCCTGGGTCGATGCTCAACCACTGAGCCACACTGGCATGGCCCTTTTCGTTTCTCTTAAGCCTCATAAAATAACATATTACAAAACTATAATTTAGTTATTTTAAATTTACTTACTCGCTTTCTAACATAACACAGATATTGTGTTATACCAAGACACATATCTAATCAGGATAATGCCTTGTATGTCCTTTCTCATGCATTATCTCATTAGATCTGTTAGCTTTGTTTTGTTCTTCTGCTTACAATTCACAGTTCAGTTGTAAAATCTGAAGTCATTTTGAGGAAGGACTTGGGGACCTCCCTGAGGAGAGTTTGCTTAAAAATTTATCCGTTCCACATCAACAGGGAGGGATCTCAAATACATAATTGTGTGAAAGAAGGATACCAAAGAAGACAGACCCTCGTTCCATTTCTATAAAGCACAAAAACAGGCAGAACTAAATGTCCTGGTTAGTGGAGGATGCATGTGTGGGAACATATGAAGTGGAAGCAAGGGATGGATAAAGAAAAGTTCTGGAGAGGGTTCCTCTGGAGTGTGGAGAGCAAAGAGTGTGAGTTAGGGCACACAGAGGGATTCCAAAGTATCGGCAATGTTCTGTTTCTTAGGCTGATAGCATGTGTGAGTGCTCGTTTTATTCCTATTATTATTCTTTTAAATATACACTTATGTAAAAAAAAGTTCATCAGTTCATTCCTAATAGAACCGAACTCTTAAGTGCCCGCCTGACTTTAAAGTCTGGATCTTCAGGCTCCGGAATGACTTGTGACGTTGACTGTCGATGGCCCGGGTCACTCAGGGAGAGGGTGGGATGACTCGCTGTGCGGCCTGCTCGGATGTACTTGTGTGCTCTGTGCTCCTCTCTTCCTGAGAGTCAGGCAATGATTGATTTTGAAGACTTTCCCACCTGTTTTATGACAGTGGTATTGGTGGAAGTGTGGCCTTGGGGTACCGCTGGAATAACCATTTGAGGAGGCCCCCTCAGGGGGATGAGATGTGGTGGAAGCTGTATTCCCATGGAGTTCCACCCCTGGGGTTTCCAAGTCCAATTTCCCTTTGCCCAGTTGTGGGAGAGGTGCAGCTGGGGTTTCAGTAAAGCTAGAAGCGAAGCCAGTGTCCAGCGTGTCCTTTCCATGTTGGAACTGAGTCCAGTTCAGCATCAGGCTAGTGACAGTCCATTGGTCCATTGTGGGTGGGGTTCGCATGGCCGTGGGCCATCTGGCGGAATGCTGGGAAGCCAAGTGTGAGCCACCAGCCAAGCTTGCCAAGAGGAACCAAGAGCTAAGAGAGTGAACTCCTTTGTTTAGGGGATTATATATCCCAAATCTTCGTGCACGTGCAGTGGCCGCCAATTCTGGCCAACCATCTCTGTCCCCAGGTGTGACTGACAGCAAGCATCTTCCCTAGTCATCTGACTGTACTGCGCATGCATCTACCTTCCCTTTGTCCAGTCCCCTCCCCCAGTGTTTTGCAGGGAACACGCCTATAAAGTCTGGACTTCCCTTTGCTCCTTTCCTATCCTCCTATATAATAAAAGGCTAATATGCAAATTGACCGAATGGCGGAACGACTGGTAGCTATGACACGCACTGACCACAAGGGGGCAGATGCTCAAAACAGGAGCTGTCTCTTGGTGGTCAGTGCAGTGTGCTCCCACAGGGGGAGCGCCACTCAGCCACAAGCCGGGCTGAGGGCTGGCAAGTGCAGTGGCAGTGGCTGGAGCCTCTCCTGCCTCCGTGGCAGCACTAAGGATGTCCGACTGTGGGCCTAAGCCGTCAGTCAGACATCCCCCAAGGGCTCCTGGACTGTGAAAAGGTGCAGGCTGGGCTGAGCCCCCCTTCGCACCCCCTCCCCCCAGTGCACGAATGTTGTGCACCGGGCCTCTTGTCTACACTAATAAAAGAGAAACATGGTAATTAGCGTACGACCGCTACCCTTTTCATTGGCTAATCAGTGAGTATATGCAAATTAACTGTCAGCCAAGATGGCGGCAGGCAGCCAGGCAGCTGAGAACAGGATGCTTGGTTGCCCCAGCGATAGAGGAAACCAAGGTTCCCGCCTGCAGCTGCGGGGCTCTGAGCTCCTGAAGCAACAGCTCCAAAAGATACAATGTTTCAATTATAGAAGCTAAAAGATGGCGGTTAATCTGCATACTCAGGCTCCAAGCGGTAGAGCGAAGCCAAACAGCCCTGAAGCCGCAGAGCAGAGAGGCCTCACTGCCCGGGGATCAGC
>NW_005360763.1:115346-125008 GCF_000412655.1 Myotis brandtii
TGCCCTCCCCTGCAGGCCTGGTTGCCCCAAACTGCCCTCCCTTTCAGGCCTGGTTCCTCCCAACTGCCCTCCCCTGCCCACCCACAGCTGCCCTCCCCTGCTGACCATCTTGTGCGTTGGAGTGACGGTCAATTTGCATATTACCGCTTTATTAGATAGGATTTATTAAAATGACATGGTCCATTATAAAGTACTCAGTATATAAAATTCATGTTGACAGTATGCCAGCCTCTCAATTCCACCCTCTAGGAAAAAAGCATTAATGTTTGGTCAATATTTTGTGACTATTACCTTAGGCCTTTCTTTATGTGTGTGTACATGCACACACACACACACTGCTCAAACAACAGCTATGTAAGGAAATAGTTTTAGGAAAATGGATTCATATCAAACATGAGATTTATCTATTTTTTATTTATTTACTTTTTTGTTAATCCTCACCCAAGGATATTTTTCCATTGATTTTTTTTTGAGAGAGAGTGGGAGAGAGAGGGAGAGACAGAGAGAGAGAGAGAGAGAGAGAGAGAGAGAGAGAGAGAGAGAGAACACTGGGTTCTTTGCCTTAAGAGTTTTTATCCATTTTCTAAAGGCAGGAATTTTAGGGGAGGTCCCAGGAGAGGATTTCAATAGAATATGCATCAACTTTCTAGTTGTGTCCTTTCAGGGTCTTGGTCTCTACTGATTGGCCAACGCTGGGGTAGGTATTCATTGGTCATTGTATCTGGTCCTGATGTCAGTCATGGTGTCACTTTGTCTGGTTTTATTGATTTTCTGGGCCTGGAGCTGAAACACAACTGAGGCCTGGATATTATCTCTAAGTTAATCAAAACTGTCTCTGTGGTTAACAGACCTGAGACTTTGTTCCTAAGATTATTTGATGTTGATCAGAACCTCATTGTCCTGAGGGCTTCATGCTTAAGAGAGTAGTTGTTCAAGGGAGAAGGGGGCAGGTGAGTCAGGGAGCTGGATGAGGCAAGTTTGAAACAGCCCTCTGTTTTAGTTTCCCTATTTCACTTGAAAAGGAATTTTCCTGGCTTCTTATTATCCTGCCTCTATTTAAACTCAATACTTTCTTCTAGTGCAAGTGTTTGCTTTTGGCAATGGGCTTATTTGCAAAGGGCTCAGGGGCATGTTTCTCCCTAATTTGAAGTCTAAATTTATTCCAAGTTCTCTTTCTAACAGGTTAATTTTTCTCTCATCTCCCTTTGGGTTCTTACAGTCTCTAGGTCCATTCCCTTCTGTTGTGTTCTCAGATGCCCTCGGAGGATGAAGAGGATGGAGAACTATGGGGAGCATGGTACAGAGACCTGGGCTCTAAAGAGAACATAAATTATGTTCAATTTGTAACAATGAAATTGGGGGCCACCACAACATGAGGAACTGTATTAAAGGGTCGCGGCATTAGGAAGATTGAGAACCACTGTAGTAGACAAACGTAGGAGGACTTAGTTTGCAGTCTGCTTGGTCCCTAAGGACCGTGACCTTAGAACGTCCCTAACTGGCTTTAATCTGTAAGCTCGTCCAGGCTGCTCCGCACTCCTGCTGTTTCGTCTCGCAGGCCACATGCTTTGTACTTGACATTCCAGGAAAATCTAGTCTAAAAAAAGCATTTCCACAGCCACGCACCCCCATCTTAGCTCTGGCCGCCGACGGGCCTCTGGCTGAAAGGAGAAAGCTGGGCGGTGGTGCCTGGAGAATGTCAGAGCAGGTGCTGATGTAAAGACGTCTGCTGATCCCATGGAAGGAGGCACATTTGATGAGTGGTTTATAGTAGTTTTGTTTTGTTTTTTCCCTAAACAGCCCCTTGCACATTTTATCATTTTGCGGTTCCCTCAGAATCCAGGCTCCATTCATGACAGAACAGCCTCAGTTCCATGACCAACAGCAGATCATGATCAGAAAGAGAGGAGGACCAGCCTGTGGGTCTGCATGCATTTTGAAGTTGTTTTTATTCAGATCATCTTTTTTTACATCACTTGGCAGATGCTGCATAGAGGACCTCACAAACCCTTAACATTCCTGATCAGGGAGTTTCAAGTCTTGGCTGTCTTGGCACAGAGCTATCTCTTGGGTCCTTTTTCATATTGACATCGTCTGATGAGCAAATACGAGATGACATGCGTCCTCCGAGGGTGGAGGTGCAGGCAGCGTGCTCTGAGCCCAGGGGAGGCCCACAGCACCGTGAGTCAGCAGCTGCTAACCAGAGCGCGTGGTTTGCCTCCCTTCTCGGAGTCTGCAAGCTGAGTCCGAGGTGACCAGGCCTCTCTGGGCCTCAGTTTCCTCAGTTATCAAGTGAGGGTGGTGATGATTCCTACCTCCCGGGCTTGTCCTGAGAATTGAGCTGAAAGAAGGCAAGTGCTTAGAGCCATGGGTGACCATGGAACGAACTCCTTATATAACGGCTACTGTTGCGGGTTACCCGTGGGTAGCCTCCCGGAAAAGCTGGAACCCCGCCCTCAGCCACATGACAGCTCATCAGAGATGGTGGGATCCCTAGGTCATCGGGGGGCGCCGCGTTCTCCCGGGGCCGCCTTTCACGCCACTGACGCTCTAGAATCTAGAGCATCCACTCAGGGATTGCCCGCCAATACCCACTGATGCCCAGGGAAGAGACTGGAGAAACTGACCTCTCTCGCCGGAGTCCGCCAAGCCAGTCCCTGTGCCCCCCAGCAAAGAGGCCGCCCTTAACGGAGACTCCTGTGCAATGCTTAGAACACAGGCAACGTGATTAAAACAACTAGGTTTGGAATCACCATTTTGCTCTCGCTTCTGGCCTGCACGTGTTTAAAGTACTGTGGTCCACGCCGGCTGGTTTGGCCCAGTGGATAGAGCATCGGCCTGCGGTCTGAAGGGTCCCAGGCTCAATTCTGGTCAAGGGTATGTGCCCAGGTTTCCGGCTGGATCCCCTGTAGGGGGCGTGCAGGAGGCAGCCGATCCATGATTCCCTCTCATCATTGATGTTTCTCTCTCTCTCTCTCTCTCTCTCTCTCTCCCTCTCCCTTCCTCTCTGAAATCAATAAAAATATTTAAAGGGCTCCCGGAAAGTACCGTGGTCCCATCGCCGATGGTCCTGCCCTCGGAGGGCCCTGCTCTTGTCCTGGGGGAGGTCTCACCATTGACTCTTGTGATGTGGTCCAGCCCCCAGGCTTGCTGCTTTGTTTATTTAACTTGATTCTTCACCGTTAAGGCCTTCACAGCCTTCGCCATTACGGCCTTTCCCTGGAAGGTGAGCCGTCTCTTGAACTTCCTGAGCCTCCGGGGCCGCCCGGGGAGAGGCAGTGTCTGTGCCAAGGTTCCTTCTCAATTCTCAGCCCCCGTCTGTGGCGTCACAGCCTCGGTCCGGCCCCTGACCCCCTGGTGCAGTGGCTGCTGGCAGGGAGGCTCACAGGGACCCGCTGAGCTTGGAAAGCCTGATGCTCCCGCCTCTCCCAGATGGTCCGACTCAGGGCAGGCGGAGCCGCCTCGGTGGGATTCTGGAGAGACACGGGGCGGGGGGCGGGGTGTCTCTTGGATCCCAGCAGCACGCTCTGTGGGCCAGGAGAGATGTCGCCAGACCTTTAGAGTTGGAGGAGAGTTAAGAGATTATCGACGCCAATGTTTTTCATTTCAAGTTGAGAAAACCGAAGTTCAGGACCGCTGATGGGTTAGCTGAGAAGGCGAGTTAGCAGATGACACAGCCAGGCTTTCCGACCCCAAGTTCCTGGGTTTTCAGTGGTATGTTCTTCCTCAGAGGGCCGTTGGGAGAAATGTGATTCCGTTAGGTTACCGGTGGGGCGTGCAGAATGGAGAGTAGAGTGGGGTGTGGCCCTGGTCCGCCCAGTCCTCAGAGCCCTTCTCACAGCCGCGTCTCACTCCGACCGGAGGATGCAGACACGGCGTCCGCTGGGCAATCGCGCGCCTGACATTTTGACTAGAAAGGGCAAGGCATGAATTAAATCACTTTTTTGATTTTTTGGGAAGCAAAGCCTTATTGGCCCTCTGTGTTAATACCACCTAATAAAGCTTCTGTTTGCCTTTGTCCCAATAATTTCCTTTCTTTCCAGGTGAGGACGCCTTCAGAATGAAATGGAGGGTGGAACGGGGAGTGACTATGCAGACCTTCTGAGACGCAGCCGGTGGGCAACGGGCCATCTCGGAGGAAGCAGGGGCTCCCGGTAACCGAGGGGAGCTCCCGAGACTCCTTGCAAAGTTGCTGTGCCCTGTCCCTCAAAGCACAGGAGCTGCTAAACTCCACGGGGACAGCCTGCTCCTGAGAAGTGGGGGGCACTTCTGCTTCGATGCCACCTGGCGCCCCTCCATCCTCCAGGACAGATGGGAGGTCCCAGGAGCTGTGCCTCCCAGAGTCCCAGTGGCAGAGCCCAGAGCCGTGGGTCTGGGTCCCGGACTCCCAGCCAACTTCTCTCCACGTCTCGGGGCCCCATGCGGGTCCTGTTCTCACGCGCTCGGTCGCTGAGGGACTTCAGGTCCTGCTGCCCCTGATGTTTGCCCCCAACAAGTGAGGCAGGCCCCTGCCCCAGCTTCCGGCCGCCTGTGAGAGCTCTGAGCCCACTCGCAGGCACTGTACTTACTCTCTGACACCACTGTCCCGACTCCCAGGTCCCAGGCGCTGAGCGGCTGCTGTCCACACCGTGCTTCACATGTGGTCCCTAGGCCTCCTGCATGGAGTGCACACTCCACCGGGTCCTCGATGTTACGTAATAAGTGCTAAATTACAAACGGCGGCACGTGTTGTAAAGTGGAGCATGTGCGGTGTTCTGGGGCAGACGACAGGGAAACCTACATCAGTGGGGATGAAGGAAAGAGCTTTGAGGGAATAGCATTGAGGTGGGATCTGAATGCTGTGGAGGAGGCAGTGGGAGGAGCAGGTGCGGAAAGTCTGAAGCTGGGGTGGGGCTTGCCGTGTTGAAAGATGGGGCGCTTCGCACGTTGTCCCTAGTCCTCCCGCGCGGAGTGCCCACTCCACCGGGTCCTCGATGTTACGTAATAAGTGCTCGATTACAAATGGCGGCACGTGCTGTAAAGTGGAGCATGTGCGGGGTTCTGGGGTGGACGACAGGGAAACCTACATCAGTGGGGATGAAGGAAAGGGCTTTGAGGGAATAGCATTGAGGTGGGATCTGAATGCTGTGGAGGAGGCAGTGGGAGGAGCAGGTGCGGAAAGTCTGAAGCTGGGGTGGGGCTTGCCGTGTTGAAAGATGGGGTGGCCTGGTCCTCAGGCTTCACCGAGGTGGGGGTGGGGACAGGGAGGGTAGGGCTGTTAGAGAACTCTGAAGAGGGTGGAAGAGATGGAGGAATTCAGAAGAGTGGGTGTGTTGTTATTTTGTGATGAGCCATCTGCCCCTCGACTTCTTTCATTAGGTTTATTCTTTTCTTTATTCTTTTATTATTTCATTCTCAGACAGATACCAGGTGACTCCTTTGTAGGACACCAGAGTCTGAGCTGCCTTTGTGTCTTTCCTTGGTGCTGTGACAAGGGAGAGTGTCGGAGGCTTCATTGCCTTTTGCCTGTGGTCTGTGCACCGGGCGAGACTGATGTCTGGATTGTCTGCTGGGTAATTTAGGTGCCTCATTGAGCCTTCAACTCAAATTCTTAATCACTATGACTCCTGGGTCTGTAGGAAAGTCACAGTGTGGAAAATGAAGTCAGAAAGCTGTGAAAGAACCAAGAAATTATTATCTGACTAAAGGCCCAGTGTATGAATTTGTGCCTGCCGGATTGGGCTGAAACTGGCTCTCCAACATCCCCAAGGGGTCCCGGATTTTGAGAGGGTGCAGGCCAGGCCGAGGGACCCCACTGGTGCATGATCAGGGCTGGGAGGGATGTGGGAGGTTGGCCAGCCAGGGAGGGACTGTGGGAGGGCCCCAGGGCATGTCTGGCCTGTCTTGCTCAGTCCCAATTGGCTGGACCCCAGCAGCAAGCTAACCTACTGGTCAGAGCATCTGCCCCCTGGTGGTCAGTGCACGTCATAGCGAGCGGTTGAGCGGCCTTAGCATATCATTAGCATATTATGCTTTGATTGGTTGAATGGATGACCGGACAACTGGACACTTAGCATATTAGGCTTTTATTTTATTGGATTTGTGGGAATCTCGCCTCAAGATTCTCCAGGAAGCATTTAGTTTTGAATCACTCTGATGTGAAATCACTAGGACAGGGCACACTGGTGGTGTTTTTCATTTACTGTCATGGCTTTAACTTACCTTCCATGGGCTGTACTTCCCTGTTCCTGAATACTGTGCACTTGATGGGGACACAGAGAAAGCCTGTCCCGGAAGTTGGGCCTGGTGCCACCTGGAGTCCCTGGTGAGTCAACGCCAGCATGGAGTCTGCAGGGATGGGCCTGCGGGTGGGGAGAGGTTGGTGGGAACAGGAGCGGAGGACAGTCTGTGTCTCACACTCTGCAGGGTTCAGGCAGAGCAGATGTGCTGGAGATAGACAGCTGAGGGACAGTCTCGCCTTCCTCACAGCCTCCAGGTGGCTCTGGCGGGGCTCAGGACCTTCCTGCACGTCTGTCGTCAGTTCACTCCTGTCCTCCAAACACAGGCTCCACACGGCCTCCTCTCCCCGAGGCTTCGCTGTCCCCTCTTCGTTCTCATTTATTTATTCTTAGAATATATCTTTATGATTTCAGAGAGGAAGGAAGAGAGAGATAGAACCATCAATGATGAGAGAGAATCATCAACCAGTTGCCTCCTGCATGCCCCCTACTGTGGATCGAGCCCACAACCTAGGCACGTGCCCTGACCTGGAATTGAACCATGACCTCCTGGTTCATAGGTGGATGCTCAGCCACTGAGCCACACCGCTGGGCTCTTTGTTCTCATGTAAAGACCCAGGTTTTTATTCCAGTGAGAAAAGTGTCTGATCAGGAGAGAACTTGTCTTTCCACCAGCAGCCTGAGCCGTGTGCTCCCCTCTGCGTGACAGCGGATGAACGGCTGTGTCTAAGCTCACCCTGCATGCACAGGACTGCATCTCGCTCGCCCACTCAAGGATGTCAGTCTCGTAATATGTCTTTCTCTGTCGCCCACTGTTCCTCTCTAGGACCCTCCCATCAAACAAGCGGCTGTAATTGTCTGTCTTTTAAAAAACCTTCCCTTGGACATCAGCGTCTTCTCTAACTTCTGCTCATGTTCTCGACAACTTTTCAAAAAATTTTTTAATTTAAAAAATATGGAATGCTTCAGGAATTTGCGTGCCATCCTTGCACAGGGGCCATGTGAATCATCTCCGTATCGTTCCAGTTTTAGTGTCTGTGCTGTTGGCAACTTTTCAAAGCAGGGAGGCGGCCTGGCTTTGCAGGGTGGCCACGGGCATGGTGCCTGTCCCCACAGTTCAGTTAATAGCAGCCGCTCCCAGTAACCCCGGTCAGGTCTCAAGTACACAGCACAGCGATGGAGCTGCCCTAGGGGCCCATGTGGCTGCCAGCCCTCCCGCCCCCAGGCCATGTGTGAGCGACAGGTGTGCCTCCTGTCCCGCCCCTGCCCGTCTGCGGGGGAGGGTTGCCGTGTCTCTCGGCTCACGCACAGCGGAGTGGGGAGTTACGTTGCCTCCCAGTGAAAGACCCGGGTAGCATGTTATAAAAATGAATAACCAATGAAAATTGGCCAACAAAGATGGAATTGCATCAAGGAGAGAAAAAAATGGAAATTCTGGAAGTGTCATTCAAAGGGGACATCCATGGAATTTGGGAAGAAATAGCTGACGATGGAAAGGTTGACACTGCCGTTATTCAAGAGGCCTGAGCTGTGCAGCCAGGGACCCGGGAGATGAGCTTATGGCTGTGAGAGCAGGGGTCCCAGGGAGGCCCCAGCGGGCACATCACACTGACACAGCTCCCGGAGATTTTCCATGCCATTGAAAGCACAGAAGATAAAATGTTGGAAGATGACCTGGACTTAGAAAGAAGAATGGCAATTTGCTTAGAGAAGATGTTGCTGCAAAAACTAGGTTGTATGACGCAAAGGAGGCAAGCCCAGTGCAGTCTACTCTTGACACGTGTTTGTTTTTACAAAGAAGTAAAACACTTTAACTCTCAATGTTCCCAAATGCAGCGTACTAAGTATTATTGTACCGTTTGTTCATTTCCCTGCAATACTTATAACCACAGGAAGAGTTTTTAATGTTTTGACAAAGACATTTAAAGGCCACGGAAGTCCCCATGATTGCTGACTGGGTTTCAGCTTGCAGCTTGTTGCTATGGTCCTGCCTGTAGTGCCCTTGGATTGGGTGACTGGAGCCCCGTCTCCATGCCCCTCCCTCCTAACAAGGTCTGGGATTTCCTGTCCCTAAGGGCTCTGGTCCTGCCTCTGTGGGCTCCCCCCTGGTCAGTCCTCCTGACACAACCAGTGTGTGTGTCCTGGGCTTGAGGGGTGTCCCAGGGCAGCTCTGTGGGGGAGGGTGGGGGAGCTGCCTGGCGTGTCCTGGTACAGGTGTGTGCTGTGGGGAGGGGCAGGCAGGAGTGGAAGCGAGGGAGGCGGGCCAAGGCCCGGGGCCTCTGTCTGAACTCTGACCTCAGCCTTCCCAATGCTGGGCAGGCCAGCTCCATGGCAAGTTCCTCAGAGGCAAACCCTGGGTCTGCTTCTACGGTTATGCCTTCTATTTCTTTAAAACTCACTCCCATCAGGCTGTCATCCCACCAGTGAGACTGCTCTGGTATGACCAAAGACTCCTATGGTCATTCCCTCTCAGACCAAAGATTCCCATGGTCCGTTCACTCTCAGACCAATGACTCCCATGGTTATTCCCTCTCAGACCAATGACTCCCATGGTCTGTTCCCTCTCAGACCAATGACTCCCATGGTCTGTTCTCTTCAGACCAATGACTCCCATGGTCATTCCCTCTCAGACCAATGACTCCCATGGTCATTCCCTCTCAGACCAATGACTCCCATGGTCATTCCCTCTCAGACCAATGACTCCCATGGTCATTCCCTCTCAGACCAATGACTCCCATGGTCATTCCCTCTCAGACCAATGACTCCCATGGTCATTCCCTCTCAGACCAATGACTCCCATGGTCATTCCCTCTCAGACCAATGACTCCCATGGTCATTCCCTCTCAGACCAATGACTCCCATGGTCATTCCCTCTCAGACCAATGACTCCCATGGTCATTCCCTCTCAGACCAATGACTCCCATGGTCATTCCCTCTCAGACCAATGACTCCCATGGTCATTCCCTCTCAGACCAATGACTCCCATGGTCATTCCCTCTCAGACCAATGACTCCCATGGTCATTCCCTCTCAGACCAATGACTCCCATGGTCATTCCCTCTCAGACCAATGACTCCCATGGTCATTCCCTCTCAGACCAATGACTCCCATGGTCATTCCCTCTCAGACCAATGACTCCCATGGTCATTCCCTCTCAGACCAATGACTCCCATGGTCATTCCCTCTCAGACCAATGACTCCCATGGTCATTCCCTCTCAGACCAATGACTCCCATGGTCATTCCCTCTCAGACCAATGACTCCCATGGTCATTCCCTCTCAGACCAATGACTCCCATGGTCATTCCCTCTCAGACCAATGACTCCCATGGTCATTCCCTCTCAGACCAATGACTCCCATGGTCATTCCCTCTCAGACCAATGACTCCCATGGTCATTCCCTCTCAGACCAATGACTCCCATGGTCATTCCCTCTCAGACCAATGA
>NW_005360763.1:127488-132162 GCF_000412655.1 Myotis brandtii
TCTCTCAGACCAATGACTCCCATGGTCTGTTATCTCTCAGACCAATGACTCCCATGGTCTGTTCTCTCTCAGACCAATGACTTCCATGGTCCATTCCCTCTCAGACCAATGACTCCCATGGTCTGTTCTCTCTCAGACCAGTGACTTACATGGGCCATTCCCTCTGGGTCTCTGAGGAGAAGCTGACTCGGGTGACCACTTCCTCCTCCTGAGATGCTTTCTCCACACAACTGCTGAGGCCGCAGTCTCTCGGGGCATCTTCTCTCCTTATCTCTCTTGGTTGACCCTCTGCTACGGTTCCTTTGGCTTCCCATCTCCTTAATGTTGCTGTGTCCCTATGCTCAGCCCTTGGATTTATTTTCTCTCCTTACTCTTATTTCCGTGGTGGTCGTATCTAATCCCACAGCTCATCTGTTTGCTGCGTAGCATTAGCTACCTGCTGACAACCTCAAAATGTGCAGTTAAATTTATATTTGACCTCTCCTGGGAACAACCGACTCATCAACCTATTTATCAATTCTATGTTTCTTGTTGGAAATTTAGGATAAAATATTCATAGTGTTCTGTTAGCAATCTTGGCTCTGTATCCAAACTACGAGTTTAAAAAATTGCTTTCACTATCAATACCTTAGTCTCATGCAGCATTTCTCAGTTGTCCTTGCACCAGCCTCTCGCCTGTCTCGCCCTGGCCTTCTGCAGTCTGTTTTCCACATGGTAGACAAAGGAACACTTTAGAATTCCGAATCAGATTATGCTACCCTCCTCCAAACCTGCGTGGGTGCCTCCCCTCAGGTAGCATGAAACCCAGGCCTTCCCAGGTTTCCCCAGGAAGCTCACCTGTGGGCCACACCCCCCGGGCACTGAGCTCCCATCATGCTGATCTGTCCTATGAGTTTGCCAAGTGTCTTCAGTCTCAAACTCCTATTTAAGGGCATGCTCACACACAGCTCTGAAACACCCCTGTCACTGGCATTTAGACACAGTGAGAGTTTACTTCTCACAGTGTGTAGTCTGATATGGCTCGGTGATGGTGGGGAGCATCTTGGCTTCGTTCCATCATGTCCATCTTGGCTTCGTTCCATGCCGTCACTGGGGCCAAGGCTTCTTCCATGGCTCTTTCTCCCCACCATCAGCCCCAGGGCCTCAGCATCTTCTCTATTCAGTGGATTTCCAGAGAAAACAAAAGAGCACAGGAGATAGTGGAAGAGGTGTGTGGCGGACACGCTAGAGGTCAGGACTTGATCTCATGGCCCCACCTAGCTGCAAGGGAGGCTGGAGATGGACGTCAAATTTATGCTGGGAGGAAATGTTGATTTCGATCAGTACTGTATCCTCAGTGCTTAGAATAGCGCTTGGCACGTAGGTGATGCCAATATATATTTGTTGGAGTCACAAGGAAATGAGTGAATGGATAGGGGAAACCTGGAGGACTGAACCCTGGTGCTACGTTTTCCGCAGCGGCTACCACAGTTCTCCCCTGCCCAGCTCTCGGCACTCCCTGCGAAGGGGTGGAATGAGTGAATGGATATGGGAAACCTGAAGGACTGAACCTTTATCTACGTTTTCCGCAGCAGCTACCACAGTTGTCCCCTGCCCAGCTCTCGGCACTCCCTGCGAAGGGGTGGAGTTTACTGCCCTTGCCCTTGAACCTGGCTGTGCTTGGGACCCTCCTGTAAGGTAGGGGTGGGCAACGTCTGGCCTGTGGGCCATATAAGGCCAGAGAAATCATTTGGTCTGGCCCTGCCAAGGCAACTGCAGGTGGGACTCAAAATTCAATAAATCTAGGAGCTTTTTTCATAGCAACATACTTTTATATTAAGTGAATTATACTAAGTGAATGATGTTATAAATATGAAAATGGCTCTTGGCAGAAAACAGGTTCCCCGCCCCTGCTGTAAGCAATGGTTTGCAGCAGCAGTAACTGCCTGTAGGTGCTTTCCATGGAAAAATAACCATAGAGTCCTACCAACAGGCCGGGAACTCAGGACTAGTCTGAGAAGACTCATTTTCATTGTGTTCGCTGTTTTGATGCCAAAGGGATCTCAAGCCAGTGTAGGTAGCCACACTCCCTCCAAAGTCCCAAATCCAGGGCCAAGTGTCAGGTGTCAGGGAAGCTCAGCGCTAAGCTATAGTGAATGTCGCTCGGATAAACGGGTTGCTACAGGAGTGCTTCACTCCCCTGCTGCGCCCAGGCTGGGTGGAACGAGGAACGCTGGCGAGGGTGGAGCGGTAATTTTCCACCAGCCCCCGAGTTCCTCTCCTTCACAGCTGCCTTCGGTTAAGCTCAAGCAGGAGAGGCTGAGAGGTTGGCCTAAGCCTCCAGAAAGGATGATTCTTCTGAGAGGACAGACATTAAGCATTAAAAGCGTCCAGTTCGGCCGATGTGGCTCAGTGGTTGAGGTCAACCCATGAAGCAAGCGGTCGCTGGTTCCATTCCTGGTCAGGGCGTGTGTCTGGGTTGCAGGCTTGATCCCCAGTGTGGGGTGTGCAGCAGGCAGCCGATCAGTGATTCTCTCTCATCATTGATGCTTCTATCTCTCTCCCCCTCTCCCTTCCTCTCTCTCTAAAAGTCAATAAAAACATACATTTTTTAAAAGCTTCCATTCACTATATTCTGTGATGTGGTGAGGAAAACATAAACCTTTACTGGAGAGGAGGCCTAGCAAGAGGTTTCAGCTCTGAGCAGACACCGCAGGCTTGCCTCCAGGCTTCTGCATGCAGCTTTGAAAAGGTCTGGGAGGTGGCCTGGTCCCTTTTATGAAAACACGGGCATCTGTCACCCCTTGGCCTGCTCACCCCGCAGGCGACTTTGCCTTTCCCATGGAGATGGGTGCTCGGAGCTCCTTAGGGAGCCCTGGGCCCTGGGATGAGCGCCACGTGACTTCAGCCGGTTCACTGGCGGATCAGGACTCAGTTTCTCCTGCGCTTCCAGGCGAGGCCACATTCAGCGCCCACGTTGCTGTCTCAGGCCTCTGCAGGCACCGCTGCCCTGGCTTTAACTGCTTGGGACGGGAGCAGGACAGCCGCTTAGAAGCAGTGATGGCGAACCTATGACACGCGTGTCAGAGGTGACACGCGTACTCATTTTTTTGGTTGATTTTTCTTTGTTAAATGGCATTTAAATATATAAAATAAATATCAAAAATATAAGTCTTTGTTTTACTATGGTTGCAAATATCAAAAAATTTCTATATGTGACACGGCACCAGAGTTAAGTTAGGGTTTTTCAAAATGCTGACACGCCGAGCTCAGAAGGTTCGCCATCACTGGCTTAGAGGCACCACTGAGCAGTCCCGTGGCCTCTGGGCCGCCTCGGATTCAGCCTTTGGTGGCTCATTTGTACTCACATTGGCTGGGGTGGGGGTCGGAGTCAGGGGGGGATTCGCTGGCCCCAGTCCAGAGCTGGAGGCATCTCAGCAGTTGGTGAGAGATGCCAGCGGTGGTTAGAGACAGAGACCTAAGGAGCTGGAAGGCAGCGGCTTGCCTTGCCTGGCATCAGGCTGCCCGCCTGGCTCCTCCGCTGCAGACACAGCTGGGCCGGGCGGCCAGGGCAGCGCCATGGTCACCCACGTTGCCTTGGCACAGAGGCCTGCTCCCGCCCATCCGTGACTTGAAGGGCGCGAAGGGGGGTGGGAGGCGGAAGGAGTGCTAGAAATTATGGGTTTGTTCACGAGGGGAAATGGTGGGGTTGGGTGGTGTCCGCCCGGAATGGCATCTCAGCAGTGGCAGCGTTACCGGAAGAGCTTGAATAAAAGGACGGATTCAGCACGGCTGGGGCTCGGCGTCTCTGGGCGCCCATTTGGGAGCCACGGTCTTCGGGGTGGACCCAGCCCAATGTTAGCACAATGGCAAGAGGAAGGGGGCAGGGTGGGGACACGGGGTGGTAGGTCTCACCCAGGGGCGGCAGACACAGCTGTTTCATGATGTGTCTTTAGAAACACCGAATGTCGGCACAGTCCTGGACAGGTGTGGCCTGCCTTTTATTTCGCAGTGTTAGTGGCTGATGTGCTGGACCTCGGACAGTTCCGGGCGGTTGTGACATCGCAAATGCCCGTCTAGGGCCTCAGTGAAGTCTCTGGAACATCAAGGTGTGTGGGAGGCAGGCCCACCTTCCTCCCTGAGCCCACCGAGGCCACCGAGGCCACAGCAAGGCCAGTGAGAGACTGAGGGCGAGGCAGGTCGGGGAGGACAAGGGCGTGGACAGGAGTGGGGAGGGGCTGGGAAGGGGGAAGGAGTGTGGGTGGAGGGAAGCGGCTTCCTCTCTCCAGGGCTGATCCCTCACACCATCCATTTCTTATCAACACAAATGCCCGAGGAGCCCTGAGCACACGCACGGAGCATCCTGTTCCAGAGCTTGGAGGAGACAACTTAGTGTCCTGGTGGGAGTGTGATGGGAAAGTTGCCGAAGCGGCAGCAGAGGCTGCTGCTATGGGAACCGCCTCTGGCCATCCGTGGAGGACCTGGCTTCCTGCCCTGAGCCCGATGGTGGGCTCAGACCACCTCTCAGGACAGAGAGGGAGGCGACCTGCCCAGTGCGACAGGTCCTGCAAAGTCCCCAGACACCCTCTCCATCCTGCAAACCCCCGACACCGTGTACATCCCACAGACCCCCAGACACCCTGTCCATCCCACAAACCCCCAGACACCCTGTCCATCCCGCAAACCCCTGACACC
>NW_005360763.1:132180-144336 GCF_000412655.1 Myotis brandtii
AAACCCCCAGACACCCTGTCCATCCCGCAAACCCCCAGACACCCTGTCACTCCCGCAACCCCTCAGACACCCTCTCCATCCTGCAAACCCCCAGACACCCTGTCCATCCCGCAAACCCCTGACACCTTGTACATCCCACAACCTCCAGACACCCTATCCATCCCGCAAAACCCCAGACACCCTCTCCATCCCGCAAACCCCCGATACCATGTACATCCCACAACCTCCAGACACCCTGTCCATCCCGCAAACCCTGGACACCGTGTCCATCCCGCAAACCCCAGACACCCTGTCCATCCTCAAACCCCCAGACACCCTGTCCATCCCGCAACCCCCCAGACACCCTGTCCATCCTGCTGAGGAAGGAGAGGGACAGCTCACCGAGGCAAGACCACCTCCTACCCTGGGCTTTTCCACTTCAAATGGTATTGGAAGTTTTTAAAGTTTGTTATTCTCTCTTTCCAAGGAAAGGAAGCCAGGAACTTTTAAAACATTTATGGCAAAACAATTCTAGACATTAAAAAGCTTTCAAGAAACCATATTTTGATGACTTACTTGTAAGTAAATTGCAAGCTTTTAGTTTGAAATTTTGTTTGCAATTTTCCAAACTAAATTGAAAAGCAATTTTGGGTTGTGGGAGAGGAGATCGACGGCGCAGGGCAGAGCAGATGGAAAATGATTTTGGCACACTGCATCTCTGTAGCCGGTATTTTTCCACAGGTTGTGAACATTTTTCCAGGACTCGCTCTTTGTGTATTTCCTTTCCCCTTCAATTTAAAGTAAAATGTCGTTTGCTTGGTGTGTGTAATGTATGTGTGTATTTATGGATATGTATTTTCAACCTGGAACTCATCAACATTAAAAATGGTCATTTCCACCCAGCTGGTGTGGCTCAGTGTCGACCTATGAACCAGGAGGACAGGGTTCAATTCCCGGGCAGGGCACATGCCTGCATTGCAGGCTTGATCCCCAGGGTGGGGCATGCAGGGGGCAGCTGGTCAATGATTCTCTTTCATCGTTGATGTTTCTATTTTCTCTCCCTCTCCTTTCCTCTCTGAAATCAATACAAATATATATATAAAAAGGGAAAAATGGTCATTTCCTTCCTCAGTTGGCCACTGTGCAAATACTTTTCTTTCAAGGACCATAAAATCTACAATGTGCAAAATACACAGAGACACAGTACAATGTGGAGGACGAGGTGTGAGAGGGAGGGGAGACATGTGCCATTCCCCACCCCCTGCAGGGGGACCCCTCAGTAGAGGGGAGGCAGGGCATGTGGACTCATGTCTGCACCCCTGGCCTCAGGCCCAGGGCTTGGAAAGCATGGGTCCCCGAACACATGTGTTGAGTGAATCCAAACCCGCAGCAGCTCTGCCCAGCGGGTGCCTGGGCTGGTGGAGAGCCCTCCTCTCGCTCAGAGCCGAGCTGGGGCATCGGTTCCCACGTGTTGGCTTCAGAATTTGGAGTGAGGGATGAAAAACGACTCCTCCCTTGTTTGCTGTGCAAACAATTTCCCCTTTGTGTGAAGAGCAGCAGGGCAGGGCAGCATCGTAATCAGGAATAAAGGGAGGGGACCCAGGGCAGGGCAGAGGGCCTCCAGCAGGCCAGCGGCAGAGGGGGCTTTTGTACCTTTTGAAAATTAATTGCTGTTTATTAGATTCCTCGTAGTGGCAGATAAATGAATTAAATAAATAGGACCTGATTTTTAAAAATATTTTTTTAAATTGATTTCAGGGAGGAAATGAGAGAGAGAGAGAGAGAGAGAGGGAGGGAGAGAGAATGATCAGCTGCCTCCTGCATGCCCCACACTGGGGATTGAGCCCGAAACCCGGGCATGTGCCCTTGACCGGAATTGAAGCTGGGACCTTTCAGTCTGCAGGCTGACGCTCTATCCACTGAGCCACACCAGCCAGGGATGAACTGATTTTTTAATTAACCAAACACTTCACACCACAGACTAGTATTCTTCTGTGGTCAGTTGTTGTGAGAGGTGGAAGTCGGTCCAACGTCATGTTTCTGCATGTGGTTTCCGGCTTTCCCAGTTCCACTTCTTAAAGAGGCTTCCTTTCCCCCCTGAAGGTCTTGGCTCCCTGGTCAAATTATTAGTTGACTGTATATGGGAGGGTTACGTCTGGGCTCTCAACTTTGTTTCCTGGTCTATTTGTCCGTGTTTATGTAGTGCCATTCTGCGTTAATGAACATAGATTTGGAGTGTTGCTTGAAATCATGGAGTGTGTTGCTCCTGGCTTTGTTCGTCTTTCTCAGGATTGCTGTGGCTATTTGGGGGTCTTCCACAAACTGTAGGGTTTTTTTTTTCTCTTTTAATATATTTTTATTGATTTCAGAGAGGAAGGGAGAGGGAGAGAGAGATAGAAACGTCAATGACGAGAGAGAATCATGGATCGGCTGCCTCCTGCACGCCCCCTACTGGGGATCAAGCCCGCAATCTGGGCATGTGCCCTTGACGGGAATTGAACCTGGGACCTTTCAGTCTGCAGGCCAACGCTCCATCCCCTGAGCCACACCAGCGAGGGCATGTAGGGTTGTTTTTCTAGTTTCTGTGAGAAATGCCACTGGGATGGAGGACTCAGCAGTGAGGCTAGAATGGGCTTAAGATTTATCTCGTTGAGTGACAGAGGATAAAGGCAGCAAAGGAGAGAAAAACAGCCCAGACGGAACGAGCTGAGTCACCAAAATATAGATGGAGAAGTCCGGTGAGTTCAGGGAACTGTCAGGACCTTAGCACTGTCATCACATTATAGCAGGCACAGAGGCATCAGCAAACCAGTTGCCTGTCAAATGGAGACACACAAATTAATCGTTTTGGTTGAAACTTGCCCAAACCAATTAGAATGCAAATTGGAGAAATGGATCCTACTCAGAAAGAACAGTAAGTAGAAATACTTAGAATTAACGTTAGTACGAACTGCAAAACAAAACAAGCCACACACACACACACACACACACACACACCACAGCGACAGTTCAATGACAGACACACAGTGAGATCTGAATGGGAGGGCAGACTGTTGTGAGCATGTCATTCTCACCCAAGACCATGTGTACGGCGAACACTATCAGTGGAAGCCTTTTTGGGAAACCTGATCTAAATTGCCACTTCTAATGGGAGAATCATCTTTAAAAGTCTTATAGAGGGGTCACTCCCCTGTGTTCGTTTAGTCTAAATACCACAGAAAAGATGATTGAGAGCACCTAAGAAATTCAAGGAACAGAAGAGGAATAAAGGGTAGACTATTACTAATGAGATATCCTATGAGGCTCCAATAATCAAATGATTGGTGCTGGAATCCGTAGTGACAGATGAGCCAATCTGTCCATGTAAAGTGTGCCTGAGGCTGAGTTCTGTGAGCACCCAGCTCACCTCACGGACTCTGAAATGCCAGTCAAGGCCAGTGGCTCAGGGAAATCACAGGTCCCACCAACTGTCATGGTGCCTCACGGTGTCTTAGAAGTCAGTGCTGTTTGGGGGGCTCTCCTGCTCTTACCCACAGGGCCCCTGGCGCTGCTCTTGGCATCCCCCACCCCCCAGTCTCTACCTACCTCCCCCGCTCCCTCTGGCGACTGGCTGGTCTTTACTGCCCGATCTTAGCCCTGGGTCTGACACGCCCTGCCCTCCCCTTATGCCAGGCTGGCCTTGCCCAACCTTCCTCACTCCATCTTGTATCACAGGCTAAAGCTCTCACCCCCCATTCCTCCTCACCTCCCAGGACTCCTCCACCCCCCACCCCAGGACTGGACCCTCTGCTTCTGCCGTCAGGCAGGTTGCCAGGGGGCTGTGATTTGGACTAATCTGTGGAACAGGTTGTTGGAGAACTTGTAGGGAAACTTCGAGCCACCTTTGGCGTCTCCTCCAGACAAGACGAGCTGCCTGATAGGAACTTACAGACAGCGAACCGCAGATGGGAGGGAAGGGGAGCGGGTTCTGTGTGCACGCCACCGCACCCTTGTCTGGGCACATCGGGGACACTCTGGACTTGCTCGGCTGCCCTCTGCTTGTGTAAATGTGCTCTGTCTCGAGATTCAGTTATTCTTCTTCGGTGTCTGATCACACCTTCCCGGTGCTAAACCTGAGGCGTTCTCTTTCCATCTGAAGATTTCTCTTTCCCTTAGGTGGGCCTGCGCCTTTCATCTGTGCACCCAGTGCCTCCAGGGAGAGCACGAGGGGGAGGAGGAGCAAGGAGGTGGCCTGGGCCTGGGCCTGGGACTATGACAGGGACATGCTCAGATGCCTGAGAGCTAGTGCAGTGGGTGACGGCATTTCAGACGGACCCGCTTGTCTTACTGAGCTCATGTTCAAAATGACCGAGGACATCCCACATGGCACTTGGTGCGAACCGAGTGGGGGGCCAGGCGGTTATGAAAATAGCGAAGGTGCGGTCTGGGCCCTGTCCTCTGCCTCATGCGTGGCCACGTGGCTGCCGTGACCGGGTGAGGGGACAGGGAGGGCTGCGGTCGAGGCTGCAGGCAGCCTGCTGACATTCCCACTAGTGAGAACACAGGGTCGAATCTCCCGGCAGCAACATAGGAAGCTACGCATCTTCATGCCCACACCCAGGCTTGCATGGTCTCTCTGTGTATTGTTTGAAAATAGCAATAATATTTTGGAATAAAACTTCTTTTTTTCTTTTTACTCCTCACCTGAGGGTATTTTTTTCCATTGATTTTTAGAGAGAGTGGAAGAGAGAGGGAGAGACAGAGAGAAACATCGATGTGAGAGAAACACATCGACTGGTTGCCTCCTGCACACACCCTCACCAGGGCCCTGGCCGGGGAGGAGCCTGCAACCGAGGTACGTGCCCTTGATTGGAATTGAACCTGGGACCCTTTGCTCCGGAGGCCGACGCTCTATCCACTGAGCCACACTGGTGAGGGTATGGAATAAAACTTCTTTAAAAATATTTGGGACACATTTACCATCTTCATTTCTATGGGAGTGTGTGGGCTGGAGGCACCAAGGAGGTAGTAAGTGAATGACCTAGACCAGAAGTCGGTTTTCGGCCTGGGCGAGTCTATTTTGAAGAAGCGGCGTTAGAAGAAGTAGGGGGTGGACATAGAGAGAGGATGAACGAAAGGAGATGGACGAAACAAGTAGACAGGACGAGTGTGGATGGGAGAGTTGGAAGGGGTCGACCTCGGCGAACGTACCTCAATCAGATTGAGGACGTTTTTAGCAAAGGCCAGCTTAGGAGTACCCTAGTTAAGTTAATCACCATGTACCTACCTATATAGTTTAAGTTTTAAAAATTTGGCTCTCAAAAGAAATTTCAATCGTTGTACTGTTGGTATTTGTCTCTGTTGACTAATGAGTTTGCCGACCACTGACCTAGAAGTGGGGTTGCGGTGGAGAGAGGGTGAATGCCCCTGGAGGGCGCCAGCGCTCGAGGCTGGTGGCTGCGGTCACGTGGCCAGGAGGGTCCATGTTCGCCAGTGATCTTTTGCTGAGAAACCCCAAACCTAGGTGTGTGCATGGTTTCGAAGGTTGGAACTAATGGAAAGCATTTTAGGAACATCCTTACGGGGCCTAGAGAAGTCAGAGCTCACAGGCAGGTCCTGAGCCCCAGCTGTCAGTTTCCACCATTGAGACAGGCCCCAGCCATCCTGCTTCACCAGGTCCTTCAGTTGGAGGTTTCCTAGGGGGAAACATGTAACGGCAACACCAGGAGGCATTCGACAGGAGACAGGTCACTTTCTTTGCTGCATCTGTCTGGGGGACGACGCCCTCTCCCAGCCGCCCTCCTGACCGCCTCTTCCCTTTTGTCCTCTGGGGTTGGTGGGTGCCACTGCAGGAACTGTGCGTTGGAAGGAGAGGTCGGGATGGGGGACGTTATACGGACAAGGTACCAGCCTTGCGGGGCGGGACTTGGCCGCGTGGGAGAGGCAGGTGAAGAGCAAAGGCCTGGCCGCAGCGTGGAGAGCGGGCAGGTCGGCAGGTGCCAGTGTCCCGGGGCTGCGGTACTGAGCTCGCCAACCGGGGGCCTGAAAAGGCAGAAACACGTTCTCTCTCAGCGCCGAGGCCAGCAGTCCAGAACCAGGGTCTCCGCTGGCTTCTGCTGGGCCTGGCTGGTGTCCTTGGCTTGGAGACCCCTCCCTGCTGTTGCTCCATCTCCCTGCCCCGTGAGTGTCTGTCTGTCACCCAAATGTCCCCTCCTTATCATCACTGCGTGAGGCTCACTCTAACCCAGGATGACCTCGTCTCCACGCGACTATGCCTGCAAAGACCCTGGTTCCAGAGAAGGCCACGGAGGCTCAGACTTGAACTTACTCAGGGCGGGCAAACGTTGGTTTGCAGCCGGGAGTACGTGAAACAGTGCATTCTGGCACTCGTATTTATTGTGTCGTTTTCCATAGGAACGGCTGTAGCCCTTCTTTCGCCCCACACTGTACTTTTGAGGGGGGACATAATTCAACCCACAAGAGGCAGGCAGAGGGCATGATGGTGGCAGAGAGAGACAGGAGCAATGAGAAGCCTGGGGGACCAGGGGAGGTTTCCAGGGAAAGCAAGGCAGGAGCCAGACCCTGAAAGAGGAGGAAGTATTTGCTACATGAAGAACAAGAGATCGCGGAGGCAGACAGACAGACCGACAGGGCATGCGCACACAGGCACTCCAGGGATTGACGGCGTCATGCGGTGAGGCAGGGGGCACGACATCTCAGCTCAGGGTGAGACTGGACATGGCTGTTCCCACCTGGAGACGTGCTCGGGAACCGGCCTGCACCCCGAGGGCGTGGGGACCTGTAGGCCCCGCTGCGGGCCGGGGGCCTCTGACCTGTGGGCCAGGGACCGATGGCAGGCTCAGGGCAGTGTGGGGAGATGGCTCGGTTTTGTGGTTATTGGGATCGTCTGGACGAGGGGACAGGACGCAGGCTGAGGATGGGGACCAGGAAGAGGGCAGGACGGAGGGAGACGTTGGAGGTGTGGCTGGTCTGACAATGAGGAAGGAGGCATTTGCTGAAAGGTCAGGAGAAGGGGTGGGTGAGGCCGCGGTGAGGACAGGCAGAGAGGCAGGGTCAGTGTGGACAGGTGGATGTGAGGGGCTGGCAGCCATCCGAGCGGAGTGATCGGCGTGACGTTGTTAAAGCGTCCTGAGCTCTCAGCCTGGAAACCATCGATGGTCAGCTGTCCTGAGGCATGAAATGGTGATGAAGGCCGGCCCTGCCGAGTCCAGGAGGCTGTGGCTCCTTGGGCTTCCCATGGGGCAAATGCTGCTCCAGGGAGTGAGAAGGCACCGTTGTTTATGGGAACGACTCATATTTACCAGGAATCCCCTAAGGACCCAAATGCCGCTCTAACTGCGGCCCAGCAACCCTGGAACGGGGTGAAGGATTCTCTCTCAGCCTCTGGGGCTGGGGAGCGCATCTCATCAGAACTGATTACTGGGCCCGTGTTACACTCCCTAGAACAGAACCACGGTCATACGCAGTGTGGTCCTCCCAGGAGCCTCCTGTGCTGGAGACAGGAGGCCAGGGCCTGCGTAGCATCTCGTCCTGAGGGACACACAGTGAGACAGCACACTCTTCCCCCGAGGTCTGGCCCGCACACTTCGCTAAGCGCCATTCTAGCGAATGCTCAGCATTTAATGCGGCTCCCCGAGGCTGGCCTGTATAGGGTTGCTCTGCTCCCCGGACCACAGAGTGGAGTCCCGAGAGCTCGGCGGGCCCAGGATTCCAAGCTCTGCTCTGGGGACTCGGGAGGACCAGCCCTGCTTTAGGGAACCGCCCGCTGCTCTTCCACCGGATTCATTAGCCCCTCGTTTCTCTAAACGGCTTCCTCTGTGCACAGGGAACTTTTCAGCTCACAGCTCCGAAGCTTTGTTCATTCCCTCCCCCCTCTCACGGGGGCCCTCCGCCTTGCTTTTTGCCTCTGGCTGGCTACCTCCCTCGCCTGATCTGGACCTAAGACACCGTGTTCTTGCCGGGGAAACGATGATCACACGCTAAAGACAGCTGTGAAAGGCAGTCCCTGGAGGCCTGCAGCTTCCCGGCAAACTAAGGAGAGGAAGCGAGAAGCTTTGGGGATGAAGCGGGCAGCTGGGAGCCGCCCGGCAGGGTCGTGCAGCTCACCTGGGGCGCGGAAATGCGGGGTGACCAGGCGGCGGGCTGGTCTGTTTCTAAAGGCGTTAGGTACAGCAAGTTCTGGGACACAGAACACAGCTCATCTTGTAACAGCAGGAGTTTGGGCACCAACAGCCCCCAGATGACTCTGAGCGTGGCCGTGTGAGATGAGGTGACTCAGGGGGAAGGGGTGCCCACGCATGTCTCCCACTAAATCCATTTCTGGTCAAATTAAACAGATTACCCTCCGTGGGCCGACGTGACCGTGTTCTCGATTCTTATTCCTGTCAGCACACCTGCCCAGGTGGGGACATTGGAGTGAACTTCTCTTCCCACTACTCGGCCGTCCCTCCTGCTGGGACACCCCGGGCCCGGGAGAACGGCGTCCGCATGGCCTGGCTGGGCTGGTTTTGCCCTTCTTTCCGATGGGACAGTCCTGACCGCCCATGGGCGTTGTGGCATGTTCTGCGCTGGTTCTGAGACCGAGGCCTGGAAGGGAGGCCAGCGCTGTGGGGAGCAGATGGGTGCTGCGCTCAGACTCGCCTCTGTTGAATCCTGGCCCGCTACCTTCCAGCTCCTGGGCAGGAAAGCACGTGTCAGAGCCTCTACTTCCTCCTGTCACCTGGCAGCAATACCACGGGCTGTCTGACCTCCTGGCAGAGCAACTGCATCCTCACAGGGAGTCTCAGCAAGCATTGGCGTCGCCGTGCCAGACCAGCCAGGGTCCTCCAGGCCATGAAAGGCGGTGCTTCGGCGTGCCCGCCCCCGCTCTGATTGCACGTGAAGGCTGGGTTAGTGCTTCATTCTCGGAAGGATGTGCTGGTCACTCGATGGACCTCAAGGACCTTCCTCCCGCCCGCCCTGACCACGTCCACGAAGCGCATCTCCTTCCCCACGGAGGCGAGGACGCACACACGGAGCCCAGGAGGCCACACCGCCTGACACGGGGACTCGGAGGGGCTGCGGTCAGGGGTGGGCCTCCTGCTTCTGTCCCTCCGTCCTCCCGTCTGGTGGAGGGGGGACGGGAGGGAGGTTGCTGCCTCTCTCCTCGCCTGGAGCTGGGTTTGACCTCACAGCTGCTCTCTCAGGCGTGGGTCCTGCCTGCCGCTTTCTGCGGAGGGAGCAGCCCTTGCTCGGCGCCTTCGAGGAGCCACAGGCTCCAGAGGTCAGCGGGGGTCAGCAGGGGTCAGCGGGGAAGTCGCCTTCTCCCTCTGCCCATTGTGGCGCGTGCGGCTGACCTGGTCTGGGTCTCGGGGTCTCGTGGGCTCCTGCCGCCCCCTGGGCCTGTGCCCCGAGAGCGGCTGGACCTCCTCGGCCTCATTTTGCGGCTTCCTGCCGCGGGTCTGCGAGTGGCCTCGGCTTCTGCTGAGCGTCACTCTCCCAGGCTCCCCGCAGCGGCCTTTCTCCACGTGTCTTTTCACTTATTCTTCCCCCGAAGCTCATGTACGCTAGATGTGAGGGCAGTTCTGTGCTAAACAGCTGCCTTTGCCAGGAGGGACCCCTGAATCCCTTCAGTCCCGAATGAGATAGACCGTGTAGCTCAGTGTGCGGAGCATACCTGGCTGCTTTGAGGCCCAGAAACGAGAAACCAGGCCTCCCACGACCCCCCCAATCCCTCAGAAGTGACGTGTGTTTGGAGGGAACCCGGAGGGCGAGCGCTGAGAGCCCTGAAGGACAGAACAAGCGCTCATTCAGCGTGGCGCCCGCCCTGCCCAGGCGCACCCCCTCGGCGACCAGCCTTCAGGTCAGGGCCCCTGGGGACTCACCAACCCTGGGTCCGCCTTCTACAGCCGCAATGTGCACCCTGGCCTGCAAAGGCCATTTTCGGGAGAGCTCTGGGCGCTCCCGGGCCCAGCTGGCCCCTGCCCATCGCCTGGGTGGGCCCACCCGTGGTCCCGGCTGAGACGCACTGCTGCCCGGCCCTCCTCACATGCTGTGGCCGCAAGTGGGCGCCGCAGCCACGCTGACCAGTTCATAAAGGGCTATCCCTGTATTTAATTTCCTTTCTTTGAACTTCATGCTTCTTTTAAGCAGTGGTTCTCAACCTTCTGGCCCTTTAAATACAGCTCCTCATGTTGTGACCCAACCATAAAATTATTTTCGTTGCTACTTCATAACTGTAATGTTGCTACTGTTATGAATTGTAATGTAAATATCTGATATGCAGGATGGTCTTAGGTGACCCCTGTGAAAGGGTCGTTCAACCGCCAAAGGGGTTGCGACCCACAGGTTGAGAGCCGCTGTTTTAATGCAACCGAAGTTGCATAAGCTTTAAAAATTGCTAGCATGTCTCTGTGGTACATTAACATGGACGGTGACATGTTTCGAAAGGTGATAATGAAATGAACACCAGTGAACCCACAGCCAGTCTGACGCTGAATGCTGCTCCCCAGTTCCGGGGCCCTCTGCCCTCCTGACTTTGGTGGTTGTCTGTCATGTGCCGTGTGAGTGTCACGCACACACACGTGTGCGTCCTTACACAATGGTCTGTCTCCTTCTCGGTTTCATGGAAGTTGTATCAGGCTGTACAGGGTAGTTTGACTGGCTTTACTCTCGAGACCGTGCTGCCAGGTCACCCACGATTGTGAGCAGCTATGATTCGTTCACTCACTACCCTATGGGGCCACTGTTCCCATCTGTGTAGTAATTGGACAAAGACCTACATACAGTTTTTTTCCGTTGTCTCCAAAGTTTCTGACGTTACACACAGTGATGCCCGGCCCTTTTGGACATACGTCCCGGTACAGCTCCCCCTGACGTGTGGGGAGCGATAGTGAGCACGGGCTTAGCTCCCAGCCCCTCTCTCGGCTCCTTGCGCAGCAGAGCTTAGAGAGCAAACGATCATGTTTCCTAGATGTGGTTGCGCCCGAGGGAGTCGGGGCTGTGTCCCAATCCGACGCCCTCCCCGGGGACTGCAGCTCAGAGTGACGCCGACGACCGGGCTGTTTCTCCTGCGGCTCGGGCAGACGCCACAGGGTGCTGGGGCCAGCTTCCGCTTTGGCACGAGCTTCCCTGTGGCGTGGAGCTGTGGGAAGGGCCCGGGAGGCCTCCGGTTTTACTTACTTAATAGAGGCCCGGCGCACGAAATTCCTGCATGGTGGGGAGTCCCTCAGCCCAGCCTGTGCCCTCTCGCAGTCCAGGACCCTCGCTTCTTACCGCCCGCCCGCTCGCTGCTCCTTACTGCTCAGCTTGCTGCTCCTTAGCGCTGCTGCAGAAGTGGGGGAGGCTCCCGCCATTGCCACCGCGCTCACCAGCTGTGAGCCCGGCTTCTGGTTGAGCATCTGCCCCCTGGTGGTCAGTGTGCATCATAGTTCTGCTGTCTGCTCAATTTGCATATTAGCCTTTTATTATATAGGATAGTCATTGACTTTAAAATGTCTTTCTAAAGGTGAAATAAAAATTACCAAACCAAGATGTATAGGAATGTAAAATAGTGTTACTTGGTAGTCTTGATTGGTAACTTTAGGCCGATGCCATTAGCCAATCCTAACAACTAAGGGATTTCCTTTAATGAGAGAGAGAGAGAGAGAGAGAGAGAGAGAGAGAGAGAGAGAGGAAGAAGAAGAAGAAGAAGAAGAAGAAGAAGAAGAAGAAGAAGAAGAAGAAGAAGAAGAAGAAGAAGAAGAAGAAGAAGAAGAAGAAGAAGAAGAAGAAGAAGAAGAAGAAGAAGAAGAAGAAGAAGAAGAAGAAGAAGAAGAAGAAGAAGAAGAAGAAGAAGAAGAAGAAGAAGAAGAAGAAGAAGAAGAAGAAGAAGAAGAAGGCTGAGCATGTAAGACCCATCCTTACATCTTCTCTCAACTCAGTGCACTGTTTTAGTCACATACAGCTTAAAGCAAAGTGGCGGCTTAAAAACCACAATCTGCTACTTCTCACGCTGCAGGGGGCCAGCTGGGAGGGTCTCCGGCCGGCTAACCTGGGCTCTCTGTGAGGCTAACTCAGCTGACCGGTGGGCTGGCCTTCGTTCACGCGTGTGCCGGGCGAAGCCGGCTGTCGGTCAGGTGGGCGTGCTTTGGCCTGTCCCATTCCCAGTGACTCCTCATCCGATCATAAACTAAACACGTGTTCTTCCCTGATGGTCTC
>NW_005360764.1:0-755 GCF_000412655.1 Myotis brandtii
AGATCAGCAACAAACCAAAGGATCCTGGGAGTCTGCAGTGTCTCCTGTACTCCATGTGAAAGTCAGATGAAGAAAAATGATTTTTTTTCAAACAATACATGTCATCTGACTATATTAAAACAAATAATGAAGAATTGATATTTAATATGAAGAACATTGGAGAAAATTTGATAATATACTGACTCATCATAACAAGAGCAACCCACTCTCCTTCCACCTTATCCCCTCTTTTTTTAATACTGTGCTTGTATTATTAAAGAGAATGATCTTTGTACATCAAGTTAATAAATTCTTTGATCACTTTCCTTTGCTTTCAGTGTCAAGTTGTAGCATATTACATGGTAACTGGTGCACTAGGGAAATGTCAGTGCTTCCTGCCTTGTTTCCACTCCTTTGTATATGGAGTGCTGCTCTCTGGTACTACCTTTCCCACCACAGAGGTGGGAAGCAGAGGTTCCAGCCCCACTGTGCAGGCTGACCTGAGCTAGCAAGTCCAGGAGAGGGGGTGATATGGGCTGAGATCTCCCCTCCTTTACATGGATGCCTCCAAAGTCAGAGCCCAGCCTGACTTTTAAGAGAGTTTGTTTAAATTATGTTTGCTATATCGTTGTTTGTACTACAAAAAGGAAGGAAAGAAGAAAAGGAAGGAAGGAAGGGAGGGAGGGAGTAAGGAAGGAAGGATAATTTGACTAAAACTATTGAAAACCTAAGAGAATTTTTTAGGACAAATAAGAAGCTGAAGCGTATAAGTGATT
>NW_005360765.1:0-742 GCF_000412655.1 Myotis brandtii
TCGCCCCACGCAGCCTGCTGTTCAGTAGTTTGGTCGTTCCTCATTAACCCCCTTGCCGGCCTGGTTGCCCTACGCATCCTGCTGCTCAGTCATTTGGTCATCACTCACTAACACCCCAGCTGGCCTGGTCACCCCATGTAGCCTGCTACTCAGTCATTTGGTTGTCCCTCACTAACCCCCCTGCTGGCCTTGTCGCCCCACTCAGCCTGTTTGGTCGTTCGTTTGGTTGTTTCAGATGTGACGGCCCCTGGCTCTTTATATATATACTAGAGAAAAAAAAATTTGGGGGGGGGGGGGGGGTCCCTCAGCCCAACCTGCAGGAGATGTCTGACTGCCTCTTGCAATCAGGGACCGCTGGCTCCTAACCAGTCGCCTGCCTGCCTGCCTGATTGCCTCAAACCCCTCTGCCTGCCTGCCTGATTGCCCCTAACCACCTCTGCCTGCCTGCTTGATCGCCTCTAACTGCCCCTGCCTCACCCTGCACCTGAGACCCAGGATTCCCTCCTCTGGCTGATCGCAGGCACCTGGGACCTGGGCTTCCCTCCCTCTGGCTGGCCATAGGCACCCAGGACCCAGGCCGGCTTCACTTGGGCCAGCTGCAGGTGCCTGGGACTGTGGGGCGGATGGCTTGTCCTTCTCCTGGGCCGCAGCCTGGCTGGTCCCCATTCCTCTCTCCCCAGTCTGAGTAGTTATGGTGTGATGGCGTGAGGGCGTGATGATATGAGGGCATGATGACCATTTG
>NW_005360766.1:0-538 GCF_000412655.1 Myotis brandtii
GGGCCTCGCAAGCGTGTTGCTGGATAACTGGCCGGCTCCCAGCAGCGCCTCAGTCCCTCCTGCCCCGGCTTGCCACTCCTTCCCGATCCTCCGGGCCCCAGCCCACTGGTCGGTCCTGGTGCAGCCAAGGCCAAAGCAATGGGAACCCCTCCGCGGTGTGCCTGGAGCGGCGGCCTTCGCTGGAGAAGCCGCGGTGTCTTCGAGGAAACCGGAAGCCCGTGGCTACCCCTGGCGACCCTTTTACAAACGCAGGGAAATGGAAACTCCGCGGCGCTCCGTAGCCTGACTTAGGGCTGTCATGGATACATGGGTAGATGATATCTGCATTCGAAATCATGAAAAAGCCCATAGGAGAGATACAGTGACTCCGGTCTCAATGTATTCAAATGAGTCTGTTGCTTCACATTTTGCCCTTGTCACTGCATATGAAGACATCAAAAAATGACTCAAGGATTCAGAAAAAGAGAACTCTTTCCTAAAGAAAAGAATAAGATTTTTGGAAGAAAAGATTACAGGCGCTTTATTAGATGAAGAAACA
>NW_005360767.1:0-1353 GCF_000412655.1 Myotis brandtii
ATCACCCCAAAGAGGGAGGCCCAGGCTACCTGGTGGGTGGCACTGCGGCGGGTGGGCGGGGCCTCTCTTTGCAGGGAGATCAATCGCGAGGCTCCGGACTGCAAGAGGGCGCAGGCTGGGCTAAGGGAGCACCCCTCCACCCATGCACGAATTTCATGCATCAGGCCTCTAGTCTATACTAATAAAAGGTTAATTTGCTAATTAGACCGGACATCTTCTGGACATCCTTCCAGACATCCTTCTGGCCACAGCCACGATGGCGAGGGCTGAGGCAGAGGCAGTTAGGGGCGACCAGGCTGGCAAGAGAGGGCAGTTAGGGGTGACCAGGCCAGCAGAGGAGGGCAGTTAGGGGCAACCAGGCAGCCAGGCAGGTGAGCGGTTTGGAGCCAGTGGTCCCAGATTGTGAGAGGGATGTCATACAGCTGGTTTAGGCCCGATCCCTGTGGGATCGGGCCAAAACTGGCCATCGGACATTCCCTGAGGGGTCCTGGAATGGAAAGGGTTCAGGCCAGGCTGAGGGAGCGCCCCCCCCCCCGCACAAATTTCGTGCATCAGGCCTCTAGTATTATATAAAAACCAAAGCTTAAATAATTTTAGGAAAGAATGGACATTTTTAGCCAAGGTAAAATATTTTCTAAATAATTGAGTACTTAAAAAATATTATAATTACATAAATTATTAGAATAATGTATATCTGTTACTTACAAAATAAAGTAATGTACTTATCCCTATTTTTTTCCTTAAGGATAAGTTAGGTATGGTTCAGATACCCCTGTTTATCTCTGGGAAGAAAGTTACCCCAGTAGCCTCATTACAGATGACTGTTGTATTTGAACTCTAGCTAGGAAGTAACAAGTAGTAAACCTGTTCAGTTAAAAACTTCCAGGACCAGCTGACTTGTGCAGCTGCACACAAATCTTTTGGACTCAGAAAGGAAAAGATGTAGAGAGAAATGAAGCGTGGTAACACTGTGGAGAAATCCACTTTGGACACTTTCATCCTTTCTGAAAACTGGTCATGGACAAACCTAAGAAGAAAGATACAGAAATTTAGTTCAGAACACTAATATCCATGAACTGTACAAAACAAAACATCTATTTAAATTGTTGAACTTATGAGTATAAAATTATTGAAACTTTTCTTGTATTACCTTTTAATGTTTGTAGGATTTATAGCAATACCCCCTTTTTTAGTTCTGACATTGGATAATTTATGTTTTCTCTCTTTATTTCTTTGTTACTCAGTTTGTCAACTTTGTTACTTTCTTTTAAAAAACAGCTTTTGTTTTCGTAGATTTTTTAAATTGTTCATTTTCTATTTTATTTATTTTTACTATTCATTATTCTTTTCCTT
>NW_005360768.1:0-737 GCF_000412655.1 Myotis brandtii
GCCGCCCTCCCTCTCTGCATCTCCTGGAGCCACAGCCCAACTCACCTGCACCCTGAGTGGTGCTCCCTATCCTATTACTGATTACTGGGTATACTGGTACCAGCAGAAGCCAGGGAGCCCTCCCCGGTACCTGCTGTATTTCTCCTCAAGTACAAGTTGGGGGCCTGGGGTCCCCAGGCGCTTCTATGGATCCAAAGAAGCCTCAATGAACTCAGGCCTTCTGCACATCTCGGGCCTGCAGCCTGAGGACGAGGCTGACTATTACTGTGCATATATGGGTCCGCAACTCCAACACTCACACAGTGGTCCAGACCCACAGGGAAGTGAGACAAAAACCTCCTCTCCGCTCTCCTGGCCTGACCTTGGCCCCTGCTGGCGGCTCCGCCCAGTTCTGGCTCAGCCGTGACTGTGCTGATAGGTGTCCCTCCGGCACCGGGTGATGCCTGGACCCGGGGTCCTGACAGTGTCACAGCTTTGACGTCAGGTCAGCGTTTCCATTGATTTGTTGCTCATGGAATGTGTGCCATGTTCACGTTCCCACAGGTAACACTCCTCAGGGATAAACATTTCCATGGAGACATTGGAGGAGGTTGAATCAGATTCATTCAGGCCAAACGCAGCTCAGAGTTGAGCAGTGACTGAGATAGGATCCTGGTTTGAGGACTCAAACCTGAATTTTGCATTAAAACCGACCTGCAGTAATGAAGTGCATTCTGTATAACAGCAGGGAACTATCA
>NW_005360769.1:0-736 GCF_000412655.1 Myotis brandtii
CTGTTTTCAGGCTGGCCACACCCCCTTCAGGAAGGGGAGTGCTGTTGGGGTGCCTGGCCAGCCTAGGCAAGTGGCTGGTGGCTGTTTGCAAGCTGGTCACAACCCCTTCAGGGTGGGGGTCCCCACTAGGGTGCCTGGACAGCCTGGGTGAGGGTCTGATGGCTGTTTGTAGGCTGGCCACGGCCCCCAGCCACCCAAGCTGCCAGTGGAGGCGGGCTGGAAGCAGGTATCTGGGATTTATTTATCTTCTATAATTGATGAAACTTTGTTGCCTTGAGCAGAGGCCACAGCCGGCCAGGGCAGTCAGGAAGCTTGGCTTCCTCCATCGCAGGGGCAACCAAGCCTCCTGCTTGCTCCAGCTCCATGGCCGCCATCTTGATTGGGTTAATTTGCATATAGTCGCTCTGATTGTCTGGTGGGTGTGGCTTGGGGGGGTGTGGAGGGGGGGTCAATTTGCATGTTTCTCTTTTATTAGATTAGATAAAGTATCTAAATTTATAAAAATAATAGCAAAAAAATCAGAAGAAAAATAATTTAATTATAGGACTAAATAAACTAAAAATAATTGTAATTTTGGTAATTATTGTTCTCATAGCAATGTGTTTGTTTGCATGAATCTAGTAAGAATCTTATTTCTTCATAACAGGACATAGGTCAGTTTCCAATTGTAGTTTTATTAACAAAAACTTTGCTGGAATATCATGTCTGAAAGAGAGACATGCCAGGACCCTGGATG
>NW_005360770.1:0-602 GCF_000412655.1 Myotis brandtii
CAACATAATAAAGAGCTAATATGCTAATTAGACTGAACATCAGAGCAGAATGACTATCCAGACGAAGCCGGCGCTGCAAGGGCCAAGGCAGCCTGGGCTGCAAGGGCCGAGCCTCTTGCACGAATTTTGTGCATTGGGCCTCTACTATGATAAGATATTTAGAGAGAGAGAGAAACCATTTTCACAAAACTTTTATTACAATGTATTGTTGTAACTGTTGTCTTTTATTATTAGTTATTATTGTTAATTTCTCAAGGTGCCTAATTTACACATTAAACTTTATCATAGGTATCTATATATATAAAAAGAGGTAATATGCTAATTGGTCCTAATGGTGTCATAGTAATGACCAATTTGCATACTGACAGACCAGCAGGAGGCTATGCATGCAGCAGGGGTGGGTGGCTGGAGCCAAATTCCCAGGGGGTCTGAAGAGAGTGCCCACAGAAGCCCAGACTACAAAGAAGAAAGACAAAGCAGCCACAGGGAGCTCTTCCAATCCCCCTGCACCGACACCCTACCCCAGCCCCCGCTCCCCTGGAAAGACAAGAAGGCTGACAAGACAGGGAGAAGACCCAGCCTCGGGGGTAGCTGCAGCCCGC
>NW_005360771.1:0-1239 GCF_000412655.1 Myotis brandtii
TGCACTGGTGGGGTCCCTCGGCCTGGCCTGCGCCCTCCCTTAATCTGGGATCCCTTGGGGGATGTTGGAAAGTCAGTTTTGGCCAATTTGCGCAGATCAGGCTGAGGGACCCCACTGGTGCATGAATTTGTGCACCGGGCCTCTAATTGTCTAATAATTATAAATCTTAGTACACCAACTCAGGTGTGCAAGAAATGTAACATATTTTTGCTTTTAAACCTCTGACCCCTGAGTCATCATTTCATTCAATTCAGGGATGCTTTACTTTTCCCAAGGGGTGCACCTAAGTTTTAGGGGTGACATAGAGCTAAGGCATCAAGGAAGAAGGTCAGGGAGGGAGCTTACTCTTTGGTGACACCAAGCAGCCATGCTGGTCCCTTTCCATGCTGGCCTTTATGCACAGTGGCGTAGACTAAGATGTCTTCTTTTGCATGTCATCATTCATTATTTTCTACAATAGTATTTTAGTTCTAACTCTTTCTTCAGTATCTTCAGGTCTCTTTTCATCAAATGGAAGATCTTCTATTTCTTCTTTATCATTCTTATCTAGGGGATACTGTGGGGGCTCTTCCAGAACCTATTTTCCCAGACACAGGTCACAGATATTTCTTTCCTGCTATCTTGCCACCTTCCCATGACTAAAAGGATATAAGTCCTCTTTCCTCTTAGATCTCCCAAACACCTAAATCTAACCATCTATTTCTCAGAAGTTCACAAAATTTCAACACTCTTGCCTCTACTCCAATCTCCCCTCCTTCCCTGTGTGGAAACTTTGGTTTGAGGGTCAGATGTCCTGTCTCTCCCTGTTGAGTGTACACTCAAGACTATTGAGTATTATTGGAGATTGTTCCATTTCTTCCTGACGCCTAGTCTGTTTTTTTTCCTATTTTAGGTATATATTATAAAGAGTTGACTCCCTTTATCTTTTCTTTTCTTCTTTTTCTTTTAGCCTTCTTCTGAGTGATGTCCTCTTTAAAGGAGCAGATTAAAAAATGCTATAACTGGATAAATAAGGCAAGTATCAGGAGCACAAGCTAGTATTTCCAAATACTATACTATCCACCATAAATAAAAGTATTATAATGGTGGAGGTACAGGTGATTGAAACATGACCTTGTTCATTACTGCAAACCCTCTTGACTTTCCAAATAGCAGAAGAGGAGTCCATATGTAGAATGATAAACCAACATCGTGTTTGGAGAGGTCTTCCTGTTGGTTGTCTTCCTGGCCTATTGCAAT
>NW_005360772.1:0-889 GCF_000412655.1 Myotis brandtii
ATGTAATTCACATACCACTGAGTTCGCCCTTTAAAGTATTCAATTTGTTGTCGTCACAACTAGCTAGTTAATAATAATAGGAAAAGGACAGGAGGCCAAACATTATAAGCATGGTCATCTGGGCAGCTTCACCTTCCCCAGGGAATCACAGGTCCATTCCCTGCAGATCACTGGGGGAAGGGACTGAAGAAAGGGGAACATGGGCACATGTGCAGTGAAGTCAGGGTGATGTAGGGATGAAGCTTGCCTGTCAGTCTAGTCCAGTGGTCGGCAAACTCATTAGTCAACAGAGCCAAATATCAACAGTACAACGATTGAAATTTCTTTGGAGAGCCTAATTTTTTAAACTTAAACTATATAGGTAGGTACATTGTTATTAACTTAATTAGGGTACTCCTAAGGCTTAGGAAGAGCCATACTCAAGGGGACAAAGAGCCGCATGTGGCTCGCGAGCCGCAGTTTGCCAATCATGGGTCTAGCCTGAAAAAAAAAAGATAATTTGGCTAGGAGGACGGAGCCATTGCAAGCACACAAAATCTTGGAAGGATAAAATAATCCTCAGAGTTCCCTCTCTCTTTGTGCTCCTTATTCCCTCTGTCTCTTGCTCCATGACCTGCACTCACCTGTGCACACGCCTATTTCCTCTCCATAACCACAGGGCTCAGGGCAGTGCAGACCCCACACACAATGGAGTGCAGCTGGGAACATGAGCTAAGCTAGCCAGATGCTGGACTGGACTGGGTTTTCATATGGAGTAGAAACTCTGGGCAGTGGCCTTAACCTTGGCCCTGCTGAAGATATGACTGGACTTTTTCCATGGTGGATGGGACCTTGGAGGAGAACCCCCTGAATTTTACATCATCAATAAAGTTTTCCATGAAACCCCATC
>NW_005360773.1:0-1326 GCF_000412655.1 Myotis brandtii
ATAGATGATAGATAGTAGATTGATTGATAGATGATAGCTAGATAGAGATGAAGGATGACAGATGAACAAATTGGGTGAGTGTGTGAATAGGTAGGTAGATAGATGATAGACGTTAGATGACAGACATATGATAGATTGATAGATTGATTGATAGATAGAAAGATATAGAAGATTGACTGATAGCTAGATGATACATAGATGATAGAGATGAAGGATGACCAGATTAATGAATTGAGTGGGTGCGTGAATAGATAGATGGATGGATAGATAGATAGATAGATAGATAGATAGATAGATAGATAGATGTTAGATGACAGATGGATAGTAGATTGATAGATAATAGAAAGATAGATTGATAGTAGATTGATTAATAGATAGATGATAGCTAGATAGAGATGAAGGATGAATTAAATTAGATTAACGAATTGGATGAGTGGGTGAATAGATAGATAGATAGATAGATAGATAGATAGATAGATAGTTGACAGATAACTGATCACTTATCGATCACCGCTGAGTCATTGGCTTGTACGGACACACAGGGAGACGGGTGCGGACTGAGGTGAATTTTGTGGGCCCAGGAACCGAGATGAAATCTGGCCACGGATCCAACAGGCCCCTGGACCCCCGTCTCTCTCTCTCTCCACACAGAAACGCTGGCGTCGAATGACAGGGACTCATCGTGAAAACCCCTCAACCCTCACGGTCACACGCTCTCACCTTCATGTTGCCCAGGCGCCGCGTCCTGTCCACCACCAGCAGTTTCTTGATGAGGTCTCTGTCGGGAAGAAGAGGGAAAAAAATAATAAAAAACATACAGCCCGGCTGGTGTGGCTCAGTGGTGAGCGTCGACCTATGAACCAGGAGGTCAGGTCTATCGATTCACCCACTCACCCAATCGTTAATCTAATTCATCCTTCATTTATTTCTATCTAGCTATCATCTGTCTATTAATCAATCTACTATCAATCTATCTATCTTTCTATTATCTATCAATCTACTATCATCCATCTGTGATCTATCTATCTATCTATCTATCTATCTATCTATCTATCTATTCACCCACTCACCCAATTCGTTAATCTAATTCATCCTTCATTTCTATCTAGCTATCATCTGTCTATTAATCAATCTACTATCAATCTATCTATCTTTCTATTATCTATCAATCTACTATCATCCATCTGTGATCTATCTATCTATCTACCTATCTATCTATCATCTATCTATCTATCTATTCACCCACTCACCCAATTCGTTAATCTAATTCATCCTTCATTTCTATCTAGCTATCATCTGTCTATTAATCAATCTACTATCAATCTA
>NW_005360773.1:2429-5657 GCF_000412655.1 Myotis brandtii
AAGTTAAATATGTTTTAAAAAAATAAAAGGAATGAGGTACAAGAAATATCTTTGGGGAGAAACGAGAATAAAAAAAGACACCCAAAAAAATAGGTTAACTATCATTAAAACAGAATCCAAATAATTCTGACATTTCCCACTGAGTAAAGCTATGGGCACTCCTGCTTGAGAGATGCCTGGTGTCGGATTATTGGTTTTTTTTGTGTTTTTTTGACGCTTTAAATAAAATAAACACGCCCCCAGAGAAGGAGGGAACCTTGGTACTCACTTGACGTTGAAATCCAAGTATCTCGGGAAGTCGATTTTGCCAGCGAGAATCTTCTGATAGATGCCAAAGGGGTTGTCGTCGAAGAACGGGGGGAAGCTGCCGGAAAGATGAACACGGGTTCTCCGTGGGCCGGGGGCTCGGGGAGGAGCCGCCACGGCGAGGGGGGGAGGGCTGTGGCCGGGCCACGGAGAGAGACGTGGGTTATTTCACATGCAGGCCTTTTTTTTTTCTTTTTTCTTTCTTTTTTTTTTTTTTTTGCATGAGCCCCATCAGGGATTTTTTCCTAAAAGGCGAAGCATGAAGAATTCGGAACCTGCCACAGACGGAAGGCAGTGCGGACCCCAAGATGCTAATACGGAAGCCGTGCAAAAGTTCCTCTATCAAGGGTGTCCCAGAATTCACGCAAGATTTGAATTCTGCGTGAGCATTAACAGCAACAACAACAACAAATAAAAGCCTGATTTGACTCGGTTGATTGAATCAGATTCTAATATCTGTTGCCCTTGGATGTCAATCCCTTCGATTGGATAAGCATCACCAAGTACCAATGACGGCCCAGGAGCGGGGACAAGGAAGACCAATGAAGACCGCGGCTTTGCGTCTGTGCCAGCAAAGCCGTGGAGGCCATTGACCCGATGTGCTGTTCCATACATAACCCTAGACTAAAATGATAACTATATTATCATAATATTAAATAATTGTTGTTTAGAAAGGTCAGGTTTTCTTTAAGTTTAAAGAAAAGGATAAAAACGATACCCTGGGCCCACCTTGTGACACAGACCTTGGGTTCCTCAGTGTCTTGGGATGGAGCTTCGGGTGAGGCAAAGAACTTACACAAACTCCCCTGGGTAGCTGAACACTCTATGATAAAATAGACTTCACACACAAGAAGTTGTTTTATCCCAATCGCTACTGTAATCACTCTGACTGTATATATCTAATACCTTTTAATATACTCATCAGTGTGTCAAAAATTCCAGGAACAGCCTTCCCAAACACACCAGGCTTCCTCCCGCTCTGCTTTTCCAGCTGTGGGACCCACCATGCATGACATTCTTCGCAGGAGTCTATGTCCAAGCTCAAGTGCTACTCCTGACTGGAATCTTTCCCTGGCTCCAGAAACATCTGTCCTCTTTGGAACACCTCTAACACGTGGTCTTCATTTCTTTCCAGTACATCATCATCTATTGCAGTGATGGCGAACCTTTTGAGCTCGGCGTGTCAGCATTTTGAAAAACCCTAACTTAACTCTGGTGCCGTGTCACATATAGAAATTTTTTGATATTTGCAACCATAGTAAAACAAAGACTTATATTTTTGATATTTATTTTATATATTTAAATGCCATTGAACAAAGAAAAATCAACCAAAAAAATGAGTTCGCGTGTCACCTCTGACACACGTGTCATAGGTTGGCCATCACCGTTATATGGGATATACTAGAGGCCCGGTGCACAAATTTGTGCACAGGTGGGATTCGGCTGGGCCCCTGGTCGAACTCCCGGCTGAATTCCCAGTTGAGGGGACAATTTGCATATTAGACTTGTATTATATAGGATATTTTTATTGATTTCAGAGAGGAAGGGAGAGGGAAAGAGAGAGAAACATCCATGATGGGAGAGAATCATGGACCAGCTGCCTCCTGCACGCCCCCTACTGGGGATCGAGCCCACAACCCGGGCATGTGCCCTTGACTGGGAATCGAACCCGGGACCCTTCAGTCTGCAGGCCGATGCTCTATCCACTGAGCCGCACTATCCAGAGCAACGCAAAAGTTCTTGAAGCAAAATGTCCCCAAGTCAAAATCTGAGGGTGACAAAGAACTTGAAGAATGAGGGGGCGTGCAGGAGGCGGCTGATCCATGATTCTCTCTCATCTTTGATGTTTCTGTCTCTCTCTCCCTCTCCCTTCCTCTCTGAAATTAATCAATCAATTAATAAATAAATGAGAATAGTCCTGGTCAGTGTGGCTCAGTAGTAAGAGCATCTGCCTTTACACCGAAGGGTCTTGGGTTCGAGTCCAAGTCAGTGTGGCTCAGTAGTTGAGCGTGGACCTGTAAACCAGGAGGTCAGGGTTCGATTCCCGGTCAAGGGCACATGCCCAGGTTGCGGGCTCCGGCCCCAGTGTGGGGCGTGCAGGAGGCGGCCGATCCATGATTCTCTCTCCTCATGGATGTTTCTATCTCCTTCTGTCTCCCTCTCTGACATCAATAAAAACATTTTTAAAAAACAAACAAACCCCATAAAAACAAACCCATGAACCTCCTTCTATTTAGAAATCATTGGGGTCCAGGATTCAATTATCTTTGGGGCAATACTGCCCCCTAGTGGTCATTACGGGAGGAAATTGTGCCACAGGCCTCATATAAGAACCTGATCCATCCACATTGGGTGCGTTACAAACACGGTATGTGGTTCATGGATCAACCGTCGGCCTAATTGATTTTAAACTTTCTCTTTGTTCGGGATCTTCAAGGGCTAAGGGTGTCGAGCACGGAATGTGGTTCAGTGCGATGTGCTAGGGCAGCGGTTCTCAACCTGTGGGTCGCGACCCCTCTGGGGGTCGAACGGCCCTTTCACAGGGGTCGCCTAAGGCCATCGGAAAACACATCTATAATTACATATTGTTTTTGTGATTGATCACGATGCTTTCATGATGTTCCATTTGTAACCATGAAAATCCATCCTGCAGATCAGATATTTCCATGACGATTCATAATAGCAGCAACGTGACAGTGATGAAGCAGCAACGGAAATAATGTTATGGTTGGGGGTCCCCACAGCATGAGGAGCTGTATTCAAGGGTCGTGGCCTTAGGGAGGTTGAGAACCACTGAGAAAGATGATAGATAGATATATAATAGATAGATAGATAGATAGATAGATAGATCGATGACAAGTTCCAAGAACAAAGCACCAGGCTTTCAAGGACTGGGGGACGGTGTCGAGTAAAACCTCATCT
>NW_005360774.1:0-761 GCF_000412655.1 Myotis brandtii
GCAGAAGCTTTTTATTCTGATGTAGTCCCATTTGTTTTCTCCTTAGTTTCCATTATCCTAGGAGCTATATTGGTAAAGATATTGCTACCACATATGTCTGAGATTTTGCTGCCTATGGATTCCTCTAAGAATTTTATGGTTTCCCATCTCACGTTTAAGTCCTTTATTCATTTTGAGTTTATTTCTCATGTATGGTGTAAGTTGGTGGTCCAGTTTTATTTATTTTTTGCATGTATCTGTCCAACTTTCCCAACACCATTTATTGAAGAGACTGTCTTGACTCCATTGTATGCTCTTGCCTCCTTTGTTAAATATTAATTGAGCATAATCACTTGGGTTGATTTCTGGATCTCTGTTCTGTTCCATTGGTCTATATGTCTGTTCTTGTGCCAGTACCAGGCAGTTTTTAAGAACAGTGGCTTTGTAATATAGCTTGATATCTGGTATTGTGATCCCTCCAACTTTGTTCTTCTTTTTCAGGATTGCTGTGGCTATTTAGGGTCTTTTTTTAATTCCATATGAATTTTTGGAGAGTTTGTTCTAGGTCCTGTGAAATAGCCCTTGATATTTTAATGGGATCACATTGATTCTATAGATTGCTTTGGGTAGTATGGAAATTTTAATGATGTTGATTCTAGCAATCCATGAACACAGTATATTCTTCCATTTTTTTAATATTTTCCTCTCTCTTTTTTCAATATCCTTTAGTTTTCTGAGTACAGGTTAGGTCTTTTATCTCCTTAGTTAAGTTTATTCCTAGG
>NW_005360775.1:0-225 GCF_000412655.1 Myotis brandtii
ATAGATTTCTATCCCAATATATAAAAACCCTGGGTCCCTCACAACCACAACAACCAGAGACTCGACCTAACTCCCAGCCTGCATGAGCCGCAGGCTCTGGTGGGTGGGGACTTGTGGCAGCAGAGACAGGGATGGGGGAGGCGGGGTGGCACTCACACTCACTCACAATGGCATACATGCACAGACAAACACAGCGCCCACCAGCTCACAGCCTTTTCTCCCTTT
>NW_005360776.1:0-860 GCF_000412655.1 Myotis brandtii
TGTCTTTGACCTATTTTTATAAATCACCATCCAAGGATGAGACTTGTAAGTGGTTTCAAACACTGTTCTACAATCTTTCCTGCTGTTGACCAGTGGGTTCCATGAAATCCAGTGATGATAGACGAGGGAGGTGGGAGAAAGCAAAGGGGCGTGGGGGGCGGGGGGAGGGTTGGGTAAGCTGTAAAATGATAGTGAGCGGTCAAAAATTAACATGACAACAGTAACAATGAGGGAATTTGTGGTCTCTGCCCTGGGACTCTGGGCTGTGCCCCAAGGGCACTGGAAAAAGGGGAAGTGACTAGTTACCTCTTGTCATTCACTAGTCCAAAGACATGCGACCCGCCCTAACCGGTTTTGCTCAGTGGATAGAGCGTTGGCCTGCGGGCCTGCGGACTGAAAGGTCCCAGGTTCGTCGATTCCGGTGGGCATGTACCTTGGTTGGGGGCACATCCTCAGTAGGAGATGTGCAGGAGGCAGCTGATCGATGGTTCTCTCTCATCGATGATGCTAACTCTCTGTCCCTCTCCCTTCCTCTCTGTAAAAAATCAATAAAATATATATATATAAAAAAATATATTCATTTATCATACAGTTAAGGCTGACGCTCTATCCACTGAGTCAAGCCGGGCAGGGCAACATGTGGCCCCTTTTCATCCACAATGCAAAGCTTCTTATGTTCTTATGTATTTCATTTTATCCTATTGCATTCCATTTCATTTTATTCACCGATGTGTCCCCCAATAAATTCAATTCCGAAATTCCGAAAATAACTGAAAGGAAGCAAACAGAGAAAATGATTCCTCCATTGTTGCCCCGTGAATACTCGCCACCTTTAGGTCTTCAGAGTGGCGCCCCCCCCC
>NW_005360777.1:0-513 GCF_000412655.1 Myotis brandtii
CTCTCATCTGCATCACTGAAGTCTCTGTTCAAGAGCCTACCCCAGGAAGTTCTCCACACGGCAGGCCCTGGGGCACAGACCTGAGGGAACTTTGCTCCTGCCTATCCCAGCCTCTGGGAGCTCTTCTCTGTGGAATCCAGCCCCATTCCCTCCCCACTCACAGACACCACCCAAATATGCATGCACAGCAGTCTTTGACCCCCTCCGTGTTTTCTAGGAGAAGCCCTCAGACCTCTGCCCTCTTGCAGAAATCTCACAAGGCAAGGCATGGGATCCAAGGTTTTTCCCGCTTCTCCAAGTCACAGTCTCCATACTTCCCTTACTGCTCTGATCCAAAGCACATTCACTTTTTCTGCTGGTCCTGAGATCCACTTTCTGCTTCCAAATATGCCAAGGTGCAGCGATATTGCAAGGAGGAAGTCACATGGCCTCACCTGTGGATGCTACCTGCCTGTGCAACCTATTGTGACTAAAATACTCCTGACTAGAAGGAAGCTCTGGAGGGAAATCCTG
>NW_005360778.1:0-981 GCF_000412655.1 Myotis brandtii
ACTCTCTTGGGCTCTTGGCCCTCTTGCTCTCTTCAGACTCCTGTTACAGGGAGCACGCTCCCCTGCATTCACCCACATGGCTACAGCCATGCGGACTCCACACAAGGACCCATGAACTAATCCCGCCTAATGCTACATCAGACTCAGGATTTTTTTTTTAGATATATATTTTGTTGATTTTTTGCAGAGAGGAAGGGAGAGGGATGGAGAGTTGGAAGCATCGATGAGGGGGATGCATCGCTCGGCTGCTTCCTGCACACCTCCTGCTAGGGATGTGCCCACAACCAGGGTGCATGCACTTGTCCAGGATAGAGCCTGGGACCTTTCAGTCTGCAGGCCGTGCTCTATCCACTGAGCCAAACCAGTTAGGGCTGGGACACTGCTTCTTAGAGATGTGTATACTTTTAATCTCTGATTGTAATCATACTTACTCAACCTAAGCTTGGGACCACTAATTCCTAACACTTTTGAGTGGTAAACAGGAGCAGGGGATAGGGAGATAGGTAAAAGGTAGAATTGTAGCAGTATTATTTGTTGTTATTTTATTCTTGTGGTGACTTTACGCATTTTAAAGTTATAGTCTCTGTTTAAACATCTCTTCCTTAAAATTCCTGAGCTATATAGCAATCTAGATGTGACTATAACACTCCTCTATTACAAAGTGGTTGAGAAATCCCTTTGTAAAACTGAGTCCAAATAAATGACTGTTTACAAAAAAAAATTGCAATAAAAAATATAGACTATAAATTTTATGCAATAAAATTTTATGCAATGTTCCAGTGTCAAGATAGTCTTCGATGCTCTTGGAAACACCAACTACATCATGGAAGGGAAGCTCTTGACACTGGCCCTGCTTTTGACTCTGCTGGAGCCTCAGGACGGGTTTCAGAACAATGGCGCTTTACAAACTGAGGGGTATAACTCATTCTTCAGTGTGAGTCTTTGAACATTCATTTTCTGATGATATTGCAAGAGCCACCC
>NW_005360779.1:0-564 GCF_000412655.1 Myotis brandtii
ATCAATGTCCTTCTTAGATTTATTTCTCCATGCTTTCTAATAGTCCTTTAAGAAAGAAAAGTGATCTGAGAGAGAGGTAGGGAGGGGGAAGAGAGGGAGAGAGAGAGACAAAGAGAAAGAGACATTGATGTGAGAGAAACATCAATGGATTGCCTCCTGAACTCGCCCCAACTGGGGATGGAACCCGAAGCCTGGGGGGTATGTGCCCTCGCTAGGAATTGAACTGCCACCTCTGGTGTGCTAGACAATACTCCAACCAACTGAGCCACACCGGCCAGGGCTGGTAGTCCATTTTTATTGTATACAGAAATCCACTTGTTTTAGACTATTTGTAGAAAAAACTATCTTTTCCACCATCAATTGACTTTGAACTTTCCCCCAAAATCAGTTGACCATATCTGTGGGACTATTTCTGCACTTTCTTCTGTTTCATTGGTCTGTATGTCCATCCTTATGCTAAAACCATACTGCCTTTATTCAGCTATATTTCAACATAATAACGTATGTTTTGAAACTAAGTAATATATGTCTCTCAACCTGTTTCTTCTTTCTCCAGATTGTTTG
>NW_005360780.1:0-521 GCF_000412655.1 Myotis brandtii
GATTGGAGAGGGCTCCCCTGAGGGCTCCCAGATTTGAAATGGTGCAGGTCGGGCTGAGGGACCCAACCCCCGTGCATAAATCTTCTAGTTATTTAATAACATGCTATTTAGCTTCCAAGTGTTTGAATTTTTTTATTGTTTTTATTGTAATTGATTTCTAATATTATACCATTGTGATCTAAGAAGATGCTTAATATGATTTCAATCTTCTTGAATATGAAGAGACTGACTGTGTCCCAATATGTGGTCTATCTTTGAAAATGTCCCATGTGCACTTGAGAAGAATGTATATTCTGTAGCTTTTGGGTGAAATGTTCTGAAGATGTCAATTAAGTCTATCTGAGCTAATGAGTCATTTAGGATTGCTTTTTTTGTTGTTGATTTTTTTTTTGTTGGGAGGATGTATCCAGTGATGTCAATGGGGAATTAAAGTCCCCCATTATTATTGTATTGCTGTAGATCACTTCCTTGATAACTTCCAGAAGTTTTTGTGTATTTGGGTGCTCCTGCATTGGGTGCAT
>NW_005360781.1:0-705 GCF_000412655.1 Myotis brandtii
ACAAAATAGGTCCAGAGACATGGATGCATGGAGCAGATTGAAAGATCTCAGAGGGAAGGGTGGGGGCTTTAAGAGATTAACCAAATAATTTATATGGATATATGCATAACCCATGGACACAGACAATAGTGTGGTGAAGGCCTGTGGTGGAGTGGGAGCTGGGTGGGAGGAAGTAAAGGGGGCGGGGGAACGGAGGACATCTGTAAGACAGTCAACAATAAAAAGATAAATTTAAAAAATTAAAAAATTTAAAATATATTTTAAAAAAGTGTTTAAGATATCATGTCACTTTTGATATAGCTATAGCTTTTCCTTTTTTAAATTGTTGCTTTTTAAATTTTTTTTTATTTTTCCTGCCACCATTTATCCCCTCTATGCCCTCTTCTACCTCCACCCATCCCCTCCCCTCTTGCAATCACCACACTATTGTCCTTATCCATGAGTTCTCTCTTTTTATTTTTATTTGTTCAATCTTCCATCCCCCACCCACACCCACATCCAGCTGTTAGCCTGCTCTCTATGAGTCCGTCTCTATTTTGCTTGGTAGTTCAGTTCATTAAATTCCACATATGAGTGAAATCATATGGTACTTACTAGTGTCTTTCTCTGACTGGCTTATTTCACTTAACATAATGTTCTCCAGGTTCAGACATAATGTTACAAAGGGTAAATTTTCTTCCTTTTTATGGCAGAGTAGTATTCCAT
>NW_005360782.1:0-219 GCF_000412655.1 Myotis brandtii
CGCTCTATCCACTGAGCCAAACCGGTTTCAGCACCAAGTCATTGTTTAATAGCAAGCTATTTAGCCTCCAAGTGTTTGATTTTTTTCAAAGTTTTTATTGTAGTTGATTTCTAGTTTTATGCCATTGTGATTTGAGAAGATGCTTGTTATTTCTGTTCTCCTGAATTTGAAGAGACTTTGCCTGTGTCCTAATATATGGTCTATCTTTGAAAATTCCCC
>NW_005360782.1:430-772 GCF_000412655.1 Myotis brandtii
TTTTATGTATTTGGGTGCTCCTGTATTGGGTGCATATATGTTTACCAGAGTTATATCTTCTTGTTGAATTGCTCCCTTTAGTATTATGTAGTGGCCTTCCTTATCTCTTGTTATGGCCTTTACTTTGAAGTCTATTTTGTCAGATATAAAAAATGCTACCCACCTTTTTTCTCATTTCCATTTGCCTGAAAAAAATTTTTCCATCCCTTCACTCTCAGTCTGTGTGAATCCTTTGTTCTGAGGTGGGTCTCTTGCAGACAGCAAATATATGGGTCATGTTTTCTTATCCATTCAGATAAGAAAACATGTCTTTTGATTGGAGTATTTAATCCATTTACATTT
>NW_005360783.1:0-378 GCF_000412655.1 Myotis brandtii
TACTTTAAGCAATAAAAAAATTAAAAAAAAAAACAAAAGGAAGGATGAAATCATATGACTTTATCAATAGATGCAGAAAAAGCATTGATAAGAGACAACATCCATTATGATTAAAACACTCAACAACATGGAAATAGGAAGTACCTCACCATCATAAAAGCAATATATGATAAACCCTCAGCTATATCATACTCAACGGTGAAAAACTGGACACTTTTCCTCTAAGATCAGGAAAAGACAAGGATGTCCACCCTCACCTCTCTTATTCAACATAGTGCTGTAAGTGCTAGTCAAGCAATGAGGCAAGAGAAAGAAATAAAAAGTATCTAAATTGGGAAGGAAGAAGTAAAAGTCACTTTTTGCAGACAATATGATTCT
>NW_005360784.1:0-1518 GCF_000412655.1 Myotis brandtii
CTCCCAGTCCTGTGTCTCTCTGTGATCAAACCCTGATTCTTACCTGACACCTGAGAAAACCTGTGCTTTTTCTCCCAGGCCTTACATTTTCTGAGCGCTCAGATCCTCATGCATTTGTTTGTCTTGTGATGCACAGACCTGCCTTATTCTTTTAAAAACTCAGGTTGGCTGAGAGGTAAGATGTGTCAACTCTAATGAAAGAGCCTTTGGAGGAATCCAAGGTACCACACAGGGCAGTGCTCTCTCTGTTACCTGCACAGAGCATTTACCCAAACCCAACATCACAAGCAGCAATTCCAACCGTTGAGACAAGGACCCTGTAGTGTTAACGTGTGAACCTCAGGCTCAGGACACCACCTACCTGTGGTTGATCAGCAGTCAGAGTCTCGGGCCAGTGCCAGGCTGCAGCTGCCCAAGGACAACAGGACTCACTTTACTCCCTGTCACAAGGAATGACACAGGACCCTATGAGTGAGAAACCCGGAACCCTGTGAGTGTCAGCCGCTGTGACCCATTCACCCTGAATGTTGTCTGTGAGTAACTTCTGTCCCTGCCTGGGCCAGGCTGCCCACCCGAATCTACAATGACAGAGGCCAGACCACATCCATCCCTCTCAGGTCCACATACACAGACATGAACTCCAAACACCCAGGGTGGCCAAAAATTCCTACACCAGGCACATCAGGGCAGCTCTTGGGACTGGGACAAGCAGGTTAATGTCTCAGGATCAGTAAACATAGGGGGTTATGGTCGGGGCTTTTTTATATATATAAATATTTATGGTTATTGATTTCAGAGAGGAAGGGAGAGGGAGAGAGATAGAAACATCAATGATGAAACAGAATCATTGATCAGCTGCCTCCTACACATCCCACACTGGGGAAAGATCCTGCAGCCCAGGCATGTGCCCTGACTGGGAACTGAATCGTGACCTCCTGGTTCATAAGTCAATGCTCAACCACTGAGCCATGCCAGCTGGGCTGGGCCGGGCTTTTTAAAACCAGGCTGGGGGTGGGGTTGATGTGGGGAAGAGGGGGTCAATGAGGAACAAGAGAGATCTCATTAGTAAAGATAAATTTGTATAAATATACTGGGAGGTAGAAGTTTCAGGGTAGCTAAAGTTGGTCACCAGCACCTTCATCTTTTTGTTTGGAGGGGTAGGGAGCGTCGTGTGTGGGACACAGAGGGTTTTGCACATAAACAACCATTGTTTCAGAGGAGGGCAGTTGTTCTAACTCGTTTTATAGCTGCTCTTGGAGCAGGAACACTTGGCAGTGATGGTATCTACTCAGAAGGCAATATCACTGAGGAAGTGTCAACAGGCAGGTCATTCTCTCTATTTCGGTAGCAAAATCAAGTAGCAGAGACATGCATTTGGGTAGATATTTCTTATATTCCATGCATCCCAATAGCTGTTCCATTTATTGCAAGTTGTGAAATGGATCTTTCAAAAAGCTGTATAAATATGAAAAAAAATTTCATTTTTCCCCCAATAAGGAAAAATCATTTAATTTCACA
>NW_005360785.1:0-822 GCF_000412655.1 Myotis brandtii
CTTGAGCAGAGCCCAGGTCCAGCTGGAAGCCTGGGTTTCCCCTGGCAACCCAGGCTCCCAGCCCCGCCTTCAGCAGAGGCCATGGCCAAATGGAAGCAGGTATCTGGGATTTATTTATCTTCTATAATTGAAATATTGTAGCCTTGAGCGTAGCCCAGGGCCAGCCAGGGCAGGTGGGAAGCTTGGCTTCCTCCATCACCGGGGGCAACCCAAGCCTCCTGCTCACTCCAGCTCCGTGGCTGCCACCATCTTAGTTGGGTTAATTTGCATACTCACTCCTGATTGGCTTGTGGGCATGGTTTGAGCAAAGCGGAGGGACAGTTAATTTGCATGTTTCTCTGTTATTATATAGGATTTTTACTTTTGATCTATTCTTCCTTAACTAAACATACTATTGCCCTGATAATCCTATATAATAAAAGCCTAATATGCTAAGTGTCTGGTCATCCAGCCGTCTGTTCAACCAATCAAAGTGTAATATGCTAATGATATGCTAAGGCCACTTTGCCACTCACTATGATGTGCACTGACCACCAGAGGGCATTCAGTCGACCCCTTGACCAATCGCTATGACATGCAATGACCACCAGGGGGAAGACGCTCCGACTGGTAGGTTAGCTTGCTGCTGGGGTCTGGCCGATCAGGACTGAGTGAGAAGGGACAGACATGCCCTGGAGCCCTCCCTCGGTACCTCCCTGGCTGGTCAACCTCCTACGCCCCTCCCTGGCCTCGATTGTGCACTGGTGGGGTCCCACGGCCTGGCCTGCACTCTCTCACAATCCAGTACCCCTCAGGGGATGTCGGAGAGCTGGTTTTGGCCTG
>NW_005360786.1:0-981 GCF_000412655.1 Myotis brandtii
ATCTATCTATCTATCTATCTATCTATCTATCATATAATATATATATAAAAGCCAAAGTGACCAAACAACTGAAAGACTGAACGACCTGTCAACTGGTCACTATGATGTGTACTGACCACCAGGGGGCAGACTCTCAATGCAGGAGCTGCCTCCTGGTGGTCAGTGCACTCCCACAGCCAACCTCCAGCAGCCCCTCACCCCTGCTGGCCAAACTCCCATAGCCCGTTCCCCTGGGCAACCTCCCGCAACCCAGTTTGGCTCTGATCACCAGCCATGCCAAGAGACCCTACCCGTGCACGCATTCATGCAACGGGCCTCTAGTTAATAAATAAGTGAAAAAGATATTATTTTCTTTATTCTTCCTCCCAGATGACTTTGAAAATTAAACTCATAAATAAAGTGAGGAGGAGAAAAAAGATCATATTTTCTACAAAATCCCAAATCAACTCATGTGGAATATGTGATTGAACTTTCTGTTTTCTGTAATGGAAAGATTAATAAAATCATTCCTCATTACTAAGACATGTCAATCCTTTAATACATTTAACTTTTCTATAATGTGTTTCTGTTTAACTCAATTGACCTTGTAGCAAATGTCCTCTGCATACCAATTATGGATTTAGTAATGTTACTGTAATCTTTGCTCATTTTTTAATGATAAAATGAAAACTATCTTTATAATAGCACACATATTCTGAGATAAATATCATTCATAAATGTTGATGTAAACATTTAGATATAATTATATTTTCTTAACAAGTCAATGAATTGTTTCCCAAGTGAAATTAAATTCTTATCAGTGCTGTACTTGTAAAGCTGCGATGCCACCAAGGATGTCGCTAGTCAGTATGAGGTATGCTGCAATTAGAGAGAAAAGAAAAGGCTTGAAATAAAGATAATTGGATTTTAAGGGTTTTTACAAATTCTACTAATAATTATTTTCTAATATTTCAACAAATTATTATTACACTTATATAACTA
>NW_005360787.1:0-482 GCF_000412655.1 Myotis brandtii
TCTGAAATCAATAAAAATATATTTTAAAATATAGACATATCTATATCCATATTCATATCCGTATCCATATCCATTTATATCTATATCCGTATCTCTATCTCAATCTATATCTATATCATCTATATCTATCTCGCTAACCCTATCCCTATCCATATCCATAATCCCTATCCATATCCATAATCCCTATCCCTATCCCTATCCCTATCCCTATCCCTATCCCTATCCCTATCCCTATCCCTATCCCTATCCCTATCCCTATCCCTATCCCTATCCCTATCCCTATCCCTATCCCTATCCCTATCCCTATCCCTATCCCTATCCCTATCCCTATCCCTATCCCTATCCCTATCCCTATCCCTATCCCTATCCCTATCCCTATCCCTATCCCTATCCCTATCCCTATCCCTATCTCGCTACTATTCCTATCCCTATCCCTATCTCTATTTCTATCTCTATCTCTCTACCTCTATCCATATCCATAT
>NW_005360788.1:0-817 GCF_000412655.1 Myotis brandtii
GGTGCAAGAAGGAGAGAAAACTGAGCAAGGAATAGAATACCTGTCTGAAGAAATCATGACAGAAAACCTTCCTGATATTGGGAAGAAAAAACTCACACAACTCCAAGGGGCAAAGAGAGACCTAAACAGGAGGAATTTAAAAAGACCAACAATAAGACACATAGTAAGTAAGTTGGCAAAGGTCAACGACAAAGTACAAATCTTAAAGGCAGCAAGAGAGAGACAGAACGTTACCTACAAAGGATCTCCCATTAGACTGTGAACTGATTTCTCAACAGAAACACATCAGTCCCGAAAAAAATGAAGGAAATTTATAAGGTGATGCAAAGCAAGGGACTGAATGCAAGCATACACTATCCACGAAGGCTATCATTCAAAATTGAAGGTGAAATCCGAAGCTTCGCAGACAAAGAAAGGCTAGGGAGTTTATCACTACCAAGCCAGTAATGCAAGCAATGCCAAATGGACTGCTGTAAAAAGAAGAAATAGAAAAGGAAAAAGGAACACAGACATAAAGAATAAAAATGGCAACAAACAAGTACCTATCAAGGATAACCTTAAATGCAAATGGATTAAATGCTCCAATCAAAAGACATAGGGTAGCTGAATGGATAAGAAAACATATATATACTTTTTAAAAGAGACACACCACAGAACAAAGGACTCACACACAGACTCACAGGGAAGGGATGAAAAAATTTTTTCAGGCGAATGGAAATTAAAAAAAAGCTGAGGTAGCAATATTTATATCTGACAAAATTGACTTCAAAGTGAAGAATATAACAAGAGATAAGGAGTGCCACTTAATAATACTAAA
>NW_005360789.1:0-1024 GCF_000412655.1 Myotis brandtii
GAAACACCTAAACATCTTAATGATACTTTGTGGTTTTTTTGGGGGGTTTTTTTGGTGTTTTTGTTCGTTTGTTTTTTTGTTAATCCTACCCTGAGGATACTTTTCCATTGATTTTTAGAGAGAGTGGAAGGGAGAGGGAGAGAGAGAGAGAGAAACATCGATGTGAGAGAGACACTTCGATTGGTTGCCTCCCACATGCTCACTGACCAGGGTGGATAATCCAGCCTACAAGTGAGGTACATTCACTTGCCTGGGATTGAACCCAGGACCCTTCAATCCCTGGGCCGACGCTCTATCCACTGAGCCAAACCTGCTAGGACCACCTTAATGATACTTTGACAAGTTTTCATATTGTCCCCTATTGAAGAGCTCTTAATAAAATATATCTGTACCACACAAAAAAATTTCATTTATTTTATTCGTCCACCCAAATATGAAAAAAATATATTTTGAGGTTGAGATAGTGAGATTTTATTGGAATTCCAATTGCTGTTGTATCACCTTGCGTTTTTCTCATACTGATATAGAGGTTGTGAATAGGAAGCATGGGGAGAGTGGTAGCCACTCACTTAAGTAAGGTATTACGTTGTTATTCACCTGGAACTATCACTTGCTGTTTCTTGAAGGTTGGACATTATTCTTTATAAGACTGATTTAAAGAAGGGTATTCACCAGCATGAAGGAAGGCTCACCCATTTCTGGCCTGCTTTAATTCTCCCCTTTCTGGTCCATAAACAAACATGCTAAGCCACTATAAATTAAAAAATAAAGGGAAACTATGACCAAATTTTATAGATAAATGTAATTCATGCCACTCTTTTTAATCTCCTCTCTGTAAAACTAGGTAACAGCTTGACATAAGAACAAAGGAATGGGAAAGTTGCTGGTGAAAGCATATAACATTTGATCTTTGTCAGAGGAATAACTATTTTTTGTGGTAGTTTAAATATAAAACATCCATGGCTCAGTGGTTGAATGTCCACCTAGGAACCAGGAGGTCACGGTTCAATTCCAGTCAGGGCAC
>NW_005360790.1:0-243 GCF_000412655.1 Myotis brandtii
TCGGGCGAGATGAGCGCGGTGCCCCCGCTCCCGGCATCACCACCCGCGGCTGCGCCTCCAATACCTTTTCCAAAACTTTATCAAAACCGGGGACCCCGCTGATGGCCTTCATCACCTCCCGCAGGTTCTGGGTCAGGCTCATCGTGAGACGTCCGCGGGCTTCCGGGCCCCGCGCAACACTGGACCTTGGAAGCGCCGGGCAGCCAGGCGCTGGCAAACGCACAAGGACGCAGAGGACGCACA
>NW_005360790.1:1953-6188 GCF_000412655.1 Myotis brandtii
AAAAAAAAAAAAAAAAAGGAAAAGATTTTTTATTGATTTTTAGAGAGAGAGAGGAAGGGGGTGGGGAGAGAGAAACACCTATGTGAGACCTGGCGTCGAAGCAGCAGCCTTGGTGCAGGGCACGACGCCCAGCCCTCCGAGCCACACCGGCCAGGATGTGATCAAGATCTAAAATGAACCCAGATACGTTTGGAAAGGTCCTCGTTTGTAAAGTCATGTCATGGGAGGGTCTTGAGTTCACTCTTAACTGTAAGTGAGCCAGCGTCCGGATAACAGGAAGAGTCTGTAACAGGAAAAGTCACTCCCTCAGTCGTGACTTTTGCTCCGCTGGCAGGGACTTTGGAGTCTGTAAAATGTCTTTACCTGTGACAAAGCACTTTTTAAATTAGGCCGTTTGTGGGTGACTTGCCAAGTTGTGTTTCACTCTGATCTTGCCAGTGTGGACCTGACCAAAGAGGAAGCGCCTGGCCCCGTCGGCTCTAGAAGCGGCTCAGCTGGACGCCCCCAGCAGGAGGACGGCAGCATGTTCTCTCTCGTCACCTGGAACGTGGACGGGCTGGATCTGAACAACCTGTGGGAGCGGGCTCAAGGGGTGTGTGCCTCCCTCGCTCTGTGAGTGCTCGCCCGCCTGTGGGAGGGGGCGGTCGTGCGTCTCCCCTGCGTGCAGGAGGCAGCCGCTGAAGTCTGAGACTGGAATTCAGGTCCAGCTCCCAGGGTGGAGGGAGAGGCGGGGCAGGAACACAGGTTTTTGTTAGAAGCCTTCTCGTGCTATTTGACTTACTGACCTTGTCTGTAATCATTGCTACGAGAATTACCAGGCAGTTCTGAGGCTGTCACACTGGCCGTCACCTGTGGGGTCACGGGTGAGCCACGTCGCTTGTCAGGGATCATTGTTTCCAGAGGACGAGGACGGAAAGGGGTGGTCACACGTGAAGTGTCCCTCGGGGTGCAGGACTGTGGTGCCTCTCAGATTACTGCTTCCTGTTGTCAGTGATTCTCATTAACTTTACAGTGTGGTGTCACATATATGTTTTTTAAAATTAATCTTTGCAGTATTATGTGTGAAATAGCACAGATCTCTCGTTTTATAGTTACCAAAGAGCAGCATGAACATTGAATATTGGGTGTCTGTGACGGTCAGTTTTGTATTGCTTTTATGTTGTGGTATTTCCTAATCTAGGTTCTGCAGATGAAATGGTACATATCTGCTGTTCACCATAAACTGATGTTTTCAAACAGGTACAGCCCGGATGTGATATTTCTACAGGAAGTTATTCCCCCATATTACAGCTTGCTAAAGAAGAGAGCAAGTAGTTATGAGATTATTACAGGTAACAGCTTTCCTGTCATTTACCTTGCCTTTTTCTTCAAAAAATGTGTCAATGAAAGAAACAAATCGAAGTTAGCCTATTGGAGCATCGGCAGAAAAAAAGTGCAAACACAGTAAGTTTAAGCAAAACAAGCCAGAAACAAAATACTGAGAGAACTATAGGAGATCATTTTATAAAGCTTTGAAGTGAGAAAGTGGTTGAAATGAATGATATCTCAGGAAAATGTAAATTGTCAAAATTTGAGTCAGTAGCTTTTTGGAGACATTAAGTCATTAAAAAAATTTAAGTGTGATAATTGCATTGTCGTTACGCTTTTTTCCAAATTCTTAATTTTTCGGTTATAATTCACATGCTTTGTTAGCTTCATGTGGTTATGCTTTTTCAAAAGTGTTTCTTTCTAGCTTTTCACTCTGAGTAAGCCAGTCTTTCTGTTTCCGCCTGCTTTGTGTTTGCCACTTGGGCTCAGTCCCCGTCTCCGGTGCCTTTCCCTTGTCCACAGGACGAGGTTTGCTTCTGACTTTCTGTCCTGAGAGGGCTCCCGCTGGGCCGCCGGCTCTTTCCTGCTCTGTCTGTGCGACGACTTTTCTGCCTTCTGGGGATTCTTTCTCTCGCTCCTGGATTGGATTTCTTGTTTTCTGAGCCGGTGCCTGCCTCCTCCCCGGTGTACTTCCGCGCTTTATTGGTGCAGATTCTGTGATCACTTTCTAAGAAAGAGTGTGTGGGGAGGGAGTTTCTGAATCCCTGTGATTCGTCCCCACAATTGGTTGATTGTTTGGCTACACATAGATTTCTCGGTAGAAAGGTATTTGTCAGTGTTGCCCGGTTTCCATTGTTGATTATAAGTTTGAAGCTGCACTAATTCCTGGCCTCCCCTCTCCCTAAGCTTTGAGGGTCTTTTCCATCCTGGTGTTCTTTGGGTGGTTTTTTTGTTTTGGGGTTTTTTTCTCATTTATTCTGAACACTTGGAAGGAACTTTCAGCCTGGAGGTTTGTGACCTTCAGTTCTGGAAAATTCGTCCCTCTCTCTGTCCCTCTCCGGCCCCCCTGCCACCTCTCTAGCCTTCCTCCCACCCCTTCCTTTCCCTTCCATTCTCTTGTCCTTCTTTTCTCCTTTTTCCTTCCTTATCTTCCTTTTTCTTTTTTGGATCCTCTGTTCTGATAAACCAGTTACCACTCCTTCATCTACTTGGTTGTTTTTTTTAAACTGTTGGAGCCTCCATCCCTGCCTCTTCTGTTCTGTTCTTCTTGCAGCTTTACACCTTCTAAGTTTTCTGTTCATTTATTATAATTTTCCTGGGGCTTCCGAGTGAGAAGTAAATTTGTTTCCTGTTGGCACCTATGTGAAGTCATGTCTATTTTTATATTTCGTCCATACTTCTGTGACATTGTGGGAGGGGGCAGGTAAACATAGGGACATGGTTGGCCATCTTCAACTATTTTGAAATAATAGTTTACTTTTAAGATTGGGATCCATTTGAGTGTCTGTACTTGTTTGCTGTAAAATCTTCAGTAGGGGAACCTGTTATACTCTTGTCTTCTCAACTGAAATTCTTTTCTACAAACTTTTGAAGGTCATGACGACGGATATTTCACAGCCATAATGTTGAAGAAATCAAGAGTGAAATTGAAAAGCCAAGAGATTATCCCTTTTCCAAATACAAAAATGATGAGAAACCTTTTGTGTGTGCATGTGAGTAATTGTTAAAAATCAGCGGCTTTTTAAAAAAAGAATAGTTTCTTCTTCATAGTTCCATGGTGTTGTCCTTTCTTTTCTTCTTACTGTTTCTTTAGAAAGAATTTGCTCCTCACTTAGAGATTCTTCTATTAGTCTTAAAGAACTTTGTGAGTTACGTTTTTATATAAATTTCAAACATAGACAAAAACTTGTAAAAATAAAATCCTTGATTTGTTAGATGTTTTCCTAAGAATGTGAAAGGAATTCTTTCCTGAGAATTTGTTAATATTCCCTTCGCTTCCGGGGGTGTGTGCCAGTCAGTGGGCTAATCTGATTCTGGGGTCAGAGGTCAGCATCGGGGCTGACGTAACCACTGTGCTGTTGGTCCCGTGTCAGGCAAGCGTGTCGGGAAACGAGCTGTACCTCATGACTTCCCACCTGGAGAGCACCCGGGGGCACGCGGAGGAGCGCGCGAATCAGTTTAAAATGGTTCTGAAGAAAATGCAGGAGGCTCCCGAGTCGGCCACCGTCATATTTGCGGGAGACACAAATTTAAGGGATCACGAGGTGAGTGACAGCCGTTCACTGCTGAGGGCGGGTTGTGGCCGTGGAAGCTGGTTCCGGTTCCTTGTGATAACGCTGGTAAAGGGGCACTTGCCGCTGTCGGTGAAAACCCGGCAATAGTGACTCAGCCGTGCTCTGTCCAGCCTGGCGGCAGCAGAGGCAGGAGGCCTGCTGTGTGACGGGGGGAAACGGGCGTGTGAGACACGCAGGGCAGTGGGCTAACGAGGGCTCGCGGGAAGTCAGTGGTCAGGGAGCTTAGGAGAGTCACGTTCATCGTGGGTCTAGTCGCAAGGTGAGGAGAACAGAGTGGAGCGTCATGGTTGTCCCCTCTCCTGGCACCACGTGTCCAGGGCTGAACGATGTCTCTCTTTCCTTCGTTCCGTTGGGATGTAGTGAGGTTTCCAGGGCTTTATAGACCCAGAACCTGCCTCCCCCTGTGGCCCAGCTCCCATCAGACAGCGCGGATGGAGATGGAGCTTCTGCTCAGGTCCCTGCCACAGCTCAGGGGCAGGACGACTGAGCAGGGAAGGAGAGCGGGCAGGGCTCTGCCCCAGGGAGGCCGTTTCCCAGGAAGGAGGCGGCTCGGCCTCCCGGACGCGGTGTCGGCATGGGCACAGCCGTGAAGAACGGGGCTTTCTGTCGGCTGCTCGCAGATTGACTTGTTTA
>NW_005360791.1:0-3292 GCF_000412655.1 Myotis brandtii
GTAAAAAACCAATAAAATATATTTTTTTAAAAAGAAATTATACCAAGTAAATTCCTATAAACCAAATTATTTCATTATTCTAAAACCGTAGTTACATAATTTCTACTTATCCAACTTGCATTATATTTTATTAAAAGTTTCTTCAGACTTATCAATTCTTATTCATATAAAAATTATATACGGTAAGAACTAATTGTCAAAACAAATCTTGAATTTTACCTGTAAAGGGTTTGCTTTTGAAAGTTACCTTTTGTAGCCATCATTTCTACAAAAATTCAGTTTCCCCTGATTTACTTGAATAGATCTAATAGTACCATATGCAGTTGTATCCACTAAGTATTTCACTTTGGTTTTTCTGCTGTTTATATTTATTTTAAGATGTAGATAAAGCAAACATAGTCCTTTGTTTTGGATTAGTTTATTACATGGCTAATTAGCTTCTCCAACAAACTTTGCAAACTGTGTACTAACTATGCAGACTCTGAACTGATAAAAGAGCATATAGAACAGGAGTAAATGTTCTCTGGTATATAGACTATCATGTCCTCTACAAATAAAGATGGTTAAGCTTTTTGGTTTATAATCTTATGGCTTTAATTTCTTATTTTGTCATATTAATTCTTAATTAATAAGATTGGGACATTCACTACAATGATGAATACAAAAGGCCTTAGGAGAGAAGCCAAAAATGTCACCATTTAGTGGGATGTTAGCTGTTTTGGTTTTTTCCCCCTCATTATGAAATTGAGAAGGTGCCCTTTCATTCCTAGTTTACTGGAATTTTTGGACATGAGAAGGTGTTCAATGTTTCAAATGTTTTATTTCTAACTATTGAGATAAAATATGATTATTCCCCTCTATTCTGTTACCATGGTGAATTATTATGATTGATTTTTTAAATTTAAAAAATTTTTTCTCATCTGAGATAAACCCAAATAGTCATCATATAATAACCCTTTTATACAGTGCTGGATTCTATTACATTTTGTTAGGAATTTTGTATCTATGTTTATAAGAAATATTGGTATATAGTTTGATTTTCTTGCAATTATCTTGTTTTTAATGGTAGAAATATGCTGACCTCATACAGTAAATTAGGAATGCCTTCTTCATTTTCTAAAAGGTTTTAATATACGGCTGGTATTTCTTCTTCTTTAAATGTTTGGATTCAACAATCTTTCTGAACCATAGGTTTTCTTTGTGGGAGAGTTTTAATAACACATTATTTTAATATTTATTATTATGTATGTTTGTCCACTATATTTTATATATATTTAACAATTACATTACATATTTTATTAATACCAACTCAATCAGAAGTTATCTTCTTACCTCAGTTAAAACTGTTTTTTAAGGAAGTTTTTTAAAACAATTAAGTCTTTATTATTGAAAGTATTACATATATCCCACTTTTTCCCCTAGTGACCCCATCCTCTGGATCTATTTTGTTCAATAGCTTCCACACATGAGTGAGATCATGTGATACTTGTCTTTCTCTGACTGGCTTATTTTGCTTAGCATAATACTCTCCAGGTCCCTCCATACTGTCTCAAAGGATAGGAGACAGTATGCAGGGACCTGCTGCATAGTATTCCATGGTATAAATTAACCCCAGCTTTTTTATCCACTCATCTACTGATGGCACTTGGGCTGTTTCCAGATCTTAGCTATTGTAAATTGCCCTCCTGTGAACATAGGGGTGCATATATCCTTTCTGATTGGTGTTTCTGGTTTCTTAAGATATATTCCTAGAAGTGGAATCACTGGGTCAAATGGCAGTTCCATATTTAATTTTTTGAGGAAATTCCATGCTGTTTTCCATAGTGGCTGCACCAGCAGCAGTGCACTAGGGTTCCCTTTCCCCCACATCCTCGCCAGCACTTGCCATACTTTTTATCATATCAATCCAAATAAATAATTGTATATGAACATATTTTTGCAATTCTTTTTTAAAATCCTCACCCGAGGATATATTTTTATTGATTTGAGAGAGAGAGAAACATTGATTGCTGCCTCCTGCATTGGCCCCGACTGGGTTTCCAACCTGTAACATTGGTATGTGCCCTGACCGTGATGGAACCTGAAACCTCTCGGTGTATGGGACAACGCTCTAAGCAGCTGAGCCATCCGATCAGGGCCTTTGCAATTCTTGTCTAATATTGTTTTTGGAGTATTTTGTCAAGGAACCAAGTACTATCCATAATTATATCATCAGTTATTTCTTTTCAAAAGTAATAACTATCTAGCCAGTTTTGCTCAGTTGGTTATTGCATCGTCCCATACACCAAAGAGGTGGTGTTTCAGTTCTGGTCAGGGCACATGCAGGTTACAGGTTGAATCCCTGATCAGGGTGCAAGGCAACTAATCAGTGTTCTTTTCTCACATTGATGTTTCTCTCTCTCCTTCCTTCTCTCTCTCTCTCTCTCTCCCTCCCGCCCAATCTCTAAAATCAATTTTTAAAAGTAAATTTAAAGTTTAAAAGAAGATAGCTTAAAATAAATTAAATAATTAAAAATCTAGGACTCACCCAGCTGGTGTGGCTCAGTGTTTGAACATCAACCTATGAGCCCTGTCAGGGCACATGCATGGGTTGCGGGCTCAATCCCCAGTAGAGGGCATGAAGGAGGCAGCTGATCAGTGATTCCCTCTCATCCTTGATGTTTCTGTCTCTCTCTCCCTCTCCCTTCATCTCTAAAGTAAAAATATATATTAAAAAAAGAAAACTAGCCCTACCTGGTTTGGTTCATTGGATAGAGCATTGACCTGTGGACTGAAGGGTCCTGTTTTGGATTCCGATTAAGGACACGTACCTTGGTTTTAGGCTCCTCTCCTGCCCTGGTCATGATCAGGGCTCATGCATGAAGGAGGCAGCCAGTCGATGTGTTTCTCTCATATGGATGTTCCTCCCTGTCTTTCCCTCTCTCTTCCACTCTCTCTCTAAAAATCAATGGAAAAATATCCTCGAATGAGGATTAAAAAAAAAAGAAAAAGAAAAACATAACCTCAGATAGTAAAAATAGAGGAGAGTGTTCTCTTAACAGTAGCATATCCAAACACATTTGTGGGCCTAAAAGTACTCAATGAGTTAAGTTTCTATTTTATTAAAAAAAAAACTTAAATGATGTATTTTTAAATTTAATAATATGTTTCATGTAACCCAATGTACCAGACATATGCCACTTCAACATGTACTCAATGTAAAACGTTATTCATGATATATTTTGCATTCCTTTTATATACCAGGTTGCCAGAATCTGCTGTATATTTCACACTGATGACACATCTCAATTCT
>NW_005360792.1:0-744 GCF_000412655.1 Myotis brandtii
AACTAAAAGCATTTCCCCTAAGAAAAGGAGCAAGACAAGGATGTCCGCTTTTACCACTCATTCAACATAGTACTGAAAGTCCCAGCCATAGTGATCAGATATGAAGAAGAAATAAAAGGCATCCAAATTGGAAAGGAGGAAGTAAAACTCTCATTATTTGCAGATGACATGATATTGTACATAGAAAACCCTAAAGACTCCACCAAAAACTACTAGATTTAATAAAGGAATTGAACAATGTAGCAGGATATAAAAGTAATACTCAGAAATCAATGTTCTTTTTATAACCAATAATGAATTCCCAGAAAGAGAAACTAAACAATCCTATATACCATTGCAACAAAAAAATTAAGATACTTAGGAATAAACTTAACCAAGGAGGTAAAAGTCTTATACTCAGAAAACTACAGGACGTTGAAGAAAGCGATAGAGGAAGATATAAACAAGTGTTCACGGGTTGGTAAAATTAACATCATTAAAATGTCTATACTACTCAAAGCAATCTACCGGTTCAATGCAATCCCTATTAAAATTCCAACAGCATATTTCACAGAACTAGAAAATATACACCAAAAATTTATATGGAACCCAAAAAGACCCTGCATAGCTGCAGCAATGTTGAGAAAAAAGAACAAAGTTGGAGGGTTCACAATACCAGATATCAAGTTATACTCCAAAGCCATTGTAATAAAAAACCCTGGCACTGACACAAGAACAGGCATGTAGATCAATGAAACAGAACAG
>NW_005360793.1:0-316 GCF_000412655.1 Myotis brandtii
TCTGCAAATAACAGGATTACTTCTAATATATTCTAAAATATTTTTTTTCTCTGGCTTTATTTTTGTTCATCAGTTTGTGTTGTCCATTGTATTCCACAAATGAGTGCGATCATGTGATATTTATCTTTCTCTGACTGGCTTATTTCACTTAGCATAATGCTCTCCAGGTCCATCTATGCTGTTGCAAATGGTAAGAATTCCTTCTTTTTTACAGCAGCATAGTATTCCATTGTGTAGATGTACCACTGTTTTTTAATCCACTCATCTGCTGATGGGCACTTAGGCTGTTTCCAAATCTTAGCTATGGTGAATTGTG
>NW_005360794.1:0-2538 GCF_000412655.1 Myotis brandtii
CACGACCGGGGTCATGGGCAGAGAGCAGGAGTGTCCATTTAGGTGACAATCACCCACCACAATCCAGGTTCTCGGCAAGTTTGTGCTCAGTCTTGGTCTATAGACCCAGCCAGTTCTTCCAGGCAGATGGGGAATGGGAAAACATGTTGGAAGAAATAATGACAGAAAACTTCCCTGATACTGGCCAGAAAATAACTATGCAAGTCCAAGAACCACACAGAGTCACAAATAAGATGAACCCAAAAAGACCAACACCAAGCCACATCATAATTAAACATCAGTGCAAAAGTAAGAATCATAAAGGCTGCCAGAGAGAGACAGAAAGTTACCTACAAGGCACATCCCATTAGAATATCAATAGATTTCTCAACAGAAACACACCAGGCCTGAAAGGAATGGAATGAAATACACAAAGTGATGTAAAACAAGGGACTGAATCCATACCCAGCAAGGCTATCATTCAAAATTGAAGAATTAATAAGGAAATTTACAGACAAAAAAGGGCTACGAGTGTTTATTACCACCAAGTCAGCAATGCAAGAAATGCTAGAGGGATTGCAGTAAAAAGAAGAAACAGAAAGGCAAGAAGAAGCACAAACATTAATAATAAATATGACAAACAAGTACTTACAATAATAACATTAAACGTAAATGGATTCAGTGCTCCAATCAAAAGACATAAGGAAGCTTAATGGGTAAGAAAACATAACCCATATTTTCCAGTCTGCAAGAGACTCACCTCAGAGCAAAGGATTCACACAGACTGATAGTGAAAGAAGGGAAAATAAATTTTCAACAAATGGAAATGAGAAAAAAGCTGGGGTGGTAATACTTATATCTGGCAAAATAGAACTCAAATGAAGGTCATAGCAAGAGATAAGGAAGGCCACTACACAATACTAAAAGGAGAAAATCAACAAGAGGATATAACTCTGGTAAACATATATGCACCCAATACAGGAGTGCCCAAATACATAAAACAACTTCTGGAAGGTATCAAGGGACAGATAGATAGCAATAGTGTCAAAGTAGGGGACTTCAATACCTCACTGACACCACTGGATAAATCCTCTAAAAAAAAAACCAGCAAAGCAACAGCAATCCTAAATGACTCTCCAGTTCAGATGGACTTGACATCTTCAGAACTTTTCATCCCAAAGCTACTGAATATACATTCTTCTCCAGTGCATACGGGACATTTTCAAAGATAGACCACATATTTGGACACAGGCAAAGTCTCTTCAAATCCAAGAGGATAGAAATCATAATAAGCATCTTCTCAGGTCACAATGGCATAAAACTAGAAATCAACTACAATAAAAACAAAGAAAAAAATCAAACACTTGGAGGCTAAATAGCATGCTATTAAACAATGGTGGGTTACCAAAGAGATCAAAGAAGAAATAAAAAGCATCCTGGAAACAAATGACAATGAAAACACACAATCCAAAATCTATGGGACACAATGAAAGCAGTCCTGAGAGTGAAGGTCACAGCTCTACAGGCCTACCTCAAAAAAACAAGAAAAAACTGGTAATAAATTAAGTAATCTTGCAACTTAAATAATTAGAAATAGAGAGCAACAATAAAAGCCCATATTACCCAAAAAGAAAGAGATAATAAAGATTGGAGCAGAAATAAAGGCCATAGAGACCAAAAAAATAATACAAAAGATCAATGAAACCAAGAGCTGGTTCGTTGAAAAAAAAATTGATGAACCTCTAGCCAGTCTAGAGGTTCTAAGAGAGAGGACCCAAATAAACAAAGAGAGAGGACCCAAATAAACAAAATCAGAAATGAAAGAGTTGAAGTAACAAAGTACCCGACAGATATACAAAGGATTGTAAAAAATTATAACAACTCTACTCCAACAAAAGGAAAACCTGGACAAAATGGACACATTTCTAGACAAATAAAAGCTTCCAAAACTCAATCAGGAAGAAGCAAAAATCCTGAACAGGCCAATAACTACTGATAAAATTGAAACAGTAATCAAAAAGCTTCCAAAAAATAAAAGCCCTGGACCAGATGGCTTCACAGGGGAGTTTTACCAAACATTCAAAGAAAAACTAAACCAACCTTTCTCACACTATTTCAAATAATTCAAGAGGATGGCATACGTCCAAGCTCTTTTTATGAAGCCAGCATTACCATAATCCCAAAACCACAAAAAGACACCACAAAGAAAGTGACTTACAGGCCGATATTCCAGATGAATATTAATGCTGCAATCCTCATCTAAATTCTAGCAAACCGGACCCAGCATTACATTAGAAAGATCATATACCATGACCACCAAGGATTTATTCCAGGGATGCAAGGATGGGACAATATCCACAAATCAATGAACATGAAACATCACATAAACAAATTGAGAGAAAAACCACACAATCATATCAATAGGTGCAGAAAAGGTATTTGACCAAGTGCAACAGCCTTTTCTGATAAAAACACTCAGCAAAGTAGGAATAGAAGGATCATCCTTCCACATAATAAAAGCCTTATATGACAAACCTACAGCCAACATCATACTCAATG
>NW_005360794.1:5030-6123 GCF_000412655.1 Myotis brandtii
TGACACCACTGGATAAATCCTCTAAAAAAAAAACCAGCAAAGCAACAGCAATCCTAAATGACTCTCCAGTTCAGATGGACTTGACATCTTCAGAACTTTTCATCCCAAAGCTACTGAATATACATTCTTCTCCAGTGCATACGGGACATTTTCAAAGATAGACCACATATTTGGACACAGGCAAAGTCTCTTCAAATCCAAGAGGATAGAAATCATAATAAGCATCTTCTCAGGTCACAATGGCATAAAATTAGAAATCAACTACAATAAAAACAAAGAAAAAAATCAAACACTTGGAGGCTAAATAGCATGCTATTAAACAATGGTGGGTTACCAAAGAGATCAAAGAAGAAATAAAAAGCATCCTGGAAACAAATGACAATGAAAACACACAATCCAAAATCTATGGGACACAATGAAAGCAGTCCTGAGAGTGAAGGTCACAGCTCTACAGGCCTACCTCAAAAAAACAAGAAAAAACTGGTAATAAATTAAGTAATCTTGCAACTTAAATAATTAGAAATAGAGAGCAACAATAAAAGCCCATATTACCCAAAAAGAAAGAGATAATAAAGATTGGAGCAGAAATAAAGGCCATAGAGACCAAAAAAATAATACAAAAGATCAATGAAACCAAGAGCTGGTTCGTTGAAAAAAAAATTGATGAACCTCTAGCCAGTCTAGAGGTTCTAAGAGAGAGGACCCAAATAAACAAAATCAGAAATGAAAGAGTTGAAGTAACAAAGTACCCGACAGATATACAAAGGATTGTAAAAAATTATAACAACTCTACTCCAACAAAAGGAAAACCTGGACAAAATGGACACATTTCTAGACAAATAAAAGCTTCCAAAACTCAATCAGGAAGAAGCAAAAATCCTGAACAGGCCAATAACTACTGATAAAATTGAAACAGTAATCAAAAAGCTTCCAAAAAATAAAAGCCCTGGACCAGATGGCTTCACAGGGGAGTTTTACCAAACATTCAAAGAAAAACTAAACCAACCTTTCTCACACTATTTCAAATAATTCAAGAGGATGGCATACGTCCAAGCTCTTTTTATGAAGCCAGCATTACCATAATCCCAAAACC
>NW_005360795.1:0-275 GCF_000412655.1 Myotis brandtii
CCCAATCAAAAAATGGGCAACGGACCTAAATAGATATACTTTTTGAAAGAGGACATACAGACTGCCAAGAGACATATGAAAGCATGCTCAAAGTCACTAATCATCTGAGAGATGCAAATCAAAATGACAATGAGGTACCATCTCACACATGTCAGAATGGCTATCATCAACAAATCAACAAATGACAAGTGATGATGAGGATGTGGAGAAAAAGGAACCCTCCTGCACTGCTGATGGGAATGCAGACTGGTGCAGCCACTGTGGAGAACAGTATG
>NW_005360796.1:0-1640 GCF_000412655.1 Myotis brandtii
TTTGTAATACCTTATCCAATAAAGAAATTTTAAAAAATAAAGTTAACAATTCTGAAAAAAAAGAAAGGCATATGTGTGATTTGAGTGTAAAAATAAGAAGGGAGAGAGAGAAGGGGCAGAAAAACTACTTTTAAAAAATGATGGCTGCATTTTTTGAAGTTTAATGAACATCCTCACCCACTCATGTAAAAAGAACCTCAACGAAGCCGAAACAGGAACATACAAAGAAAACTATACCAAATACATCATAGTCAAATTGTAGGGAAATCTAAGATAAAAATAAAATCTTTAAAGAATCCAGAGGAAAAAATACTCATTACAGGGAAACAAACATAAGAAAAATTTCTGACTTCTGAGCACAAATAATCCAGGCCAAAGACTATGAATAATATCTTTAAATTGCTGAGAGAGAAAAACAACAACACACTCTCAACTAAAAATTCTTTATTTAGTAAAAAATATACTTAAAAACTGAAGACAAAATAAAGACATATTCAGATAAACAAAAGTGGAGAAAATTCATAGCCAGCAAATGCACACTACATGGAATAGTAAAGGACGTGCTTCAGACTGAAGAGAAATTATACCAGAGGAAAAGACAGATCTACAGGAATAAATGAAGAACATAGGGAATGGTAAAATTGTGGGGAAATACAATGGACTACATTTTTTCTTTAATGTCTTTAAAATAGAAGAATAATAAGGTATTATGGGGTCAGTAATGTAGCAATATACACCATATATTTAACAAAAGTTGTACAGAGGAAGGAGGGAAATAAATGAACATATACTATTTTAAGGCTCTCACACTAAAGATGAACTAGTATGATATCAGGTTACAATAGACTGTGAGAGGTTAGAACACATATTGTAAGGCCTTGGGCAACTACTAAAAAATAAATGAATAAAACAAATGGGCTGGCTTATTTCACTGAACCTGATACTCTCCAAGTCCCTCCATGCTATCTCAAAGGGTAAGAGATTGTTCTTTTTTACTGCTGCACAGTATTCCATGGTATAAATGTACCACAGCTTTTTCAGCCACTCATCTACTGACAGGCACTTAAGGCCAAGGTGCTTTGTAAATACCAGGGACAGGCACTTGTCAAGTCCTGGGCCTTCACAGGATGCTTCCTGACCAAGATCATGTGCCATTAGTAGGTGAGGCCCAGAACAATGGTAGAGGTTTGGGTGGTGAGTGTGAAGTATGGTAGCAACCATCTCAGGTAGAAACTGTAGTTTAACTCTAACCCTGCTGTTTGGCTTAATAATAGAAAAGTTATTTTGATTTTCTGAATTGTATACATCATCCCATTCGACTGAATGACTATCCCATTGATTGTTATCTTACTGGTTTTAGAAAGCACATTCCTCTGTACCTGGGAACCAGGACAGCACAATGATCCTAAATTGTCTTAGTGGACACAGAAAATGCATTCCAGTTGACTCAGTGGTCCCAAGACCAGGACAGCACAATTACTCTAAATTGCCTCGATGGCTCTAGATAATGATTTCGTGACAACTCAGTGGACTTGAGACCCGAGGGCTCTATAAAATGTGTTCCTGTCAAGCCAACGGTCCCAGATAATGTGTTTCTATCAATTCAGTGATCCGGAAACCCAAAACTGTAATTAACATGC
>NW_005360797.1:0-760 GCF_000412655.1 Myotis brandtii
TCCCCACAACCTGTAGAGCACTGGCACATCTTACAAGTAACCCTGGTCTCCACTACAGCATAGAAAACATTGGCAACATTTCTATCCATCACTGCCACCTGATGACTCTTTTGGCTACTACAGCTCTGGTTCTACTTCCTGATTTTGAACTCTGGGTTTTTGGCCCCAGGCAGAAAGGTGTTGACTTGGTGACTCTAAGGTCCTGTTCCATCTTGGGAGCCTAAGATTCTATAATTGCCTTTGACATTAGAAGACAATATTTGTCTATTGAAAAACAAGAGACCTAAATTAATCCAATTCAATAAAACATTGATGAGGTCTTCCACAAAACTAGAAAAAGAAAACACACCCAGAACACTAAAAACCACAATGTAAATGTAAATAGCTTGGCAAATGGGAAGCATGGCAGGCCAGCAGCTGTGTTGAAGCAGTGGCCATGTATGAATACTTGTCACTCTTTTAGGGCTGGCTCTTCCCTCTTTAGTCATGTACCACATTTTTGTTCAAGTCCAAAGAACATGCTTTCACTTGATTCTATTATCCTATTTAATAATAGAGAAACATTGTAATTAACCATAACTTCGCTACCCTTCCCATTGGCTAATCATCGAGATATGCAAATTAACTGCCAACCAAGATGGCGGCCGGCAGCCAGGCAGCTGAAGCGAACAGGAGGCTTGCTTGCTCCAGTGATGGAGGAAGCCAAGTTTCCTGGCCTTCTGTTGCTGGGCTCTGAGCTGCAGTCTAAGAAACAATGTTG
>NW_005360798.1:0-866 GCF_000412655.1 Myotis brandtii
GGCTGTGTGACCAGGTCACTTAGCCTCTCTGAGCCTCCGTTTTCTGTAAAAGGAGGGTTAATAGCCCCTGCCTGTCTAGAAATGCAACCATGAGAATTGAATGAGATAATGTGCATGAACATGCCTTATAAACTGTAAAGTTCCATACAAATGTAGGTAACTATTACTATTACCGTTGTTACGTAAGAAACAAAAGACATGCACAGTGGTGTGAGCCATGGAGTAACACAAGCTCCTGGAACAGAGGAGGAGCATTCAAATGCCACTGCTCCTTTCCATTTTGGTGACGTGGAAACCTTCGCCATCAAATTTCGAAATCCTATCTGGCTTTGCCAAGGAACCAAAAATATTCTAGCCACAACTCAGGAGAACCACAAGATAAGGCATTTCCATAATGGGTACTGCTGGGCTTCAATCAACTCAGCTGCTTCAGCCAAAAAACATAGTTTTTTAAAAACACCAAACACCACAATTCAGCCCCTCCCCCAAAACACACATCTTTTCTCCTAAGAAAATAAAATACGTGGAAACCAACTTTAACTGAAATCAAACTCTGAGGCATTCATTCTCGGAAGGCAGGCCTTCCCGGGTGAGGGGGGCAGACACAGCATTCTCGTTATGGTCCGCAGGTAGAGCGCGTTCCAGTGGAGGTGGGTGAGGAAGGGAGGCTCCTGACCCATTCCAAAGGCTGTGAGGACTGAACCTGTGAGCCCAGAGGCAACCGCTGCCGCAAACTCAGAAATTTGCTCTACTAATCCAGCTAAAAAGCTGAACAACCATAAGACTCCCCTTATAGCTGTTTTAATTAACCAGGTACAAAGAAGGCCTCTTGGCCTGCGGGCTGAAAGGTCCCAGGTTCGATTCCG
>NW_005360799.1:0-740 GCF_000412655.1 Myotis brandtii
ACAACAAGAAACTCCACTGCATGGGAGAACATATTTGCCAGTTTTCTCACTGATAGGGTTTAATCTCCAACTTTTACAGGGAACTCACGCAACTTAAAAAAAGGAAGATAAACAACCCAATCAAAAAGTGGGCAAAGGACCTAAATAGATACTTTTTGAAAGAGGACATAAGGAAGGCTAAGAGACATATAAAAACATGTTCAAAGTCACTAATCATCCGAGAGATGCAAATCAAAATGACAATGAGGTACCATCTCACACCTGAGAGAATGGCTATCATCAACAAATCAACAAATGACCAGTGCTGGCAAGGATACAGAGAAAAAGGAATTCTCGTGCACTGCTGGTGGGAATGCAGACTGGTGCAGCCACTTGAAAGACAGGATGGAGTTTCCTCAGAAAACTAGAAATGGAACTTTCATTTGACCCTGTGATCCCACTTCTAGGAATATACCCCAAGGAAACAGAAACACCAATCAGAAAGGATATGTGCACCCCTATTTTCATAGCAGCATAATTTACAATAGCTAAGATTTGGAAACAACCTAAGTGCCCATCAGCAGATTAGTGGATTTGAAAACTGTGGTATATCTACACAATGGAATACAATGCTGCTGTAAAACGAAGGAACTTTTACCATTTGCAACAGCATGGATGGAACTGGAAAGCATTATGCTAAGCGAAATAAGCAAGTCAGGAAAATATAAATAGCACATGATCTCACTCATTTATGGAATATA
>NW_005360800.1:0-750 GCF_000412655.1 Myotis brandtii
ACAGGACTGTTCATGTTTGTCTTGTCCTCCCCTCCTCATCACCACCCTCTTTTCCTTCCTATCTCTCTTCTTTTGCTATTTCTTCTTCATGCTCCTCTCTTGTGTTGTGCTCCAGTTCATATCTTCACTCCATCTATGTGCTGATGTCACCTGCCCTGGAACTTCCCTCCTGGGACACTGGGACAGGCGTGGGTAAACCTGGAAGAGAGAAGGGCCACAGGGTCACCCGTGGCCAGCAGCGTGAGAACTGGTGGAGAAACGTCTGGTCTTTCCTTTGGGTGGACAGTTCTACAGCCCGTTCTGTTCTGCAGAGCTCCTCAGAGGCAAACAGCAGGACCACGCCCCAGGTGTCCCCCACGGCGGCGACTAACTTGGTAATACAGGCACCCTGGGAATTGCCCTCCCTCCTTTCTTGTGCAGTTCTTCCCTGACCCTCCCTCCTATTCCTGAGGTACTTCCCCAAACCGACTGCCAGTGTACAAGCTCTTGTATCCAACTCTGCTTTGGGGGGAACCCAAGCCACAGCTTTTCTTCCTCTCTCCTTTCCTCCCCAGTCCCGACTGGGCTTCCCCTCTTCCCTTCGCTGTTCTCTTCTCTCAATGTATATTTTCCTCCCTCGTCTACTTTGGAGACAGTGTGTCCCCAGGCCGACTGAGTGTGAGGAATCAGAGATTCCATCAGCACACAGTTCCAGGGAAGCTTTGGTCTCTGTATCATCACATCATCAAGGGAGAGGAGAGTGGCAGGGAC
>NW_005360801.1:0-1339 GCF_000412655.1 Myotis brandtii
TTTGCAGCTTCTTTTATGCATTTGAAATTAAGGAGAGGCCATATCCTGTTTACTATTTCTTTTGTTTTCCTTATTTAAAAAAAATAATTCTAACATCGAAATAAGCCAATATTGTTGTTTTATGACATCAAACTCTAAATCTATACAAGAAACTAACTATTGACAAATGTAACTTTTACCCACAATCTCTGGCGATGTGGGCAAATGCATGTGAGAATTTCAGCAACCTTTGCACCGACAGTAATTGCATCTATTGAGAGCTCACCGTGTGCGGTAGGCATCCTTCTAAACACGTGGCCCATGTAAATTCACAGCAAGCCTGTGGGGCAGGTGAGGAAAGTGCACATTTCAGGTTTCAGGCAGCCGGTCTCCCTGGTTCTCTGGCCACACCAGACCTCCAGACTCAGTCCTCCCCCTGATCGCGTGTATTTTCTGAAAGCACAACACGACCCTCCCTGACCTCTCACCTCCCCCACTCCACTCCGTAGCGACCGACAAAAACAACAAAAGTTCCTCAAACTTCTATTTTTTTTACATATATGCAGGTGAAGTGCAAATACAAGCAATTCGGAGGCCGAGAGAATCCGGGGTTGGTCGGAGGAGGGAGCCTGGCCAGGATTCATATTCAGGTGCGTGGTTTGCAGGAAGCATCGAAAATTAATCCATAGATCAGCTGGACAGATTTAAGGAGCCCCAGCCCGCGGGACCTCGTGGCGCAACGGTAGCGCGTCTGACTCCAGATCAGAAGGTTGCGTGTTCAAATCACGTCGGGGTCAGTTGAGTTTTTTTTCTTTTTTATTTATTGCTGAGGCGTGGGAAGGAGTGTAGCGCAGAGGGGGTTTGAAGATTCTGGTCCGTAAAGTTAAATCGTATCGAGAAAGAAAAACACGCCCTTGCGCTTTCTCTGACCCTTTGATGCCCTCCTTAAACTCCTTAAGAAAGAGAGTAAATAGGCGGTCTGCAGAGTAATGTTCAGTTAGTTCAGGCCGATGGCCATCGTGTTACAAAAGACAGAGTATTCATCTGGAGAAAGAGGAAACACATTTAAATCTGAAAGTTGGAAAAAGAAAAAGAAAAAAGTCAAACCAAAAATCAGCTGAATACTAACTTTCAGATAGTCTCCTACCGCAGCAGAGTGGCGCAGCGGAAGCGTGCTGGGCCCATAACCCAGAGGTCGATGGATCGAAACCATCCTCTGCTAATGTTTAATTTTGTTTTCCATCCCAAGTAGATCTGAGGTGCCACTTACGTTTATCATGGGGACCGTTAGAACAGCGAAACGATCAGATAGCTTTTGTCTTTTGCTACAAATCTTGTGAAATGTTTGATTCTTTAAATT
>NW_005360802.1:0-1522 GCF_000412655.1 Myotis brandtii
GCTCAACCACTGAGCCACACAAACTGGGTGAGTCAGGGAGATAAAATCCCATTCACGGGAAGGATGTTCAGAGCCATGGAACAGAGAAGATGGGTTGTCAACGCACATTGAGTCCTGACCGTTACTTGGGTACACATGGGAGGCAACTTAGAGTAATCAGGAGTGCAGATCTGACAGTTTCCCTCGGAGCTGCCACATTAGGTTAAGGACTGCGGATTACAGAAGACCAAATGTTTCTGTTTCAGCTCTAGAGGATTAATTTATTTTTCCCCTCCTTTTTCCACTTGGCAAAGGAAGACATCTAAATGTGAAAACAGAGAAGAACTATAAAACTATAACCAATGCATCTTAGTTATCAAGAGGTAATAGGCTATCTACACATACGAGAGGCCCAGTGCACAAAATTCCTAGGGTCCCTAGTGGCTAGTGGCTACCGGCTGCCGGCCGGGGCCTCCCTTCCCCAGCTGCCGGCTTCCCTTCCACAGCTGCCGGCTGGGGCCTTCCTTCGTTCCGTGCCTCCCCCTGGTGGTCAGCACATGTCATAGTGAGCGACTGAACTTCCGGTCGAACTCCCAAGGGGACACTTTGCATATTATCCGGTGGAACTCCCAAGGGGACACTTTGCATATTAGGCTTTTCTATATATAGAAGAAGATATGTACCTCATTTGAGAGTTTTGAAAAACAGAAGTGGTTGGGGGTTGTTTTGATTTCTAACCTGGAGTCTGTTTTCCCACAGATCCTTAGTCCGTGACTCTCCCAGGAGCCTGATTACTGTATCAAAGTGGCTCTGGGAAACTATGAATAATGTTTGCTCATTAGTCTCACCCTTATTCCTAGCCATAAAGCTGCATGTCCTAATGCGCTCCAATTTCCAACTCCAGGCAGCGAGTGTATTTCAGCCAGTTTGAACAGATGGATTTACGAGACTCAGCGTCAAATGTATTCTTTCCTGGAATTTGGCTGCTCAAGTCCCTCGTGTTCCTGCGACAGAGAGAACTGAATGACTGTAGCTGTCAGATGTTTACTCTTTTGCAAAGCTCTCTAGTGGGGCCCCTTTACTCCACTTGCAAGTAGAATGACCGAGACGAAGAGCCTACCAAGAACATGGAAACATTCTTTGGGATCTGATGTTTTCTCTTGAGTGCCTGGCAGGTTGGCATAACCTCTAAAATACTCTAGTTGAGCTAATAGGATCAACAGGGAATCGAGAGACAGGAGTATGCTGAGTTCCAGAAAGGCAGGGAGCCAATGGCGTTAAGTCCAGCTGGGAAGGCCTTAGGATGCCTGGACCAAAGCGAGGAGGAGGCTGTCCTTGGACCAGTGGGCAGCTACCAAATCAAGACAAGGTTTTGAGGAACTGTAAAGGTTAGTAAGATAAGGAATTAGCCTCAGGGTTCGGGAAAGAAGGGGAAGTCTTTTTGTTTGTTTTTTTGTTAATTCTCACCTGGGGATATTTTTCCATTGATTTTTTTTAGAGAGAGCTGAAGAGAGAGGGAAAGACAGAAACATGGATGTGAGAG
>NW_005360803.1:0-836 GCF_000412655.1 Myotis brandtii
AGCAATTTCCACCACCACAAGAAATCTAATAGGTTCATTTATTTATTTATTTATTTTAGTTTTAGAACATAGGGGAGGGGAGGAGGATTACTAGTACTTGACATCTAACTCTACAGGCGCACTTTCATTGGAGCTGACGGGGTTGGAGACTTTACACTGGTAGTTCACAGAATCCTCTCTACTGACAGGGTCTATGGTGAGGGTTCTGTGGTCCGGGGATAGCTTAATCCTCTCCTTGAGCCTCAGACTCATGGCATTGAATAACCAGTTTTTGGAGCTCTCATCTGTGTAGCAGGTCATGACCACAGCATCCTCATTCTCTGTGACTGTGGTGTAGAGGATGAAAATGATTGAGTGTGGGCTTGAAACCTGGGGCTATGCTCCTTCGTCAAAATCTCAGCCCTGACTGATGGTTCTGAGGGTAATTTGGTTCCACAGTAAAAATTAATTTATTCTAAATTAGCCATCACTCCCCAGACCATATCTACCCCTCTGAGCTGAAGACCCCTAAGAAGGAAGGATATGAACCAATGATTGATCTAGGGATCCAAAGACATCTAATAAGGCCACTGGGATTGGAGGAAAAGATGGGGCTTTGGCTGCAGATAGACCTCAAGTGACGCAGATCAATTTCTCATGGTCTTTGTGATTCTGCTTAGGAAATGTATCTCCCTGTGCCTCACTTTCCCCTCAGTGAAGGAAAATGATGCATATTTTGCCAGGCTGACAATGTACAAATCATAAAATATTCACAGTATCTGACATAAATATTGGGAGGGAAAACACTTCAAATAAGAGGTATTTGTTATTTATTGAGGGACTTCATGAGAGAATCC
>NW_005360804.1:0-527 GCF_000412655.1 Myotis brandtii
TCCATGTGTTTGATTGCTTTTGAGCATTTTTATTGTAACTAATTTCTGATTTCATGCCATTTTGGTCTGAAAGGATGCTTGATATTATTTTGATTTTCTTGAATTTGTTCAGACTTAACATGTGTCCTAATATGTTGCCTATCTTTGAAACTGTCCCATGTGCACTTGAGAAGAATGTATATTTCATAGATGAAATATTCTGCAGATGTCAATTAATTCCATCTGATCTAGTGTGTCATTTAAGATTGCTGTTTCTTTGTTGATTTTTGTTTAGAAGATTTATTCAGTGATGTCAGTAGGGTTTTAAAGCCCCCTATTATGATCATATTGCTGTTGCTCTCACCTTACATATCCTCCAAAAGATTTGTTTATATATATTTGAATGCTCCTGTATTGGGTGCATATATGTTTACCAGAGTTATAGCCTCTTGCTGTTTCGCTCCCTTTAGTATTATAAAGTGACCTTCCTTATGTCTTGTTATGGCCTTTATTTTGAGTTCTATTTTGTCAGATACAAGTATTGCTAT
>NW_005360805.1:0-1052 GCF_000412655.1 Myotis brandtii
CGAACACCTGCATGGTTAAGTTTATCTCAAGGGACGCTTTGGATAATGCCCCATATACTCTACTCAGACACCTCCCCTCTGAGAGCTGTCAGTCTGTTCTCTGTAGAAAAATCTTCCTATTATTCCAATAAACCATTACCATCTTAAGTAAACCAGGGTCAGTTTCAGTGGTTTGCAAGCAGGAAGCCTGACTGGTTTAGAGTTGGAAGGAGAAAATAGCACTCTTTAGAGTTACTTAAATAGGAAATAGGGAATGGCATTTGAAATAAAGAACTCTATCCCACCTCCCGCATTTCAAGGACTTGCTCCTCTGACCATGAGGTGTTGTTTCCAAGCTTGTAATCAACTAGACAAGCAATGATTTTGTGGGGAGAGGGGATAAGTAGGAAGAGGGGTGTCTGCAGAAACCTGGGTGGTACGTATGGCTGGCATGCAATGGATTTACATTTCCTTAAAGTGAATTATTTGAACTCTGTCTTTTAGAACTTTATGTTACTGGTCCCCAGGTCTTCCCCAAATTTTTCTTATACCTGCTTCATTCTTGTCATCGTTTTCTCAGCCTAAATGCACCTTCCTCCAAGATACCTTTCTGACCACCATCCCTTCCCACATCCCTTACCACGCACTCCATTTTATTTTATTGATAGCACGTACTTTGCCCAAGTCTTTTTGATTATTTATTTGTTTATATTTGTATCTCCCCCTGCCCGGCACTCCTGTGAGGTCATTCTTTTGTCTTGTTTTGACTGTATCCCCAGTGCCTGGAACAGTCCTGGCATGAAGTGAATATGTTTTGGATGAATCAATGGATGAAACCCAAGCTCCCTGCCTGTCATATACTCTACACTTTCAAAATAACAAATGCATACACTTTTGTGTTCTTGCCATGTGGAGATTAATGGGGCAGGGATTGATTTATTTATTTAGTTGGATAATAATCTTAAATGTTCTAAAAGCAGAGTTTTAAATATTAAAGGGCTATGTAATCTTACTGAAACAGGAATTTTGGGGGGTGAAAGACAGGTTTTAGGAAATTTTAGAAATTTTGGAAA
>NW_005360806.1:0-461 GCF_000412655.1 Myotis brandtii
TTGGTCATGGTGTATAATTTTTCTAATGTAATGCTGGGTCCAGTTTGCTAGAATTTTGTTGAGGTTTTTGGCATCTGTGTTCATCAGGTATATTGACCTGTAATTCTCTTTCTTTGTGGTGTCTTTATCTGTTTTTTTTTATTAGTGTAATCCTGGCTTCATAGAAAGAACTTGGAAGTGTGCCTACCTATTGAATTTTTTGGAAAAGTCTGGGAAGGATTGGTTTTAGTTCTTTGAATGTTCGGTAAAACTCCCCTGTGAAGCCATTTGATCCAGGGCTTTTGTTTTCTGGAAGCTTTTTGATTACTGTTTCAATTTCATCAGTACTTATTGGCCTATTCAGGTTTTTTGACTCTTCCTGATTGAGTTTTGGGAGCTTGTATATTTCTAGGAATGTGTCCATTTTGTCCAGGTTGTCCAGTTTTTTGGAGTAGAGTTGTTCATAGTATTTTTTTTTTTTT
>NW_005360806.1:590-1102 GCF_000412655.1 Myotis brandtii
GAACCAGCTCTTGGTTTCATTGATCTTTTGTATTGTTTTTTTTTTTTTTGGTCTCTATGTAGTTTATTTATGCTCTGATCTTTATTATTTACTTCCTTCTGGAAACTGTGGTCTTTTGTTGCTCTCTTTCTAATTCTTTAAGTTGCAAGGTTAGATAATTTATTAGCAGTTTTTCTTGTTTTTTTGAGGTAGGCCTGTAGAGCTATGACCTTCCCTCTCAGGACTGCTTTCATTGTGTCTCATAGATTTTTTGGAATGTCGTGTTTTCATTGTCATTTGCTTCCAGGATGCTTTTTAATTCTATTTTGATCTCTTTGGTAACCCAATCATTGTTTAATAGCATGATATTTAGCCTCCAAGTGTTTGATTTTTTTTCATTGTTTTTATTGTAGTTGATTTCTAATTTTATGCCACAGTGATCTGAGAAGGTACTTGATAGATATGATTTCTATCTTCTTGAATTTGAAGAGACTTTGCCTGTGTCCTAATATGTGGTCTATCTTTGAAAATGT
>NW_005360807.1:0-482 GCF_000412655.1 Myotis brandtii
CTGACGCTCTCTCCACTGAGCCAAACCAGCTAGGGCCAAATTCTTTTTTTAAAATATACTTTTATTGACTTTAGAGAGGAAGGGAGAGGGAGATATTGAAACATCAATGATGAGAGAGAATCATTGATTGGCTGCCTCCTGCACGCCCCTTACTGGGGATTGAGTCCAAAACCTGAGCATGTGCCCTTGACTGGAATCGAACCTGGGACCCTTCAGTCTGCAGGCTGACACTTTATCCACTGAGCCAAACTGGCTTGGGCCAAAGCCAAATTATCCTATATAATAAAAGCTTAATATGCTAAGTGTCCAGTTGTTCATTCAACCAATCAAACTGGAATATGCTAATAATATGCTAAGGCTGCTCAACCGCTCGCTATGATATGCACTGACCACCAGGAGGCAGACGCTCCGACCGGTAGGGTAGCTTGCTGCTGGGGTCTGGCCGTGGAGCCCTCCCACGGTCCCTCCCTGGCTGGCCAATC
>NW_005360808.1:0-824 GCF_000412655.1 Myotis brandtii
GGGAGTGAGCTGCACACGTGGCTGCTCCTCCTTGGACTGGGACTTGTCACTCACCCGACTGCTGCTCATCAGACAGGTGCAGGCTGTTTTGGCTCTGCTCCTTGGACCGGTGCGTGCTGCACAGGGCTGCCGCTCCTCGGACATGGGCGGTCTGCTCATGTGGCTGCTGCTCCTCAGAGCAGGGTGGGCTGCTGTTGCTCCACTAATGGGGACTGGCCCCTCGCAGAACTGTTGCTCCTCGGATGGGGGTGGGCTGCTCACACAGCTGCTGTTCCTCGGATTGGGCAGGCTGCTCGTGCGGCTGCTGCTGCTTGGACAAGGACAAGATGCTTGCGCAGCTGCTGCTCCTTGGACTAGTGCAGGGTGCACGCTGTGCGCAGCTGCTTCTCCTCGGATGGGGGCGGGCTGCGCAGGGCTGCCGCTCCTCAGACGTAGGTAGACTGTTCGTGCGGCTGCTGCTGCTCGGACAGTTCAGACTGCTTGAGTGGTTGCTGCTCCTCGGACGGGGAAGCGGCCGCTCACACAGCTGCTGCTCCTTGGACAGGGGCAGGCCACATGAGGCTGGTACTCTTAGGCCAGAGGCAGGCTGCTCACGGGGTTGATGCTCCCTGGACAAGAATGCACTGCTCATGTGTCTGCTACTCATGTGGTTGAAAAAATAATGTGAAAAGAAGTAGGAAATAAAGGAAAAAACAAAAAAAGGAGAACAAGGAAAAAAGCAAAAAAGAGCACCAAACAAAAAAAGGGGAAAACAAAGAAAAAAGCAAAAAAGGAAAAGAAAAAAAAGCTAACAAAATAATAATAAAAAATTAAAAATGAAAAAT
>NW_005360809.1:0-1245 GCF_000412655.1 Myotis brandtii
TGCTGCTATAGTACTGGATTCACAGAAAGTTATAGGGCATGCTCTATCAAAACTCATGGGTTCGCCATCTTAATATGTACAGAACTTTCTCGTGGCCACATTTATATACTTCCTTTCTTCTGTGTATTTCCTCTTCATTAAACTAAGAGTAGGTTTAACTGTGGCAACCACACCTTGGTGAGGAACTCATGTTTTATTTTATATTTATTATGAAGCTTTCAGAAGGGATTAAGCAGATAAAACATGTCATTGTATTGGGATTGGTGATCTGCCATGGACCCTGAATGCCCCTATGTCTTTCTACTGGGTATGTCAGAAATGCAAAGCCCTGACATCTCATTACTTCAGAAATGTATCAAGGTTGTTTTTGCAGTGAGCAACCCTGAGTGATGAGGTCATGTTCCTGGAGACAGAGAATGGACACGTAACTGCTTACCACAAAAGTGGTGAGTTCCCTAAACTCACGGTCCTCTCCTAAAATGCAGCCCTGTGTGTGCTGCCACTCACCTAGACCCACCTGCATCACACTCATGGTACTTAGGAGGGCATAAGGAACTGATGTGAATATGAACTGTGGCTATTATTTTTGCTCTGGCTAATAATATCCCCTTTGTTACCAAACTATAAGTTTTGTGTCTTCTGGTACCATTCCTCAAATAGCAAGTAGTCAAACCTTATTGTTTTTAAGTTGAGTAAAATCTTAGGCCCTTCACTGTTCTTGAAAATTACACCCATCCTATTGGAAATTCTTTAAAAACTGTAACTTTCTATGGTAGCGGAGGTGCAGAGAAAAGGGCCCTCTGTACCATGCTGCAGCCTTTTGGAAAGCAATTTGACAATAATATACATTAGTGTACACTTATTGGTAAATTCATTGAATTTTATACATCAAATATGTGCAGACTTTGCATATCCAGCATACCTCAAAATAGTGGTTTAAAAAGGATATACAACATCTAATATAAAATATATACATGCATTTTAGTGTGAAATCTCATTTCTGAGAATCTATCCTATAAATATAAGAGTATACATACAAAGGTGTTCATTAAAGCACTCATGATAGTTAATACTGAATGCCGATCAAGAGAGTAATTCTTCAAGCTATCAAAGAGAGCAGTTAAATCTCCATTTATGGATCTGAAAATATTATCATCATGTGGGTTTTTTTAATGAGAGGAAGGGAAAGAGAGAGAGGAGAGAGAGAGAGAGAGAGAGAGAGAGAGAGAAAGGAACATCAATCAG
>NW_005360809.1:2406-5429 GCF_000412655.1 Myotis brandtii
ATCACTGATGTTTCTATCTCCCTCTCCCTCTCCCTTCCTCTCTCTGAAATCAACAGAAAGTATATTTACCCCTAGCCAGTTTGCTCAGTGGATAGAGCGTCAGCCCTCGGACTGAAGGGACCCTGGTTCAATTCCCATCAAGGGCACCTATCTCCATTGCAGGCTCTAGCCAGGTCCCAGTCCGGGTGCCTGTGGGAGGCAACCAATGTGTTTCTCTCACATAGATGTTTCTCTCTGTGTATGTCTCTCTCCCTCCCTTCCACTCTCTCTAGAAATCAAAGGAAAAATATCCCCAAGTGAGGATAAACAAAAATAAATAAATTTAAAAAGTAAAAAACATTTTTTAAAAAATTTTTTAAAGAAGAAGAAGGGCCTTATATGGCCCACAATGATCATCCCAGTGCTCCTTTAGCAAGCAGCCCTCATAGGTGAAGAGAAAGTGGGTACAATGGCCCAAGGACATCAAGCACTGCCAGCAAGATGAGGGCCCCTTCAGAAACTGTTTAGTAGTAAAACTGCCCCCCCCCCCACCGCCGTGTAGAGAGAAGGGGGGATGAGGACCTAGAAAAAAAACTTGGGTGTATGCGCCCTTCCCCTCTCCATCTCTTGCCCTCACCCAGGCTTAGCCCCTCATCTTCCTCCAAGCCCACTTCTTAGCACTGCGCTGAGAGGAGCAGCCGCCTTTCTCCCACCCTCTGGGCTAATCCCAGGTTCAGGTTTGCTGGGGTGGGGCCCAATCCTGTAGTGAGGTGTCACACACAGTGCTGCTTTATTAAGCCCTGGACTTGTCCTGAGGCAGCAGGACGAAGCCTGGCCGCAGAATCTTTGTCTGGTACCAGTAACAGAACCTCTGCCACCCAGGCGAGCCCACCTGCTGCCATGGGCCGCTACCGCATCCACGTGGCCACCGGGGCCTGGCTCTTCTCTGGGTCATTCAGCCCCTTGCAGCTGTGGCTGGTCGGGGAGCGCGGGGAGGCGGAGCTGGAGCTGCAGCTGCGGTCAACGCGGGGCCAGGTGGGCGGGGGAAGCGGGGACTCAGACCCCCTGACTGGGCTGGCTGAGTGAGGGCGGGCGGGACGAGGGAGGCTGGGAGCCAATGACAATGCAGCTTCCCCAGCTGGGCCTTCCAGTGAGAAGGGATGCCTGCACCTCTGTGGGTGACAGGTTCAGAGCCAGGGCCCTGGCTGGGTTCAACCCCTTTCCCCCCTCTCCCCTCGGCCCCACCGTGGTCCTCACATCCTCCACTACTTTTCTCCCATTGACCCCAGGCCAGTGTTCCTATGGGATCAATGGTCAAGGTGAAGGACCTCTGAGAGCGCGGGCGCGGTGAGAGCTCAGTTAATGGACAGGGTAGGTGATGGTGCTCAGTGTTCAATTCAAGACACTGTGGGCCTCGCCCGCATCCCTCCTCTTTCTGGTGAGATGGGCGTCTGAGACCCACAGGCACCACAGGTGTTGGGAGGAGGCAATGCTGTCCCTGGAGGCCTTGTCACCAGACTCCGCAGAGGACCCCGCACCCTCAGTTAAACGTCCTCTCCCGGGTCCCCGCTACTAAGTCTCACCAGGTTCTGTCCCCACAGGTGGAGGAGTTTGAACAGGACGTTCCCCAGGACTTGGGGCCACTGCAGTTCGTGAAGTTGCGCAAACACCACTCCCTGGTGGACGACGCCTGGTTCTGTGACCGCATCACCGTGAAGGGCCCAGGAGACTTAGAGGAGGCCGCCTTCCCCTGCTACCGCTGGGTGCAGGGCCAGAGCGTGCTGACCCTGCCTGAGGGCACAGGTGAGGGGCCGCCTCAGGGAAGTGGGAGCAGGGCCAAGGGATTAGTGGGGGAGAGGGCAGAATTGCACCGAGGCTTGAAAAAGTGCGTGCTCAGGAGGTTAAGGGTGGGCCAGAGAGAGATGAGGAAAGTTATACATAGAATTATATATATATATATGTATGTCCATGGAAGTGGGCCTGGACAGAGAAGTGAGTGATGTGTAGATCCCACCTCCCAAAAAGGTGAGCAAGGGGATGGGAGGTGCAGCCACGCTGGGAAACAGAAGAGCCAAAGTAAAGTGGAAAGGAATCTCCATGTGACTGGGAACCAGTTAGGGTAGGGACAGGTAAGGCTAACACATGGGACCCCTGAGAGGAGGCAGGGAAGGGAAGCAAATAAATGATATGACGTGGAGAGCTGGTTTGTGAAGAGTTGTGTTCCATGTTTTCATGAAAGAAAACTGTGAGGGCAGGGTGCACACTGAGAGGGTGAGGGAGAATGAGGACAGCAAAGAGAGAATCTGTTACCTTAGGAAATAAGTACGAGAGACAATTGAGGGAAATGACAGGTAAGACTGGAAGCCTGAACTAAATGTCTTTGAGGCACAAGTAAGTGTAAGTACCAATGAGGGCAGGGTTAAGCCAGGTTACCAACTATAAACTATGTGAAGTTGAGATGAAGCCAGGTAAATGTAGCAACAGGTGAGATGAAGCCAGGTAAATGTAGCAACATGGATTCATTACTTGGTTTGGCGCACATAGAATACCTTATCACAGAGAACAGGAGACAGTGGAAGTAGGTTGAGGTCAGAGGAGGTAAGGGTACCTAACTTGAAATATGTCATTTTGGAGAACAGCTTAAGGTGTAGACAGGGAAGGACCAGGCCAGGGGAAATTAACAAAGGAATATGGAGTAACGTAGGATAAGTATGGACATTTCAGCTGATTAAGAATGAAATTTATAGATACTGTGATGAAGAACAGGGGTAGATAGAAAAATTTTAGTTAAGGTATACAAAAGGGCAGTGATGGCAAACCTATGACACGTGTGTCAGAGGTGACATGCGAACTCATTTTTTTGGTTGATTTTTTTTTAAATGGCATTTAAATATATAAAATAAATATCAAAAATGTAAATCTTTGTTTTACTATGGTTGCAAATATCAAAAAATTTCTATATGTGACACGGCACCAGAGTTAAGTTAGGGTTTTTCAAAATGCTGACACGCCGAGCTCAAAAGGTTCGCCATCACTGGTATAAC
>NW_005360809.1:5767-18531 GCF_000412655.1 Myotis brandtii
GACAGTGGAAGTAGGTTGAGGTCAGAGGAGGTAAGTGTACTTCACTTGAAATATGTCATTTTGGAGAACAGCTTAATGTGTGGACAGGGAAGAACCAGGCCAGGGGAAATTAACAAAGAAATATGGGATCATGTAGGATAGGTGTGGACATTTCAGCTGATTAAGAATGAAATTTATAGATACTGTGATGAAGAACAGGGATAGATAGGAAAATTTTAGTTAAGGTTCACAATAGGGTGTCAAAAATTGGATTTTCGTCTCAGGAAAAATATGAGATTGAAGATTGGTGAAATTAAAAAAAAAGGGAGTGGGGAAAGGTGAATGACTAGGGAACTAAGCAGAGGAGACAGGGCCAGAGAAAAAATCAAAAGAGTATGATGCCATACAGTTAAGAAATAGGAGATTGTGATCCCACTTCCAGGAATATATCCTAAGAAGCCCTAAACACCCATCAGAAAGAATATATGCACCCCTATGTTCATTGCAGCATTATTTACAATGCCTAAGATCTGGAAACAGCTCAAGTGCCCATCTTTAGATGAGTGGATAAAAAAAGCTGTGGTGTATTTACACAATAGAATAGTATGCAGCTGCAAATAATAAGGATTTCTTACCCTTTACAACAGCATGGATTGACCTGGAGAATATTATGCTGAATGAAATAACCCAGTTGGAGAAAGACAAGTATCACATGATCTCACTTATAAGTGGAATCTAATGAACACAATAAACTGATGAACAAAATAGATCCAGAGACATAGAAGCATGGAGCAGACTGACATACACAGAGGGGGGGGGGAAGTGAGGGGAGACGGGAAGAGATTAAAACCAAAGAACTTATATATATGCATGCATAACTATGGGTACAGCCAATAATGTGGTGAAAGCCTCAAGTGGAGCAGGGACAGGGAGGGGGTAGACAGGAGAGAATAATTGAGGGACATCTATAATACTGTCAACAGTTTAAAAATAAACAGGATACTGGAAGAAGTCAGGGCATAGCATGAGATAGCACAAAGCATTGAAGAGAATTGCTTTGATGTCTCCCCAGCCCGCCTGGCAGGAAACAATACCTTGGATGTGTTCCAGAAGCATCGAGAAAAGGAACTGGAGGAAAGACAGCAAATCTACTGGTGACTGCCCTTTTAGAAGCCTCCCAGTGTACCCCTTCCCTGACAACTTCCTCCATTAATGACTTCCAGCCCCTCCATTAACCTTTGTCCCCATATCCTAGCTGGGCCACCTGGAAGGAAGGGTTACCCATGACAATTGCTGCAGGCAGTATAGATGATCTGCCTCCAAATATGAGATTCCATGAGCAGAAGAGGCTGGACTATGGATGGACAGTGATTGCAGGGTGAGGAAATGGTCAGAGTGGAGTGGGGCTGGTGGATCCAGGAACAGGTAGGATTTGGTAAATTGGTGGTTTCATCTTTGATATCTGCTCTAGGCTTATGGAGATGGCCCTCAAATATGTTTACACCCTCCTAAGCCCCTGGAAACGCCTGGAAGATTTTGATCAGATCTTCTGGGGACAAAAGACTGCCCTGGCTGGTCAGTTGTTTGCCCAGGTCCCCATAACCCCTTGATGACCCTATTAATGAGGTATGTGTCACATTGCATAGTCTCTAGAACTTCTTGCAAAAAATATTTGAGGGCTGGGGATCTCACAAAGGCCTCATGAATGAAAATATATGGGCTGGGTATGGAGGAGTCATGTGACTTAATCCCTGTAGTAGAGTATGAAGGAGAGGAACATCAGGTTGTGGTGAATATCCTCCTCCTAACCTCCACTCGTCTCCAAAACTTCTTGCAAAAAATATTTGAGGGCTGGGGATCTCACAAAGGACTCATGAATGAAAATATATGGGCTGGGTATGGAGGAGTCATGTGACTTAATCCCTGTAGTAGAGTATGAAGGAGAGGAACATCAGGTTGTGGTGAATATCCTCCTCCTAAACTCCACTCTAATCCCACAGAGAAGGTTCACCAGTGCTGGCAAAATGACCAGCTTTTGGCTACCAGTTTCTCAATGGCACCAACCCCATGCTGTTAAGTCACTCCACCTCTCTGCCCTCTAGGCTGATGCTGCCCTCGGGGATGGAGGAGCTTCAGCCCAGTTGGAGAAAGAACTGCAGGTACAGCCTCCAGCCCTTGATGGTCTTCTCCTTGTCTGTGAGAGGAGTAGAAGTGGTGAAGGGGAGGGACCAAAGTTGAGTCTGGAAAGGGAGGCTGTGGTAACCCACTGTCCCTGGGTGTAGAGTCCTCTGCTGGAAAAAATTAGAGGTGATGATGTAGGGAAAAGCATCGAAGCTGGATTCTGCCAATAAAGCTGACCATTAGGAGATGGTGGGGAAAGGAGCTTGGGCCGCCTGACAAGTGGAGAGCTTGGCATACCTGTGCTACAGAATCAACTGGCATACTTAGTCCTAATACTACCTCTGACACAGACAAGCTGCATGTCTCCAGGGAAGACTCCTTTCATGGGGTCTTAGTCTTCCCTGTAAAATAAGAGAATTTGAACTTGATGCTCAGTGCTTCCTTCAGTTCAACCACTGGGACTTAGGTACTGACATGGGCTAATGGCAAGAAGAGAGAGTGACTGTCTTTACATTCTCCTCCTTGTCCTGGCCCTGTGGAGGTATGCTTTTTTCTGGATATATTCCTCTTTCCTTAGAAAGGTTCCCTTTTTGAGGCTGACTTCATTCTACTGGATGGAATTCCAGCCAATGTGGTCCAAGGAGAGCAGCAGTACCTGGCTGCCCCCCTTGTCATGCTCAAGATGGAACCCAGTGGGAAGCTGCTACCCATGGTCATCCAGGTGAGGTGTTCTGAGAAACCTCCTCCCAACACTGCTCTGTGTTCATCCCCAACCTCTGCCAAGGGACACAGACAGCAGGCTCTTATCACCCACCTCTGCCTGATTCAGTGACACCTGTCCTTATCCAATATCTCCTTTATACCTTACAGCCTACTCACTACTCACCTGAAACTGCCTTTTTGAGAGTCAGAATGCTCTCTGTTGGTTCTCACCATAAGGGTATTTAATCTCTTTTTGACCTATGATTCTGTGGAATATTTCTTCTTAGACATATTTTCTCCCTTGGTTTTAATGTGTTTTCACTCTTACTGTTCTCATCAATCATTTCAAAAGAACTGTCATTTATCTCACATGTCCAGCTTCTCCTTCCGATTCTACCATCCTAACTCACACCCTCATCAAGTTTCTCTCAGTCATACTAGACAGCTCTTTCCAATTCCTCCTGCTTTGAACCTGACCATCATGGCACTGATACGTCCCCACAGCACTTAAGAGGGTGAGTGGAAGGGCCTTCATCCTCCTACTATAGTATAATCCCTGGGAGAGAATAATCTTAGTCACCAGTGTTTCCCCCAGAATAATAAGCATAATTTCTAACAGGATGAAGCCAGTGAATGCTTAGCTCCTCTTTGTTTCAGATCCAGCCTCCCAGCCCCAGCTGCCCCACCCCACCACTGTTCCTGCCCTCAGATCCTCCACTTGCCTGGCTCCTGGCAAAGTCCTGGGTCCGAAGTTCAGATTTCCATGTTCATGAGCTCCAGTATCACTTGCTGAACACTCATCTGCTGGCTGAGGTTATTGCTGTGGCCACCATGAGGTGCCTCCCAGGACTGCACCCTGTCTTCAAGGTACATCCTCTACCCTCCATGTCCCATCTCCCTCACATCCCAGAGGAAGGAAACAATGCAACAATTCTCTAAGATTTAAAAAGCATAAGCCACTTGTTTGGAAGGAAGTTAAGAAAGCTTCTTCTAATTGAATGAGTGTCCATGTTATTGGAATAAAAAAATCTTTATAGCAATTTGTGAACAGAAAAGAGGCAATTATTGTGTCAGGACCTTGCCCTTGTGGCTTTATTTCTAATGTTTAAATTATTTAATTTTGAGATAATCAGTTTAAATTATTTTATTTTGAGATAATCATAGGTCTTCATGCAGTTTGAAGAAATAATACAGAGAGGTGCCATCTATTTTATTAAGTCAAGTTACTTAGCATATATTCAGCACTTATTCTAAGGCACCTGATATTCTCCAGCAGAGTCTGCTGTAGAGCAGGAATATAATTTGATAAACGAAAAGTATTGCTCTGCTTCATAGGGCTAACATTTAACTGGCAAGACAAGTGATACACATAAAAAATAACCAAGCAGCTAGGGAGAGATCAATGGGAGGGAAAGGAGACTTATGTAATACTTTAAGCAATAAAGAATTTAAATTTAAAAAATAAGAAGAAGAATCAGAGAACAAAATCTGGATATAAAGTTGAAATCAAGACAGAAGGCAATAAACACCACAGCTTAGGATTCATTAAGTAGAAGATCAAAGGAATAAAAGACCAGCCCAAGAGGTTATTTAACCTGCCCAATGAGACGTGCATGCCATGGTAATTAGATCAATGGAAAGGAAAATGCAAAGACTTTGTGATGAGTGGAAATAGTCTTTGCAGCATGCCTGGGTGCAAGATTGGAGAGAAAGCTTAGAGGTCTGAGCTGCTGCAACAACTAGGAGCTCACCCAGTCAATACAGTTGTACTGACCCAGAAATACTGTAATTTTATACAGTAATGAGGCTAGAATCTATTGCTAACCAGAAGGCAGCAAAAATAACCTTTTGATAGCCTAAAAAACATTTTTGAAATCTTGATGACACTAGCAGCAGGAGCAAAAACAGTACAAGCTTATGAACCAGAACAATTGTCAGAAACAATACATTCAGCAGAAGCCCATTTTGAAGTCAAAGATGATATGTTCAGTTTTAGGTACATGGAGTTTGAAGTGGTAGCAAGATATGTAAGTGCATGCTGGGTAGAACGTCTGAATTGTGTTTCTTCCAGGAGTCCCAACCTTCATCTCCAAACCTGTCCATTGGTAGCAGTGACCCCTTTGGGTCCTGGGGTAGCATAGACAAAATAGACCTTAACAGAATTCCTTGATGTTGCAGTTAATTGACTTTATGATGCTTTTTCATTACCATCTTCTGTACATCTTGTTGATTGAACCAACTTTTACATTTCAAAATCCCCCTTCCACAGCCGCCTCTATACCTGTCTCCCCTCCAACTGAGTTGCTATCAGGCCACCCAGAGGGCTAGGCCTGCCCCCCTCATAAAGGTTACCTGTGCAGGCTGGGCGTTCAGACTGCTGGTGTTTGGATCTTGAATCCTGGACTCAGTTCTTACCAGATGTGCGCTCAGGGTCCTCATCTCTAAATGGGAATAATAGGCACTCTATCGTGGAGGTGAATAACAGCGTTACATAGACTAAATGCGACAACAAATAGTAGTTCTTGCTATTATGATTAGTTCTTTGTCTTCTGGTTTCTTCCCTCCTCATGTAGACTTTGGGTTTCCTATGACACTCAGCATCTTTAATGGTCTTTCTGGGGTTTCAGACCAATGTGAGTTGCTTTGTTATGTTGGTACCAATTATTTCAGTTGGGCCCTTCCCTCTCTGCAGCATCACCAACTCACATAAATACCAATATTGCATGAATCCCCCATCTCAGGATGAAGATAAAATTGTTTAAAACAAAAGGAAATGCACATGAGGATCACAGGGCCTTTTTGAAGGGCAAAGGGAAAGCAGGAGAGAACGGCCCTAACACAGTGCCTAATTGGGGATGGGAGGAGGTTTGACAACAGCCCCTTTGCTGTTAAAGAAGGTAGATCAATAAGGTTCCTTTAATTCTGACTGAAAGTACCCTCCCACCCCAATCCCTGAAATTTTAAAAATGCAAAAGTAAAATAACTAAAGGTTGGAGGAGCAGCTTTGAAAATTAGTAGAAAGGCAAGTTTAAACTGTAAGGATGTATATGCTAGAAAAATTATTTTAAAAAATCAAAAGTTAAAGGACTGATTCTCAAAGGACACCTATACTCAAGATGGAAATGATAATAACAGCTACTATTCAAGGACATCTGTGTGATAGGCAATGTACTGAACACTCTCATATGTTATACGCATAAGCATCACCACAGCACCTGTGATGAGACCCAATTGTCATCGCCTGTAAAGAGATAAAGAGATGGACGTTTAGAGGGTTTATTATCTTGGTCAAGTACCAAAGTTAGTGGTGAAGTGTAGATTAAAATCCCGGTCAACCAGACTCCAAAGCCCAACTCACAGAGCAATGGGAGAACATGAGACTAAGAGATCAGAGAGGCAGGAGACTATCCGGCAAAGGCACCAGCAGGTAGGAAAGCATCAAGAGGGAGAGAAAGCCACCATGCTGAGTGCCACTCACTAATAAAGAAGGAGCCAAGCATGTTGTACATAAATCACCCCCTCCAACCTTCTCCATCCAGCTCCTGATCCCACACACCCCCCGCTACACGGACATCAACACGAGGGCACGGAACAAACTCATCTCAGATGGAGGTTTATTTGATAAGGTAAGGAGGTGGATTGTGGGACGACCTACTCACCCAAGTCCGCAAAACGTCCTGTCACTTTCAACATTCCAGGCCCCTCTGTGTGACAGTCCTGACCCTAAAACTGAGGAGCCTTGTTCCTTTATACCAATGTCTTTGAATCTGAAAAGGCCACATCTGACCACTTTATATAGTATGCCATGTTCTCCAGCTCTGTTTGTCCCCTCAAAACCCCTCATTTCTATTGTCACAGGGATGGAGCACAGGTGGAGGGGGCCTTGTGCAGGTGTTCCGGCGGGCCATGACTCAGCTGACCTACCGCTCCCTCTGTCCTCCTGATGATCTGGCTGACCGGGGCCTGCTGGGAATCCCAAGTGCCCTCTATGCCAATGATGCTTTACGGCTCTGGGAGATCATTGCTCGGTGGGTGAGAGTTGGAGAAATAAAAAGGTATTGGAATAGTGAGAATGGGGCTTTAACTTGAGGTCAGCATAAGGCCAAAGGAATATGAAATAAGAAAGTCCAGACAGGAGAGGCAAAGAACTCAATCGAGAAGAGATGAGGAACAGAGAGTAGGTTCTGAGGATGGGAAGGCTGAAATAGACAGTGTAAGTAGACAGACTTGTGTGGGTGAGTGAAACTAAGGGATCTGGTGGGATCAAGGATTTTGTTATGAAGAGTGACTATAAACCATGTGTTTGCAATGCTATTTTTTATATATTTATTTGTATTGATTTCAGAGAGGGAGAGGGAAAGGGAGAAAGATATAGAATCATCAATGATGAAAGAGAATCATTGATTCATTGCCTCCTGCTAGCCCCTCCTGGGGATCTAGCCAGCAACCCAGGCACATGCCCCAACCAGGAATTGAATTGTGACCTCTTGGTTCATAGATCCACACTCAACCACTGAGCCTCACTGGCCAGGCAGAATTCTTAAAACTAATGTCCCACATTTCCTTTCTAAACTAGTTTGTAGAATGAGCTCCGGGATGTCCCAAAAGGCAAATCTTGTCAGATCTGTTCCCAGGTGCAGTGAGAATCAGCTGGATAGAGACCACAGAAAAGGAGTAGCAGCCAGAGGGTAGGGTCTTCTACTCTCAAGGAGCTCATCTCCCTTCTCTGGGCAGGTACGTGGAGGGGATTGTCTACCTCTTCTACCACGGGGATGATGTTGTCAGAGGGGACCTTGAGCTGCAGGCCTGGTGTTGGGAGATCACTGAGGTGGGGCTGTGCCACGCCCAGGACCGAGGTAAGATCCCTACCTAGAGAAGGGAGCTCCTTAGACCCTCTGACCAAAGGCCTTTTTCAGCCTTGCCCTTCTAGGAACATGACCCCAACCCCTCATCAGCCTCTGTCCCTCCACACATGGAGCATCTTATTCCCATTCTCACTTCCTAAGTCTCTGGACAATTCTAGAAACCCAAGGGTTGTCCTCCTCAGAGATCCCATGCCTCTTCTTAGATGCCCCTAACCTGCTGTTGGGACTAATAAGGCCAGAACCATAATCAATAAGAAATCTTCCTAGGCCCTACCAGTTTCTCTTCTAATTATTGTCTGTTTTCGAAGTCCATGAAAGCCCATCCTATCTTTCTCTCCCTTTTTCTCCTTCTTAATACTTTCCAGCACTCACAGAGGATCCAGACATCCTACATGCCTGCCAAGTGCAGGGCCATTTCTAGATGTAGTCTCAGTACTGTATATATTTGACTTAAAACTAAACTCAGTGTCATGATCCTTGGGACTGAAGTTTCTTGGGAAAAAGTATTCTCCTCACCAGTGAACTAACCACCTGTAGGTCCCCTCCCCCCATTTTATATCCATAACGAAGAAATATCCTTTCTTGAGCTCTTCCTAGATGCATATTCCTCTCTCTAGTACACATAGGCCAGAAGGGACTGTTTTGAATCATCCTTTAGCTCCTTCCCCCTTCAGTCTTCACACCAATACCTTGAATCCCTTCCACTCCCTCTGTGCAATAACTGTAGCCAACAGCTAAAATCTATTACTTATAACCAGGCCCTGGGGATGCACACATCAGTAAACCACCCATCTACCATGAAGTGGAGTCCTACCTCAAAGTATCTGGGGCTGTACCTTCCCCATTCGTCCAGGAACACCTCCAAAGCCCTTCGTGACCAAAATCTCTGTAGTATGCCTCAGTTCTGTTCATCAGGCTCCACCTGATCCAAAACACCCTTCTCATTCTCTCTTTCATGCTTCTCTCCATGAAATATCCACATCAGAGCACTTGTAATACTTATTTGAATATGAGCTTTAACCTCTCGCACCCATACTGTGTCTCCGGCAACTTCATGGTTCTCTTTGTACCATCATTCTCTCATCACCCTCATTAAAGGCAGTGCGTTAAGATTTTCTCTTCCCAGACCTATGCTTGAGAAAGCTATTTAATCTCATGACTTTCAATATCCCTGAGCTGAGATGAATGTATTTCTTGTCCCAAATGAAATAATGAATGTGACAAAGTTGAAACATGTGTAAATCAATATAAAATGATTGTGATCCTATGCCACACTCCAAAAAATTACCTCCCCAATCTGGTCAGCAAGTGTAATATGTGAGCAGGTCCTTACACACCCTGAGCAGCATCTCAACTGTAAATTGAGTGGAATTGGACAGTGGATTTGATGGTGCTCCAGTTCCAACATGAGTCTATGACTTCTCTTTTTTTCTGCATTATAGCCCAGATACCTGAAACTACTTTCCAGAAATAGGAGAGCAACCTCAGTATTCTTAACCACTTTGGGGGAGGTTGGAAATTTTATTAAAATAAAATAAACCTAGAGAAAAGTTAATGCTATAAATCATAGGCCTACAACTTGAACTTTTAGTAAGGTGACATACCTGTATAGTTAGCACAAAGTACAAATAACATTACTAGCTCCCCAGAAAGTCTCTTGTATGCTATTCCAGTCCTTGCCCATCCAAAGGTAACCACTTCATACTGCACAGGTTAGTTTTACCTGTTTGAACTTTACACAAAAACATGCATTCACTAATATCTCCAGATTGTTTGAAATTTACCCATGCTGCTGTGAAATGTAGCATGTAGTTCATTGTTCTCATTGTATATTATTCTATTTTGTGAATATGACGGCCTTTATTTTTTCCTTTCTCCCATTGATGGGCATTTGGGTTGTTTCCATTTTGAGGCGATTAATGTCATTGCTGCTGTGAACAATGTTGTGTGTACAATTCTGTTGGGTGTGTATCTAGAAGTGTAATTGATGGTCATAGGATATGTGTATGTTCAGTTTTAGTGTTTCTGACAGTTTTCCAAAGTGCTTGTATACATTTACTCGCCCTCCACAGAGTATGAGATATAGTCAGTATCTTCTCAAATATTTGAAAAATACTTTGGTCATATTGTGAATATGTTGTATTTTCACATTATGAGTTTAAGTTGTATTCTCCCTGTGACTGGTAGAACCGAGGAACTTGTCCTAGGCTTAGTAGCCACATGGATATCCTCCTTTGTGTAGAACCTGTTATTCCTTTTTGCCATTTTATTTTGGGTTGTCTACCTCTCTCCTGTTACTCTTAACCACTTTTCGAACACTGGATATTAGACCAACCAGCCTCTTGGCCCTGCCCACTCTCCACCTTATAAACATACCTACAATGGACTGAGGGGGTTTATATGGACCACCTCCATGGACTATCCCTTTGTAAGGTAACTATTATCTCTATTTTCATTAAAAAAAAGTAGCAGCTCAGAGAAGCTAAGAAGTCAGTCCAAGGTAATGCAGTTAGTCAGCAGCAAACCAAGGACTGGTCTCTTGACTAAATTATTAACGACCCCTCTTTACATCTCATATCTCCTTTTCCTGCCTTACTTATATACTTGTCACTATCTAACAAACTGTGTGTAATTTTACTTAGTGATTCTGTTTATTATCATTCTTCACTACTACAGTCTGATTTGTCCACCAACATATTTCCAGTGCCTGTATAGTGTCTGGAACATAGTAGTTCATGACTTTTTGAATAAATGAATAAGTGAATGAACACTCACTAATTCTAATATGTGGACATGCCAAGATATCAGCCTTTACTTCCTTATCTCCTTTGGAACTGCACTGTCTAAGCTTTGTTCTTTTCTCTAGGTTTCCCTGTCTCCTTCCAGACTCGGGCTCAGCTCTGTCATTTCCTTACCATGTGCATCTTCAGATGCTCTGCCCAGCATGCAGCAGTGAACACGGGCCAGGTCTGGGTCTGTGAGAACAATTGTCTGGTCTAGGGGATACTTGAGGGAGAGAGCTGGGGTCTAGGGTCCTGAATCAGAGTTTCTGAGTGATTCCAGATTCTTCCTCTTCCAGTTCGACTGGTATGCCTGGGTCCCTAATGCCCCATCCTCAATGCGGATGCCCCCACCCACCACCAAGGAAGATGTCACAATGGACACAGTGATGGGCTCACTGCCTAATGTCTGACAGACCAGTCTTCAAATGTTTGCCACATCGCTCATTAGCCAGCCCCCGCCAGACATGGTGAGAGGGGACCGCTGGCACTCTGAGGGGACTGATGGCTGACAAGGAGACTTTAGGGTGAGGGACTGGAGTTTGGGTCCCTTTTTCTTAGAACTAGAAGATGATTGATCCTTTCTTTCTGCTCCAGGTACCACTGGGGCATCACCAAGAAGAGTATTTCTCAGGTCCTGAGCCCAAGGCTGTTTTAAGGCAGTTTCAGGCTGATCTAGACAACCTGGAAAAGGAAATCGTGGCCCGGAATGAGCAGCTAGACCTTCCCTATGAATACCTGAAGCCCAGCCTCATAGAGAGCAGTGTTGCTATCTGAGCCCAAATTGTTCATCCTTCAAATACTTGAGGCCACCACCATGGTTAACATTTCCCCCACTCTTTTCATGGGTCTGAGTTGCTATGGTTCTATTTTCTCCTGTTGGGTTCCCTACCTAAATATTTCACCTGCATGAGGCACTGTCCTTCCTTCCAGTTCCCTAACAGGATGGTCTTTAACTTGAAACCAACCCTCTTAGAGAAATCAACTATCTACTCATGTAATTTTTTCTTTCCTCTGGAAATTTTGCCTTCTCCATTTGTCAATAAATCATTATATAATGACATTATATTATCATTGATATAGGTGATTTAAAGATGTTTTTAATGGTGTACCCAATTTTTAATACAGTGGGAGATAGAAGTTAATTCCATTCCTTTTTCTGATCTGGATAATCAGTTATCACAGCACTGTTCATTGAAAAGCTCATCCTCCCTAAAAATCTGTAATGCTGACATAGATTAAGTTGCCATCTATGAATGAGTTAGTTCTTAGCTGTCCAGTATTTATACCACACTAACATAATTGCCACGGCTTTATACTTAATGTATAATGCCTTTTACTGACATATTCATCCAATTTGTTCTTTAGAGGTACTTTATCTTTCCTTGGACTTCTGGCCTTCTATATAAACTAGAAGCCTGATGCACAGAATTCGTGCATGGGTGCGGTCCCTAGGCCTGGCCGGCAATCGAAGCACGAGCGTCTGGCATGGAAGGGCAGGTCCCAGCTGACCTCTGGGGCCCTGAGAAGCACCTGGGCCCCCAGGCCCTCGTGCACCCCCCTCCACCTGAGTCCCCATGCAGAGATGCAGTGGGCACGACCAGGTGCCATGGCCCAGAGTATGTGGGCCTCTGGGACACCCAGCAGCGCCGCACTGAAGCTGGGCAGGCAGCACATTCTCTTCCAGTCGGCCTCGCAGACCGGCGACTGTGTGAACCCCCGGGGAGCCCCACTATCTCCTGTGGTCCCAGTGGCTGCAGCCCTGCCATGTTCCACACCACCCCCTGGTGGTCAGCGCACATCAAACTCCCAGTCGAACAATTTGCATATTAGGCTTTTATTATATAAAACTAGAGGCCTGGTGCACAAAAATTTGTGCACTCAGGGGGGTCCCTCAGCCCGGCCTGTGCCCTCTCACAGTCTGGGACCCCTCGGGGGATGACCACCTGCTGGCTTAGGCCTTCTCCCCAGGGGGATTGGGCCTAAGCTGGCAGTCAGACATCCCTCTGGCAGCCCGGGAGCCCTCGGGGGATGTCCACTTGCCAGCGGGGAGCAGGCCTAAGCTGCAGTCAGACATCCTTAGCGCTGCTGAGGAGGCAGGAGAGGCTCCTACCACCACCACTGTACTGGCAACCGTCAGCCTGGCTTGTGACTGAGAAGAGCTCCCCCTGTGGGAGCGCACTGACCACCAGGGGGCAGCTCCTGCATTGAGCGTCTGCCCCCTGGTGGTCAGTGTGTGTCATAGTGACCAGTCATTCCCAGTCCTTCTGCTGTTAGGGTCAGTTTGCATATTACCCTTTTACTATATAGGATAGAG
>NW_005360809.1:18991-19348 GCF_000412655.1 Myotis brandtii
GGTGGGGTCCCTCGGCCTGGCCTGCAGGGATCGAGCCAAAACTGGCTATCTGACTTCCCCCAAGGGATCCTGGATTATGAGAGGGCACAAGCCAGGCCAAGGGACCCCACCAGTGCATGACTGGGGCCGGGGAGGGACTGAGGGAGTGCTCCAGGACACGTCCAGTCCATCTTGGCCAGTCCTGATTAGCTGGACCCCAGCAGCAAGCTAACCTACCAGACAGAGCATCTGTCCCCTGGTGGTCAGTGCGCATCATAGCAATTGGTCAAACAGTCAATCAGAGGGACAATTAGCATATTAGGCTTTTATATATATACTAGAGGCCCAGTGCACAAAAATTTGTGCACTCGGGGGGCT
>NW_005360809.1:23410-29383 GCF_000412655.1 Myotis brandtii
TGCCTGATCGCCCTTAACTGCTCGCCTGCCTGCCTGATTGCCCCTAACCACTCTGCCTGCCTGCCTGGTCGCCCCTAACCGCGTCTGCCTTGGCCCCCACCACTGTGGCTTTGTCCCAAAGGTCTTCCGGAAGGATTTCCAGAAGGTCATTCGGCTGTCTGGTCTAATTAGCATATTATGCTTTTATTATTATAGACTAGGGGCCCCGTGCATGAATTCGTGCACCTTGAACTGTGGGCCGCGAGGTTGTGGTAGGCACGGGAGCGGGTCTTGGCCCATCCTCCGCACCCCCACCCACCACGACCCCCGGTCCCATCTGCCAGCAGCCCCACTCCTGTCGCCACCGCTCCCACGTGCTGACAGCTCCGGCCCCACTTACACCCACTGATGGTGCATAGCAATTGGGGCCAGCGCCAGCAGCAGGTGCGAGCGACAGCTGCTGCCCCAATCACCCCTCAGGAGCAGGGAGAAGTGGAGAAGCACTCAGAGGTGATCAGGGTCAGCGGTCGCCACTCACAACCGCTGATGGTGCCGAGTGATTGGGATTGGTGCCACGCACCGGCAGCATGTGCAAGTGGATGCTCCAGCACTAGCAGTGGGTGCTAGTGCCAGGCGGGACTGTGGCACATGGGAGCAAAGAATTTTCAGTAACCACCAGAGGCTCACCCTGATGACAGCAACCGGCACCCCGCCAAGGTCTGGCGCCCCTGCTCACCTGCCCCGCCATTCCGCCATGGCTAACTGTGGGGAGCAGCTACAGTGTTTTGGACAGGTTTAAGCCTTGGACTGATGAGAGGGCACAGTCCTCGCATTGCCACGTGCAAGTCCCAGCTTGGAGGGCAAGGCCCTCCCAGCACAATTATAGCCAACAGCTGTAGTTGTAAGCTTGAACCTATGGTCCGAACACATGGCCCCACGTGCCTGAGTGATGTAGGCTTGATAGAGTTCAGGTGCATATAGTTGAGTAGGATTAAAACCCACGAGAATGTTGTAAACATCTTGATCATGCCCTTACTTTGCCTCGTGGCATCTGCTATAAAATAAAGACACGGCTTGTGGGCGTCATCGCTGTCACTCAGACAAGCAGCGTCCCACCGAGACCCAGCTTTCATTCTCTTGTCTATCTTTTCTAAGCCTTTCAGCCACCCCCACTCAGGTTCACCCTTGTCCGTGCTGGCGTGGCACAGCTAACACCTGCCATGTTCCGCACATGCCCCCTGGTGGTCAGCGCATGTCATAGCGACCAGTTGTTCGGTTATTCCGTTGTTCTAGTTGTTCCGCCATTCAGTCTATTTGCATATTAGCCTTTTATTATATAGGATTAGGACCTGTTTTCTAGTTCCACAAGTAAAATCACTTATAATTTTTTATTGGAGTGGCTTTGCATCTACATAATTTTTTAAATTTTAAGCCAATTTTGCATTTCTGAAACATATACCCTGAGTTATCTTAAGCATTGTGAATTGAATTTGCTTATTTTGTTTACATATTTCACATCTATGTTCATGAATAAAACTGGCCTATAATTATCTCGAGCTATCCTTGTCACATTTTTGTTAAGAAGGCTATTATTTCTCCCAAAGAATAAGGAGGGTAGTCTTCCTCAGACTGTGTTATTTGGGGGAAGATTTTATCTAAGATTCAAATTACCTTTTCCTATATTGTTTTATAGAATTTCACCTATTGATATTATATAGGTCTGGTGGGGTATTTTTTCATGGGAAGATTTAAAAATACATATTAACATTCTTTAATAGTTATAAGGCTATTCAAGTTTTCTATTTCTTCTTTAGTCAGATTTAGCTTTACCTTTTCTAGGATTTTACACTTCATCATATTGTCATTTAGTTTTTTCAGTATTATTTTCTTAGTTATCTGCAGCAAATGCTATTATTGTTCCTTTTCATTGCTAATATGGCTGTTTGTAACTTCCTTTTTTCTTGATCAATCTTGCCAGCAGTTTATCAGTTATACTGATATTCTGAAAGAACCAATTTTTGGTTTTTTGTTCCTCTCAATTGTGTCTTTGTTTTCTAATGTGTTTTATATTTTATGTTTTTATATTCACAATTTCTTCTCCCTACTCTTATTGGGATTTTTCTTTTGGATATTTAATCTATCAAAAGTGTGACCTCATTTTAAGAGAAAGAGTGTGAATGCTGGGAGTTTTAAGATGGAAAAAAATTAACAGCATGCTTTAGTGCTGATGAGAAAGATCCAAGAGAGAAAGAAAAATTGGTAATGCATAAGAAGAGTTAGCATGATGTCTTTGGGTAGCTGAGAGATAATGGCACCTAATTCACAAGTGAAGGGTTGGCCTGTTTTTATGATAGGGATATTTCTCCTCTAGAAAAGGGAGATATGGCAGAATATATCAACACTTATTTTGACTCACCAGAAATTATGATAATAGTATTGGGAATAGAGATCATGACCTAGAAATGAAATCTTCTAGGAATGAGGGGAACTGATCATAATAATAAAAAGATAATATGCAAATGGTTGTCACACCATGACGCCATAATGACTGATCAGCAGGGACCTGAGGCTGCATGGTGCCTGGCCAGGGTGGGGGACCTCAGGCCATGCCCCACGCCCAGCAGGGCTTGATGGGGGACCTCAGGCTGCACCCCCCACCCCGGAGCCAGATCGGAGGACCTCAGGCCGTGACCTCTGCCCTGGCACCAGGCCAAGGGACCTGAGGCTGCACCGGGGGACCTGAGGCTGCGCACCCTGCCCAGCGAGGCTTGACAGGGGACCTGAGGCTGTGCCCCCCACCCAGCAGGGCTTGACAGGAGTGGGGCCGGCAAGGTCTGGGTCTCACCCAATGGGTGTGGAGCTGGCTGGGTCTGGGTCTTGTGCGATTTTGAGGCATGCGCAGGTGGGTGGGGACTTGACTCTGGGTCCCACGGATGCCCCAGACTCTGACAGGAGGAAGATTTTCATATACATTTTCTTTCATCTCTGACACTTTTATTATAGAGAAAGGGCAAATCGCAACATTAAACTATTTCTCCTAATTAATTCCCTTTTAATATGCACAAATATCGTGCACTGGGCCACTAGTTTGAGAATAAGTAGATAATTACCACAAAAAAGAAATAGTAGTTGGTAGAAATTGATGAAGACATCAGAACTGGTTATGTTTAAGAAGGAGAGAGAGGAAATGACCTACAAGTGTCAGTGAGGAACAAGAACATTTGTCTTAGTCCATTTGGGTTAGTAGAACAAAATATCACAGACTGTATGGCTTATAAACCACCAAATTTATTTCTCACAGTTCTGGAGGCTGGAAGTCCAAGATCAAGATGCTGGCAAATTCAACTCAGGGTGCTCTTCCAGGTTGCAGACTTGTATCCTCACATGGCAAAGGGACAGGGAACCTCTCTAAGGCCTTTTAATAAAGGCACTAATCCCTCATGATCTGAGCATCTCCCAAAAGCCCCAGCTCCTAATTCCATCACATTGGACATTAGGATTTCAATATATGAATTGCGAGGGTAGAGGTGGACATTAACATTTAGCCTATAGCAACATTTAACCTGCCAGGGGATACAATGTTAAAATTTCAATACTGCAGAAAAAGAATTAATGGAATCATGAAAATGGACAAACAGAAATTCTTGGAGATTAGAGTCCAAAAAATTGGACTCCTTGTAATAAGTGATATAAACAGGGAATACACAGTGTGAAAATATTAGTCTCAATGATCCAAAGGCAGATAAGGAGGATGAAGTTTTGAGGATGTGGAGAAGAAAGATGAAGTCTCATTTCTGGCGCTCTCACTTGAAGCCTGCTGGCCCAGGCAAAGGGACAGTCTTACTCCAGAGCCTTGTACTTCCTAAAATCAACTGCTGCCCAAAGAACCTGGACTGAAGGGCAAACGTACTCTAAGCTCTTTGGAGCCATGGAGGCCTGCAGACAGGCAATATCAAGCACTCTGCTGTAATGATTTATTGCCTTAATCAGAAAAAAATAATAATAAAATTCTATAACTAGATGCTAAAAGTTCATTTGTTGAAGTTATGCATTCATCCCATATAAAGCATCTAAGTAAAACAGAAATACAAGAAAACTTTCTTCATATTACAAAATATATAAGAAATGAACTGAAAATGTTATATTAAACAAAATCATTTCATCTAAAATCAGGACCAGGACAAAGATCACCATCACCTCTATTATTCCACATTCTTTGTGAGAGTCCACTTAATACAATAAGGAAGGAAAAGAAGTACAGTTGACCCAAGAACAACAAGGGGGTAGGGACACCAACCCCCACCACCACTGAAAATCTGCATATAACATTTGACTTCCCAAACCTTTAGCCCTAACCAGTTTGGCTCAGTGGATAGAGCGTTGGCCTGTGGGCTGAAGGGTCCCAGGTTTGCTTCCGGTCAAGGGCATGTACCTTGGTTGCAGGCACATCCCCCATAGCGGGTGTGCAGGAGGCAGCTGATTAATGTTTCTCCCTCATCGATGTTTCTAACTCTCTATCCTTCTCCCTTCCTCTCTGTAAAAAGTCAATAAAATATATTTTTTTTTAAAAAGAAGCCCCTTTAACTCTTGATAGCCTTCGTGGGTAGAGTAATCTTGGTTGTAGAGCCACCTATTAGGATATACAAAGTGATCTGCATATGGCTGCCACTTGTGCTGGGCTTGGAGGTGCCCATAAGAGACAAGCTGCAAACGGAGTCCGACTGCCACCAGTGCCAAGCCTGGGGCCACTTAGCCAGAAGTATGGGAACACAAAGTCCAGATGCTGCTTCTTTGGGGTTTGTGAACCTTTGAGGGATCTTAGCAAAGTCCACAGCATGAACCAAAACAGGCCATTTGTATGGAAAAGCAACTAGAAACAGCTTCAGTGTGTTTGAACGTTGGGTGGGTAGGGTCTCAGGGAATCACCAGGGCAGGTGGAACTGAGATAGCCAGGTTATGGAGACTCAGATATGGTGCCCTCCTGCCGGCTCTGTGGGGGAAGGGCTCAGAAAAGGAACAATGGCTCTGCCAGCACTTCTGTCTGGGAGAAAGCTGCCCCTACAACACTTGCCCTGATGCCAGACAATTTGGCTCCTCCCTGTATATGCCTGGCACCTTTCAAGCTGCTGCTCCTGCACTGGAGCTCAGAGTGAGTCCAAGGAAGTCCATGTGTAGGCCCTTTAACAGGAGTGCCTGGAACTCCAGCAGCTCTCTGTCTCACTCAGCCACCCTCTCCAATGGTTTTTACAGCCAGAAGCTATGAGGACTTCTCTTCCTCTCACTGGAACCCAGGATTGGGAGCCTCATGTGGGGCTGGGACCCCTTGCTCCTCAGGGAACACGTGGCTGGGACATCCTCTCAGTCTTTAACCACCACACATGGGTGTGGGACCAGTGGGTTCTTCCTTTCTGTCCCTCCTACCAGTCTCCATATGGCTTCTTCTGTGTGTCTCTAGTTATAGGACTGCTGTTCGGCTAGACTTGAGGCTGTTCTGAATGATGGTTGTTCTGTAGTTTGGTTGTAATTTTGATGTGTAATTTTACTGCATTTACCTACCCCACCATCTTGACTGGAAACCCAACTATTCCACCAATAAATATGTATCCAAAGAAAACCAAAACACTAATTTGAAAAGACGTATGCATCCCTATGTTTATTGCAGCACTGTTCACAATGGACAAGATATGGAAGCACCCTACATGTCCATCAATGGACAAATTGACAAAGGTGGTACATCCTATCTAATAAAAGACAAAAAGGGTAATTGACTGTACCTTCGCTACACTTTCCATTGGCTAATCAGGGTGATATGCAAATTAACTGCCAACAAAGATGGCGGCCAGCAGCCACGCAGCTGAAGCGAGCAGGAGGCTTGCTTGCTCCAGTGATGGAGGAAGCCAAGGTTCCCCGCCTGCCGCGGCCCAGCTGTGAGCTCTGAAAGCAACTAAGTTTCAATTATAGAAGCTAAACAAACCCCAGATACCTGCTTTCAGC
>NW_005360809.1:29957-36886 GCF_000412655.1 Myotis brandtii
GGAGGAGCTCTGCTCAGCCACAAGCCAGGCTGATGGCTGCCAGTACAGCGGTGGTGGTGGGAGCCTCTCCTGCCTCCTCAGCAGCGCTAAGGATGTCCGACTGCAGCTTAGGTCTGCTCCCCGCTGGCAAGTGGACATCCCCCGAGGGCTGCCGGCTGCCAGAGGGATGTCTGATTGCCAGCTTAGGCCCAATCCCCTGGGGAGCAGGCCTAAGCCAGCAGGTGGTCATCCCCCGAGGGGTCCCAGACTGCGAGAGGGCACAGGCCGGGCTGAGGGGACTTCCCCCCCCCACCCCCCGCCCAAATTTCTGTGCACTGGGCCTCTAGTATATACAATAGAATGTTACTCAGCTATAAAAAAAGAATGAAATGTTGCCATCTGCCACAATACAGATGGACCTGGAAGGTATTATGGAATACTATGCAGCTGTAAAAAAAAAAAAAAGGATCTCTTACCATTTGGGACAGCATGGATAGGCCTGGAAAATATTATACTAAGTGAAATAAGCCAAACTGAGAAAGACAAATATCACATGATCTCACTTATTTGTGGAATCTAATGAACAAAATAAATTGACAAACAAAATAAGGCCCAAAGCATGGAGACAAGGAAAGACTGACATACCTGGATGTGGGGTTGGGGAGACAAGAAGAGATAAACCAAAGAACTTTTATACTTATATGCATAGCCCATGGACACAGGCAACAGGGTAGTGAAGACCTGGGAGGGTGGATAGAGGCTTAGAGGAGGGGAGAAAATGGGGAATGGGAGATATCTGTAATACTATCAACAATAAAAATATATTAAATAAATAAATAAAACAGAAACAAACTCATAGATACAGAGAACATTTTGATGGTTGCCAGATGGGAGCAGGTTGGGAGGATGCGTGATAATGGGGAAAGGATTAAGATGTGCAAACTGCCATTTATAAAAAGAGTCACAGGGATGTAAGGTACAGTATGGCTAATACAGTCAATAATATGGGTGATAACTATATACGGTGTCAGATGGGTACTAGGCTTAACAGGGTGATTACCCTATAAGTTATATTAATATCTGATCAATATGTTGCACATCTGAAACTGATATATTACGTCAACTGTATTTGAAAAATAAAAATTATTTTTAAAAAGGACTGAATTCATTTAAAAAGTGGATGAATTTCCTTCTTCCCTGAAATCAATTTTTTAAAGTGTTATTGAGCACCTCTTATACTCCAGGTACTGAGGTAATAAGTGATATAAACAGAGATTTTGCCCTTAAGGTGTTTCTAGTCTAGGTTGGAGACAAATATGTAAAAAATAAATGCACTGGTATGTTACTATAAAGAAAGAATTCTGTACAGGGCGTTGTGGCGCCAAAGCAAGGAGCGGTGGGTAAACAGAAAAGGCTTCTCAGGAAAAGTAACTTGAACTGAGTCTTGAAATTTGAGTAGGCAAAGGGAATAGAGGAGGATTGGGAGAGGGGAGGCATCCTGGGCAAATAGGCAACAAGAGTTTCAGAGAGATGGTAAATTTTAAGGAAATTCATGAGGCTGGGACCAGGAAGAGGTAAGTGATGTGGTGGGAAAGAAACAGGAGGCCCATGAGGAGACATGTGGGGTGTGCTGGGGAGGGATTACAAGGGCCTGCAACAAGGCATTGTTAGCAGGAATAGAGTTGGAGGAGTAAGATAGATGCTAAGGAAGTGGAAGACTCCATTTTCAACTCGTGCTGATAGAGAAGAATGTGGAGAGAGGGCAGAAGAGAGGGAGAGAGAGAAAGATTGATCCAGTGTGATGCCCTGGTTCTTGGCTCGGGCAACCAGCTATAGGATGGTGTCATTTACTGAGAGGTGGGACTCATAAGAAGTGGAAAGATTGGGGAATATGATAAACCTGCTCTTTGACAAACCAAGTTTGGGGTGCCTCTTGGAGTTATTATAGAGAGTAGTTTATGGCCCAGTTAACTGTCCACTGCTTTGTATATGTGAAAACGTTAATGTCTGAGAAAGATCAAAGGCCTGTCTGACTTGTTCACATTTGCATCCCAGTGGCGGGTACACAGTGGACCTTTAATTAATATTTGCTGAGTGACTGACTGAATGCATGAATGAATGTGTTTGATAGTGGGAACGCAGCAATGAGTATCTTCTGAATCCATCCCCTGGGAGCTTGCTGTCTGTCTGAGGAGACAAATGCATAGACAAGAAGTGTCAAACCGCATATTAAATGTTTGAATCGAGGTTGTTGGGCAGTAAGGACTGGGAAGGGAGGGAGCAACTTAATCTTTGTGCTGGGTTTTAAAGAACATATACAAGTTTTCTAGGCAGAGAAGAGGAAGACATTCCAGGAAATAGGAATAGACCATCTAAAGGCTTAGAGGAGTGAAAGTGTATGGTATGGTTGTCCAGCTAAGGTTTAGTGCAGCTGTGTGTCCAAATGGCAATCATTATGCCTTTTGTCCCCTTATATGGAAATCTGCCCCATCCACAGCCCTTGCTGAGGGGAAGCTCTGAGTATACTTGCTTTACACAAAATGAAAGTGCTTCTCAGCCACAGGTGGCCACTTGCCCAAGGATTTTGGATTATATTCTGGGTATTTTGAATATAGTGGTATGAGACTCAATCTTGTTAGAGAATGCTGATGTTTTTGTTTTATCAGGCTGTTGGGCTGGTTGGATTTAGGTAGCAAATTCCTACCCGTCTTCTGTGGTGGTGGTTTTAATGCCAGTTTTGTTTTTCAGACTCTTGTAATGCTATTTGCATCTGTCCCATGTGTGTGCCACCCAATGGCAAGTCTGGAACCTGGGTGGTGCCTTGTGTCAATTCCATTTTCAAAGTTGTTGGTAGTCTGTTTGTGATATGATCTTTACATGTGCAATTCAGGAGTGAGCTCAGGAGAGAGAGAGAGAGAGAGAGAGAGAGAGAGAGAGAGAGAGAGATCAATTGGTTGCTTCCTGTATACACCCCAACCAGGGATCAAACTTGTAACCTGGGTATGTGCCCTAACCCAGAACCTTTCCATGTACTGGATGATTCTCCAACCAACTGAGCCACACCAGCCAGGGCCATGTATTGTTAACTGTGGAAAATAAAATGTGGAGTGTGACCTCATTTTTGTGGAAGAAATGACCCAAACCATATGAAGCAATCCTACTAGCAGAAAGGAGTGGGCAAGCAGAAACAGTAGATATTGACATTGGTTGTCTGTCTTGGAATGGGGATGTGGATAGAAAACAAAAGTGAGAAGAGGGATACATTGCCTACTCTAGGTGCATGGACACCAAAAGTCTAATTACAGAAAATACTCTAACTTATCCCTGATTTCTGGAGTGTCCCTCAAGAAGTTCCTTCAGCCCGGCCGGTGTGGCTCAGCAGTTGAGCATGGACCTGTGAACGAGGAGGTCACCTTTCAATTCCCATCAGGACATATGCTCGAGTTGCAGGCTCAAGCCACAGTAGGGAGCGTGCAGGAGACAGCTGATGGATGATTCTCTCTCATTGATGTTTCTCTGTTTCTCTCTCTCTCTCTCTCTCTCTCTCTCTCTCTCTCTCTCTCTCTCTCAGAAATCAGATGGGCGTCAGAGACCCACGGCACAGGTGTTGGGGGAGGAGGCTATGCTGTCTCTGGAGGCCTTGTTACCAGCTCCACAAAGGACCCCAAACCCTCAGTTAAACGTCCTCTCCCGGGTCCCCGCTACTAAGTCTCACCGGGTTCTGTCCCCACAGGTGGAGGAGTTTGAGCAGGACGTTCCCCAGGACTTGGGGCCACTGCAATTCGTGAAGTTGCACAAACACCATTCTCTGGTGGACAACGCCTGGTTCTGCAACCTCATCACCGTGCAGGGCCCAGGAGCCTTAGAGGAGGCCACCTTCCCCTGCTACAGCTGGGTGCAGGGCGGGGGCGTGCTGACCCTGCCCGAGGGCACCGGTGAGGGGCCACCTCAGGAAAGTGGGTGGGGGACCCAAGGAGTACTGGAGGTGGGGGAGGCAGAGGATAGCATTGAGGAAGACCCTAGTGGTTGAAAAGGTACATGCTCAGCAGGTTAAAAGTGGACAAGACAGGAAATGACAGGAAAGTTATACATAGAATTATAAGTGCTAGAAGTGGGACTGGACAGGGAAATGAGTGATATGTACATCCCACCTCCCAAAAAGGTGAGCAGAGGAAATGGGAGGTGCAGCCACGCTGGGAAACAGAAGAGCCAAAGTAAAGGGGAAAGGAATCTCCGTGTGACTGGGAACCAGTTAGGGCAGGGACAGGTAAGGCTAGCACATGGGATCCCTGAGAGGAGGCAGGGAAGCAATAAATGATATGATGTGAAGAATCAGTTTGGCTGTGAAAACATGGAAGACAACTGTGAGGACAGGGAGCACACTGCTTTGGGGGGTGGGGGAGGGGGAAGATGAATGAGGACAGCAAACAGAATCTGTTACCTTAGGAAATAAGTATAAGAGACAATTGAGGGAAATGACAGGTAAGAATGGAAGCCTGAACTAAATGTCTTTGAGGCACAAGTAAGTGTAAGTACCGATGAGGGCAGGGTTAAGCCAGGTTACCAACTATAAACTATGTGATGTTGAGGACAGGTGAGATGAAGCCAGGTAAATGTAGCAACATGGATCCATTACTTGGTTTGGCGCACATAGAATATCTTATCCTAGGGGAACAGGTGACAGTGGAAGGAGGTTGAGGTCAGAGGATGTAAGTGTACCTCACTTGAAATATGTCATTTTGGAGAACAGCTTAAGGTGTAGACAGGGAAGGATCAGGACAGGGGAAATTAACAAAGGAATATAAGATCATATAGAATAGATGTAGACAGTGTGGACATTTCAGCTGATTAAGAATGAAATTTATAGTTACTGTAATGAAGAACAGTGATAGGAAATTTTGAGTTAAGAGTTACAATAGCCCTAACCGGTTTGGCTCAGTGGATAGAGTGTCGGCCTGCGGACTCAAGGGTCCCAGGTTCGATTCCGGTCAAGGGCATGTACCTTGGTTGCAGGCACATCCCCAGTAGGGAATGTGCAGGAGGCAGCTGATTGATGTCTCTCTCTCTTTCATCGATGTTTCTAACTCTCTATCCCTCTCCCTTCCTCTCTGTAATAAAATCAATAAAATATATATTTTAAAAAAAAGAGTTACAATAAGGTGTCAAAACGTCGGATTTTCCTCTTAGGACAAATATGAGATTGGAGATTGGTGAAATTAAGAAGACGGAGTGGATGAAAACAAATGACTGGGGAATTAAGCAGGAGAAACAGAGACAGAGAATAGACAAAAGAGTACGATGCCATACAGTTAAGAAACAGGAGATTGGGATCCCACTTCTAGGAATATATCCTAAGAAGTCCTTAACACCAATCAGAAAGAATATATGCACCCCTACGTTCATTGCAGCATTATTTGCAATGCCTAAGATCTGGAAATAGCTCAAGTGCCCATCATTAGATGAGTGGATAAAAAAGCTGTGGTGTATTTACACAATGGAATAGTGTGCAGCTGTAAACAAGAAGGCTTTCTTACCTTTTGCAACAGCATGGATAAACCTGCTGTTGCAAAAGGTAATAATAGGAGAATATTATGCTGAGTGAAATAAGCCAGTCAGAGAAAGACAAGTATCCCATGGTCTCACTTATAAGTAGAATCTAATGAACACAATAAACTGAACAAAAAAGGTCCAGAGGCATGGAGGCATGGAACAGACTGACATACTCAGAGGTGAGGGGTGAGATGGGAAGAGCTTAACCAAAAAATTTATGTACATACATGCATAACCAATGGATACAGCCAATAGTGTGGTGAAGGCCTCATGTGGGGCAGGGGCTGGGAGAAGAAAAAGGAGGGAATAATTGGAGAACATCTATAATACTGTCAACAATCTACACTAATAAAAGAGAAACATGGTAATTAGCGTACGACCGCTACCTTTCCCATTGGCTAATCAGCATATCCTTATGCAAATTAACTGTCAGCCAAGATGGCAGCCGGCAGCCATGCAGCTGGAAGCGACTAAACAAAACCCTAGAAACCGGCTTTCAGTCAGCAGCAGCCAGGCAGCCAGCCGGACCGCAACACTGTATCAAATACAGAAAGTAAAGGCCAGAGCCGAGGCCTCAGAGCTAAAGCTGGCCCAGAAGAAAAAAAAAGAAAAGAAAAAAAGGAGCAGTTGGGAGCTTCAGTCCCCCGCCAGCAGGAAAACGGCCCTCAGCCCCTCAGCCAGACTGGCCAGGCACCCCAGTGGGGACCCCCACCCTGATCCAGGACACCCTTCAGGGCAAACCAGCCGGCCCCCACCCATGCACCAGGCCTCTATTCTATATAGTAAAAGGGTAATATGCCTCCCAGCACCGGAATCAGCGGAGCAGCGAGGCCTCCCAGCACCGGGATCAGAGGAGCCACGAGGCCTCCCGGCACCGGGATCAGCGTGACAGGGGGCAGCGCCCAAACCCCCTGATCGCCCTGTGGCTCTGTGTGTGACAGGGGGCGGGGCCACAACCTCCCTATCCGCCCTACTCTGTTCGTGACAGGGGAAGGCACCCCAACCCCCTGATCAGCCCTCCTCTGTGCCTGATAGGGGGGAGCTCCCCAATCTCCTGACTGCCCTGCAGCTCTGTGTTTGACAGGGTGCAGCACACCAACCCCCTGATCGGCCCTGCTCTGTGTGTGACAGGGTAGAGCCATAACCTCCCCATTGGCCCTGCCCTGAGTGTGACAGGGTGCAGCGCCCCAACCCCCTGATCCGCCCTGCTCTGTGAATGACAGGGGGCGGCGCCCCAACTCCCCAATCGGCCCTGCTCTGAGCCTGACCAGGGGCTGCACTTAGGGATTGGGCCTGCCCTCTGCCACCCGGGAGCAGGCCTAAGCCAGCAGGTCGTTATCTCCCGAGGGGTCCCAGACTGCGAGAGGGCACAGGCCGGGCTGGGGGAACCCCCTCCCCCC
>NW_005360809.1:37658-48759 GCF_000412655.1 Myotis brandtii
GTAATATGCAAATCAACCAAATGGCAGAACAACCAGTCGCTCTGACAAGCACTGATCGAGCAAGCAGGCAAGCAGGCAGGCAGGTGAGCAGTTAGGGCCAAGCAGGCAGGCAGGCGAGCATTGAGGGGCACTCAGTCAGGCAGGCAGAATGTTTAGGCACCAGCGTTTAGGAGCAAGGATGCAGGCGAGCAGTTAGGAGCCAGTGGTCCCAGATTGCAAAAGGGATGTCTGACTGCCAGCTTAAGCCCTAAACCAGCAGTCGGACATCCCCCAAGGGTTCCCGGATTGCAAGAGTACACAGGCTGGGCTGAGGGAACCCCTCCCCTCCCTGTGCACAAATTTTGTCCACCGGGCCTCTAGTCCTGTATAATAAAAGGCTAATATGCAAATCGACCGAATGGTGAAATGACCAGTCACTATGACGCGAACTGACCACCAGGGGGGCAGATGCTCAATGCAGGAGCTGCCCCCTGGTGGTCAGTGTGCTCCCAAACAGGGAGTGCCACTCAGCCAGAAGCCGAGCTAGGCTGAACCTCTCCTGCCTCCGCGGCAGCGCTAAGGATATCCGACCAATGGCTTCCAGACTGCAAGAGTGTGCAGGCCGGGCTGAGGGAAGACCCTGAGTGCACAAATTTCCTGCACCAGGCCTCTAGTTTAAAAATAAAAAGAAACAGGATATTGGACAAAGCCAGGGCATAGCATGAGATTGCAGAAAGCATTGAGAATTGCTGTAATGTCTCCCCAGCCCACCTGGCAGGAAACAATACCTTGGATGTGTTCCAGAAGCATCAAGAAAAGGAACTGGAGGAAACACAGCAAATCTACTGGTGACCATCCTATTAGAAGCCTCCCAGTTGTACCCCCTTCCCTGACAACTTTCTCCATCAATGACTTCTACCCCCTCCATTAACCTTTTTCCTCATCTTCTAGCTGGGCCACCTGGGTTACCCAAGACAATTGCTGCAGGCAGTATAGATGGTCTACCTCCAAATATGAGATTCCATGAGCAGAAGAGGCTTCATTATGGATGGTCAGTGATTGCAGGGTGAGGAAATGGTCAGAGTGGAGTGGGGCTGGTGGATCCAGGAACAGGTGGGATTTGGTAAATTGGTGGTCTCATCCTTGACACCTGCTCTAGGCTTATGGAGATGGCCCTCAAATATGTTTATACCCTCCCAAGCCCTTGGAAACACCTGGAAGATTTTGATCAGAACTTCTGGGGACAAAAGACTACCCTGGCTGGTCAGTTATTTGCCCAGGTCCCAATAACACCTTGATGACCCTACTAATGTGGTATGTGTCACACTGTATAGTCTCCAAAACTTCTTGCCAAAATAGAATTTAAGAAACAACAAGAAAACCCACTGCATGGGAGAACATATTTGCCAACATTATCACGAGTAAGGGTTTAATCTCTAACATTTACAGAGTACTCATACAACTTAACAAAAGAAAGATAAACAACCCAATCAAAAAATGGGCAACTGACATACTTTTCGAAAGAGAACGTAAGGAAGGCCAAGAGACATATAAAAACATGCTCAATGTCACTAATCATCCGAGATGCAAATCAAAACGACAATGAGGTACCATCTCACACCTGTCAGAATGGCTATCATCAACAAATCAACAAATGACAAGTGCTAGCAAGGATGCGGAGAAAAAGGAACCCTCGTGCACTGCTGGTGGGAATGCAGACTGGTGCAGCCACTGTGGAGAACAGTATGGAGTTTCCTCAAAAAACTAAAAATGGAACTCCCATTTGACCCAGTGATCCCACTTCTAGGAATATATCCCAAGAAACTAGAAACACCAATCAGAAAGGATATATGCACCCCTATGTTCATAGCAGCAAAATTTACCATAGCTAATATAAGTGCCCATCAGCAAATGAGTGGATGAAAAAACTGTGGTATATCTACACAATGGAATATTATGCTGCAGGGAAAAAGATGGAATGCTTACCATTTGCAACAGCATGATAGAACTGGGAGAGCATTATGCTTAGTGAAATAAGCCAGTCAGAGGAAGATAAATATCACATGATGTCACTCATTTGTGGAATATAATGAATATCATAAACAGATGAACAAAAATAGATCCAGAGATAGAGAAGCATCGATCAGACCATCAAACTTCAAAGGAAAGGTAGGGGAGGGCGGGGGTAAGGAGGAGAGATCAACCAAAGGACTTGTATGCATGCATATAAGCCTAACCAATGGACACAGACACCAGGAAGGTGAGGGCATGAGTGGGGGTCGGGGGGACAACAGAGGGGATAAGGACACATTTGTAATACCTTAATCAATAAAGAATTTAAAAAATAAAATAAAGAAAAAAAATTTTAAACTGGGGATCTCACAAAGGCCTCATGAATGAAAATATATGGGCTGGGTATGGAGGAGTCATGTGACTTAATCCCTGTAGTAGAGTATGAAGGAGAGGAACATCAGGTTGTGGTGAATATCCTCCTCCTAACCTCCACTCCAATCCCACAGAGAAGGTTCACCAGTGCTGGCAAAATGACCAGCTTTTGGCTACCAGTTCCTCAATGACACCAACCCCATGCTGTTAAGACACTCCACCTCTCTGCCCTCTAGGCTGATGCTGCCCTCAGGGATGGAGGAGCTTCAGACCCAATTGGAGAAAGAACTCCAGGTACAGCCTCCAGTCCTTGATTGTCTTCTCCTTGTCTGTGAGAGGAGTAGAAGTGGTGAAGGGGAGAGACCAAAGTTGAGTCTGGAAAGGGAGGCTGTGGTAACCCACTGTCCCTGGGTGTAGAGTCCTCTGCTGGAAAAAATTAAAGGTGATGATGTAGGGAAAAGCATCGAAGCTGGATTCTGCCAATAAAGCTGACCATTAGGAGATGGTGGGGAAAGGAGCTTGGGCAGCCTGACAAGTGGAGAGCTTGGCATAAATGTGCTACAGAATCAACTGGCATACTTAGTCCTAAAACTTCCTGACACAGACAAGCTGCATGTCTCCAGGGAAGACTCCTTTCATGGGGTCTTAGTCCTCCCTGTAAAATAAGAGAACTTGAACTTGATGCTCAGTGCTTCCTTCAGTTCTGCCACTGGGACTCAGGTATTGACATGGGCTAATGGCAAGAAAAGAGAGTGACTGTCTTTACATTTCTTCCCCTTTGCCTTGGCCATGGGGAAGAATGTTTTCAACTCTAACCACGGGTACATTACACTTTCCTTAGAAAGGTTCCATTTTTCAGGCTGATTCCATTCTACTGGATGGAATTCCAGCCAACGTGATCCAAGGAGAGCAGCAGTACCTGGCTGCCCCCCTTGTCAGGCTGAAGATGGAACCCAGTGGGAAGCTGCTACCCATGGTCATGCAGGTGAGGTGCCCTGGGTATCCCATTCCCAACACTGCTCTGTGTTGATCCCCAACGTCTGCCAAGGGACAAAGACAGCTGGCTCTTGTCACCCACCCCTGCCTCATTCAGTGACACCTGTCCTTGTATCCAATATCTCCTTTCTACCTTACAGCCTACTCACTACTCACCTGGAATTGCCCTTTTGAGTCAGAATGCTCTCTGTTGGTTCTCACCATAAGGCTACTTAATCTCTTTTTGACCTATGATTCTGTGGAATATTCTTTTCTTAGACATATTTTCTCCTTTGGTTTTAATGTGTTTTCACTCTTACTGTTCTCATCAATCAGTTGGTAAAAACTGTCATTTATCTCACATGTCCAGCTTTTCCTTCCTATTCTACCATCCTCACTCACACCCTCATCAAGTTTCTCTGTCATACTAGATCAGTGATGGCGAACCTATGACACACGTGTCAGAGGTGACACGTGAACTCATTTTTTGGTTGATTTTTGTTAAATGGCATTTAAATATATTAAATATGAAAAATTTAAGTCTGTTTTACTATGGTTGCAAATATCAAAAAATTTCTATATGTGACACGGCACCAGCGTTAAGTTAGGGTTTTTCAAAATGCTGACACGCCGAGCTCAAAAGGTTCGCCATCACTGTACTAGACACTTCTAATTCCTCCTGCTTTTAACCTGACCATCATGGCACTGACACTTCCCCACAGCACTTGAGGATGAGTGGAAGGGCCTTCATTCCTCCTACTATATTATAATCCCTGGGAGACAATAATCTTAGTCACCAGTGTTTCCCCCAGAATAATAAGCATAATTTCTAACAGGATGAAGCCAGTGAATGCTTAGCTCCTCTTTGTTTCAGATCCAGCCTCCCAGCCCCAGCTGCCCCACCCCACCACTGTTCCTGCCCTCAGATCCTCCACTTGCCTGGCTCCTGGCAATGTCCTGGGTCCGAAGTTCAGATTTCCATGTTCATGAGCTCTAATATCACTTGCTGAACACTCATCTGCAGGGTCAGGTCATTGCTGTGGCCACCATGAGGTGCCTTTCAGGACTGCACCCTGTCTTCAAGGTACATCCTCTACCCTCCATGTCCCATCTCCCTCACATCCCAGAGGAAGAAAGCAATGCAACAATTCTCTAGGATTTAAAAAGCATAAGCCACCTGTTTGGGAAGAAGTTAACAAAGCTTCTTCTAATTAAATGAGTGTCCATGTTATTGTAATAAAAAAATCTTTATAGCAATTTGTAAACGGACAAGGGGAAATTATTGTGTCAAGACCTTGCAACTTGTGGCTGTATTTCTAATGTTTAAATTATTTTATTTTGAGATAATCATAGGTCTTCATGCAGTTTGAAGAAATAATACAGAGAGGTGCCATCTATTTTATTAAGTCAAGTTACTTAGCAAATATTCAGCACTTATTCTAAGGCACCTCTGATATTCTCCAGCAGAGTCTGCTGTAGAGCAAGAATATAATTTGATAAAAGTATTGCTCTGCTTTCAAAGAGCGAGCATTTAACTTGCAAGACAAATGGTAGAAATGAAAAATAACCAGAGAACAGAATCTGGATATAGAGTTAGAAATCAAAAGCGAAAGCAATAATGTTCCACCACAACTTAGAATTCTTTAAGTAGAAGGTCAAAGGGACAAAAGACCAGCCCAAGAGGTTATTTAACCTGCTTAATGAGAGGTGCATGACATGGTAGTTAGATCAATGGAAAGGAAAATGCAAAGACTTTGTGATGAGTGGAAATAGTTGCAGCATGTCTGGGTGCAAGATTGGAGAGAAAGCTCAGAGGTCTGAGCTGCTGCAACAACTAGACCACCCAGTAGTACAGTTGTAGTGATCCAGAAATATTGTAATTTTATACAGTAGTGAGCCTAGAATCTATTGCTAACCATAAGGCAGCAAAAATAGCCTTTGTTAGCCTAAAAAACATTTCTGAAATCTTGATGACACTAGCAGCAGGAGCAAAAATGGTACAAGCTTATGAAGCAGAACAATTGTCAGAAACAATACATTTAGCAGAAGCCCATTATGAAGTCAAAGATGTTATGTTCAGTTTTAGGTACATGGAGTTTGTAGGGGTAGCAAGATATGTGAGTACATGCTATGTAGACCAAGTATGTCAAATTCAAAGGCTAACATGGGCCAAATAAACAAGGTTTAAGTTTATGTGGGGTGCAAAAAAAAAAAAAGAAAGAAAAACAAAAGTTTCATAATTGTAAATAACTGCTCACACAGGTAAGTACTTCCAAACATAGAAATAATTTCATATGCGAATTTTCGAGTATTTTCAAACCTGGCAGGTAAATATTTGTAAAATTCAGGCACACCAACACACTGGATCTCAATCAATTCCAATTGCATTTGATTAGGTATTGATTCTATATTTATTGAAAAAATCGAACAAAGGAAACCTGTCTTCCAAAAATTTAAAATCTGCAAACCTTGTTTCAAATTCAGTTCTAAGGCTTAAAATTTTTTGATACGATGCAGTTTCACTTAAACTTGATTTGTTCATGTTGCATGTCGGAAAGTACATTAAATCTTCATTTTTCAACTGCTTTTCCCAAAGAACTAGCTTACATTTAAATGCTTTGACTTGGTCACACATGTTTGTAATAATCTGATCTCTTCCTTGCAATTTTAAGTTTAAATCATATAAATGTTTTGTTATATCAACCATGAAGGATAAATCCTGCAACCATATTGTGTCAAAAAATAGGCTTGTGTCTTGATTTTTAGACATTAAGAACTGACATATTTCTTCTTTCAAGTCCCAGAATTGTTTCAGAACCTTGGAGCAGGATAGCCAACGTACCTCGATATAGTAAGTAGCACAAGCCGGAATATTTGCTAATTCACTTAAGAAAGCAGAGAACTGTTGCTGATTAAAGCTTTGAGATCTTATGAAATTGATAATTTTTTTTGATAGATGTCAACACATTTTCCATGTTTATTACCTTTGCGCATAATACTTCTTGATGTATAATGCAATGTATATGATGAATCATGGATCCGTCATAAATTTCACTTTGTTTTTTTTGCAGTAATTCCACGAAACCATTGTTTCCGGTCATCAAAGGAGCTCCATCTGTAGCTACAGAAGTTAATTTTGAGAGAGGTAGATTGTATTTTTGCAGAAGTTTAAAAACACAATTAAATATATCTTGTCCTGTACTAGTGTTATGCATCGGTACTAGTTCCAACAATTCCTCAAAAATATTGAAATCCGTGTCGCAAGCACGAAGAAACACAGCTAACTGAGCTACGCCTCCAATGTCCGTACTCTCGTCACAGGCAATGGAGAAAGCTTCGAAACTAGGTGATTTTGCTTTGATCTGAATACTTAAATTGTCGGCCAAATCAGTAACTCTTTCTGCAACTGTATTTCGAGACAAAGAGATTCTCTGAAAAGACTTCCCATTTCCAGGACAAATAATTTCTGCAGCTTTAATGAGACATTCCTTGATGAAACCACCTTCAGTAAAAGGTTTCGAGGGTTTAGCTATCAACTCCGACAAGAAGTAGCTTGCATGCCCCGCTGCTTCACTTTCATGTGATACTTTAGTCACCATGAACTGCTGTTTATTCAGCCCCAACTTGAGCTCTTTCAACTTTTCTTGTCTCATTAATCCCTCGTAATTATCATATTTTGACTTACGTTGTTCATAGTGACGATGAATGTTGTGTAACTTTGGTACGCTAATAGCATTATTACATATCAAGCAGATTATTTTATTTTTTACTTCACAGCAAAAATACTCCAATTCCCACGTTTCTAAGAAATTTTGATGTTCGTCAGCAATTTTTCATTTATTTTTACTACCACTTGATTTCAATAGAGACATGCTGAATACAAAGGGCTGAAATAAATGAGTAATCGTTAACATAACATAATAGAACATTTTAATAAAAATCGAAAGCAACCTAAATATTCTTCAATAGGTGAATGGATAAAATGTGGCACGTCCATATAATGAAATATTATTTTTTTTATTCTTTTAAAAATTGTTTTAAGTATGCGCCTATGCATAAGGTGCGTAAGGGAAATGAATGCAACACGATTCTAGTAATCAGTCATTAGCGAACATTTTAGTTCGTTATTAATAATTATAACAGGATATTGTAAAAATTAAGTTACGAACTTTTTATTAAAACGTTCCTTACATACCGTTGTTTTGGCTGGGCCGCAAAAATATTCGTTGTGGGCCGCATGCGGCCCATGGGCCGCGAGTTTGACATGCTTGCGGTACCTAGTCAAACACATCAGGGAAATAGTTCTGAAAATTCTCAATGCACTGAAGCACTTTAAAGGTTCATAGTTCCAACACTTTAACTTGGCTCATTTAACCCAAAATGACAACCACTGACCATTTACCCTTTATTTAAAGCTATTACTCAATTCCACAGGACGATTTTAGAAAAAAATTTTCTTAAAACCCCCCATACAACTTCATCAAGCTTCTGAATCCATACTTACTCTTTATCATCCTCATCCTCATCATCGTCCTCATCATCTTCATCAGCAGCAAGTTTTACTTTTTTCTTTAAAGAGAAAAACAACAAAAAACCTCATGAGCAAGTGTCCAAACTAAAAACCAGAATAAGATACCTGTAGTAAATTACATCTATACCTGCGGAACCTTGCTACCACCTCCAGGGGCAGAACACTTTCCAGACATGAGTTTCACATCCTCCTCCTCGTCATCTTCTGACTGCATCTTCCTCCACAGCTAAAATAAATTTCTTTATTAGCTACTACTAAAACTCAACCCAGAAGCAAGAACTCAGAAAAAAAAGGGCATTAATACATAGTAATGAGTATTTAAAAACAGATTCTACTGCTTAAAAGAGGCAAAAAGCTAACAAAATTTTTTACAAAAAGGAACTGTGGGGCCTAACACTCATTACTAGGTTTTATATGCAAAATAACAGGTGTTTCCAGTTATAAATTAGTAATATATGTAACTACTAGATTCCCATTTGAACCTACTATAAAGACAGCAGTCCAGCTGGGACAAAGTAGCTGCATAAAAGATAATGAAAATAACATACCTACTAAGTGCTGTCCACTTTGCATCCTTTGCACCGGCCCCTAACCTGACCTATGAACAGAAAAACAGCACTTCAACTTAAGTTTCTGTATTATACAATCCCCCCAAAAGTTCTTATATTAAAAAAAGTTACTTATAAACTTTTCACTATTACCACTGATGGAAAACTAATTTGTGCACAATGTTGTCTTCAACTTTTATGGGACTTTGACAATCAATTTCTCATATTCAATAAATTTGAACAAATGCATAAGATGACGTATAGGGTGCCCCCCAAAATTGCATACACACTTTAACAGCCGATAGCTCAATTTTGAAAATGAAATGCATTTTAATAAACACCACCTTTATAATTATCCAAAGTGTGTGCATACATTTTGGGGAGACACCCTATAGTTGTACATGTCATCACCTATCCACAGTATGATTACCTAACATTTATTGACCACCTACAAGTTAAGCAGCAAGCTATGGGCTAGTCTCTGCAGGGGACAAAGATTTACCACTACCCTAAAGGACTTTATAAGGCAAATTAAGTATATAAATATGAAAAGTTGAACAGTAGTATAACTGGACTTTTTATATGATTACCAAAGGAGTGATAAAAATGCCAAGTTTTGTATCACAGGTATACAGAAAATCAGTATATACAATACTCAGTTATAAAAATACTATCATGCCGAAACCGGTTTGGCTCAGTGGATAGAGCGTCAGCCTGCGGACTGAGAGGTCCCAGGTTCGATTCCAGTCAAGGGCATGTACCTGGGTTGCCGGCACATCCCCCGTAGGAGATGTGCAGGAGGCAGCTGATCGATGTTTCTCTCTATCTCTCTCCCTTCCTCTCTGTAAAAAATCAATAAAATATATTTAAAAAAATAAATAAATAAATAAATAAATAAAAATACTATCATAAAAATTAAATATTAAGCCACATGAATAGGAACTAAGGCTGAAATCAAGAAAGGTTTCGTAGTTTATTTTGAAAAGTTTAAATATCGTTTGTAAAGATAATTGGTGCTCATTTTCATCACTATCCACCTTAAAGTGATAATCTTTGTCGGCCTTTAGTTCACAACCTGTAAGTGAAGAAAAAAAGCAACTCTAACATGGAGAAAAAAATAATACTGAAACTTCATATGGGTAACCAAAAAGGAAACAATTAACTTGTGATTTTTCACTATCTTACCAGAAGGCCTCTCTTCCCAGATTTCTTGAACACAAATGCCTACAATCAAATAACATCCATACAGGCATTAACTATCCCTAGGATATGTCTATTCCTGCCTTAAACATAATTTCTGACATAATTTAATGTACACCATTTCTGTTACTTCAACAATATGTTGACATATCCTAGGGAATATTTCCAATGAAAAGGGTCAACAAAAAATATCTTGATATAAATTGATCAGAAACCCAGCTATTCAAAATGGCTAGAAATAAAAGCACTATTTGTACAGTGCATATTAGCTATTCCACTAATAAGCAAATTGTTTTAAGTACCATCAGAGTAAAATTTTAATTAATGTAAATGATTCCATTTAATTGCAGCACTCTAATACCGTAGTTACTAGTACATAGATGTTTAAATATTATTGCTCAATTAACAAAACTCAGCATGGCATATGAAACAAAATAAACTTGGGGCAGAATTTGCAGTTACTTGAAGCCTGACTGACACAAAGAAAGGGCTTCAACAAGTTCACTGAAAACCAATTCTGCTCTTTCCTTAATATGATATGCACTGTGTCCTGGGAAGAGGAGGAATCCCCAAACCTTGATAGATAGTATAGTAACAGTACCGAGTCTTAGTGACCCAAATTGAACCTGAGCACATTTCTCATCTTTAAAAAAAAAAAAAAAAAAAAGCCGTTTGCTCGATTCCGCACATTTAAAAAAAGTCATTTATATGGGCCAGCTCTGGAGTCAGGACTCGTGGTTTAGATCTTATCTATTTATCTGCAAGTGCAACCTTCCTTAAGTCACTTCAGTTCTGAGCATCACTATCGCCCCCTGCCTAGCGGGCAATTCCCACCTCTCGCGGTGAAGTCTGGTGAGGACCTGCCTGAACAAAGACCTCCACCATGCCGGTGCTACCAACCGCTTCACCCAACATTTCCCACCTGACAGCCCCAATGAAGCCCAGGATCCCGGGCTCCGGGGTGACAAGACACCAGTGAGCCCCGGAGATAGCGCCCACACCCCTTCCTTCCCCCAACCACCTGCAAACCACCGGCTCCCAGCGCCTGCGCCTCCCCTGAACCCCGCGGAGGCACTGGGGCTCGGGGCGCTAGAATGCCTGAGGCCTGGAGAGCAAGGCCAGGCTCTATGCACCCTCTCCTCCTGGAAGAAGGCCTACGCCTCACACCACGAGCCCGCACAGCCTCCTGCACCACTGGGGCCCCGCACCCAAGACACTGGCTGCGAATCAAAAGCCTCCGCACTCACACAGCCCTTGGGAACGGTAATGCCTGGAGCTCGATGGTTTACCCCGGGCAACGCTGAACCCTCAGCCAGGCGGTTCCCAGGAACCCCAGACTCTGGGTCTCCAACCGCTCGCCCCCAAGCTTCAGGCCACCCCTCCTGGTGCTCCATCCCTTTGGCTGCAAGGCCCTGCCATCTCGCCTCCCACCCACTCAGGCCTCCAGCCGGCCTCGCTTCCTTCCACAGCCCGGCCTCTGCCG
>NW_005360809.1:48987-49329 GCF_000412655.1 Myotis brandtii
CCCTCCAAACCCCCAGTAGTTACCGAAAAGGCAGTTCTAGGGCCTCAAAGGGCTCATGTCCATGTCCATACAATCTTCCAGGGGGCGGTAGCACGCACTCATGAAGAGAGAAGGCGGGCGGAGAGAAACGGCTTCTGTGCTGCAGGATGGAACTGCACCCGGGAAAGGACGCAGGTCCTCTGCGTCCACATAAAGCTGGTACCAGAAGATCTCGCGAGAGTTCCCACAGTCTCGTCGCCACGCGCGTGCTCGGGAGCCCCTCTCCCCGCACAGTGGCCCTCCCGCACGAGCGCTCGTCAACCCGACTCCTTCCTTCCTCGCCCCCCGCCTCCTCCAGGTATT
>NW_005360809.1:50129-61968 GCF_000412655.1 Myotis brandtii
ATAGAGGCTTGGGGGAGAGGGGGATGGGAGATATCTGTAATACTATCAACAATTAAAATATATTAAATAAATAAATAAAACAGAAACAAACTCATAGATACAGAGAACATTTTGATGGTTGCCAGATGGGAGGATGCGTGATAATGGGGAAAGGATTAAGATGTGCAAACTGCCAGTTATAAACAGTCACCAGGATGTAAGGTACAGTATGGCTAATATAGTCAATAATATGGGTGATAACTATATGGTGTCAGATGGGTACTAGGCTTAGCAGGGTGAATACCTTATAAGTTATATTAATAACTAATCAATATGTTGTACACCTGAAATTAATATGATATTACATGTCAACTGTAATTGAAAAATAAAAGTTATTTTTTAAAAGGACTGAATTCATTCAAAAAGTGAATGAATTCCCTTCCTCTCTAAAATCAATTTTTTTAAAGTGTTTCTTGAGCACCTATTATACTCCAGGTACGAGGTAACAAGTGATATAAACAGAGATTTTGCCCTTAAGGTGTTTCTAGTCTAGGATGGAGATAAATATGTAAAAAATAAATGCAACGGTATCTATAATAATAAAAGTGTAATATGCTAATTAGACTGGACGTCCTTCTGGATGATCTTCCAGACAAAGCCCAGGTCCCGGGTGCCAGAGGGAAGCCAGTGCCGGCAGCTGGGGGAAGGAAGGCCTACTCTTGCACAAATTTTGTGCATCAGGCCTCTAGTGTTACTAAAAGGAAAGAATTCTGTACAGGGGGTTGTGGCGCCAAAGCAAGGAGTGGTGGGTTTACCTTGGGGAAACAGAAAAGGCTTCTCAGTAACTTGAGCTGAATCTTGAAATTTGAGTAGGCAAAGGGAGTAGAGGAGGATTGGGAGAGGGGAGGCATCCTGGGCAAATAGGCAGCAAGAGTTTCAGAGAGATGGTAAATTTTAAGGAAATTCATGAGGCTGGGACCAGGAAGAGGTAAGTGATGTGGTGGGAAAGAAACAGGAGGCCCATGAGGAGACATGTGGGGTGTGCTGGGGAGAGATTACAAGGGCCTGCAACAAGGCATTGTTAGCAGGAATAGAGTTGGAGGAGTAAGATAGATGCTAAGGAAGTGGAAGACTCCATTTTCAACTCGTGCTGATAGAGAAGAATGTGGAGAGAGGGCAGAAGAGAGGGAGAGAGAGAAAGATTGATCCAGTGTGATGCCCTGGTTCTTGGCTCGGGCAACCAGCTATAGGATGGTGTCATTTACTGAGATGTGGGACTCATAAGGAATGGAAAGATTTGGGAATAGGGTAAACCTGCTCTTTGACAAACCAAGTTTGGGGTGCCTCTTGGAGTTATGATAGAGGGGTAGTGTATGGCCCAGTTAACGGTCCACTGCTTTGTATACGGAAAACATAATGTCTGAGAAAGATCAAAGGCCTGTCTGACTTGTTCACATTTGCATCCCAGTGGTGGGTACACAGTGGACCTTTAATTAATATTTGCTGAGTGACTGACTGAATGCATGAATGAATGTGTTTGATAGTGGGAACGCAGCAATGAGTATCTTCTGAATCCATCCCCTGGGAGCTTGCTGTCTGTCTGAGGAGACAAATGCATAGACAAGAAGTGTCAAACCGCATATTAAATGTTTGAATCGAGGTTGTTGGGCAGTAAGGACTGGGAAGGGAGGGAGCGACTTAGACTTTGTGCTGGGTTTTAAAGAACATATACAAGTTTTCTAGGCAGAGAATAGGAAAAGACATTCTAGGAAAAAGGAATAGACCATCTCAACCTGTGGGTCGCGACCCCTTTGGCAGTCCAACGACACTTTCACAGGGGTCGCCTAAGACCATCCTGCATATCGGATATTTACATTATGATTCATAACAGTAGCAACATTACGGTTATGAAGTAGCAATGAAAATAATTTTATGGTTGGGTCACAACATGAGGAACTGTATTTAAAGGGCCAGAAGGTTGAGAACCACTGATCTAAAGGCTTAGAGGGGTGAAAGTGTATGGCATGGTCGTCCAGCTAAGGTTTCGTGCAGCTGTCTGTCCAAATGGCAATCATTATGCCTTTTGTCCCCTTATATGGAAATCTGCCCCATCCACAGCCCTTGCTGAGGGGAAGCTCTGAGTTAGTAGTACTTGCTTTACACAAAATGAAAGTGCTTCTCAGCCACAGGTGGCCACTTGCCCAAGAATTTTGGATTATATTCTGGGTATTTTGAATATAGTGGTATGAGACTCAATCTTGTTAGAAAATGCTGATATTTTTGTTTTATCAGGCTGTTGGGCTGGTTGGATTTAGGTAGCAAATTCCTACCCGTCTTCTGTGGTGGTGGTTTTAATGCCAGTTTTGTTTTCCAGACTTTTGTAATGCTATCTGTCCCATGTGTGTGCCACCCAATGGCAAGTCTGGAACCTGGGTGGTGGCTTGTCTCAATTCCATTTTCAACTTCTTTGGTAGTCTGTCTGTGATATGATCTATGTAAGTGCAATTCAGAAGTGAGCGCAGGAGTTCATAAACAACATTTTGGGGTTCCTTTCCTAAGCTCCATCTCTTTGGTATCTCCAGTGCTTCCCTGTTTCCTGGCTTCTCCCTTTTTGATCCTCCAGCAAAAGTTGGGGTGTAACTTACCCTACGCTGCCATACACTTACTGCAACAGTGCCCTCATCTGAATTGAAGTGGTAAGAGGACAGAGAGAGAAAAAAAGCAATCGGGGTTTTCCCCATTCTCTTGGGACTATACCTCTTCTGATTAGATAGGACGGTTCCCCTTCTTCAGAGTTGTAGGTTCCTATAGGTTCCCACTCTGTGGTCATTCCCACTCCTTAAGCCAGACCTGAGAGTTTTCCCTGAACCCCGCTCTGTCCATGCTGATATACATTTCTGGGCTTGAGGCTGCCTTGAAGTCAGCTTAGGAATTACTGGAGGGGGAAAATGGTAAACTCCCCCAGTTTGCATTCTGGTCTTTTCCTTCAACCCAACTGCTACTACTACTATCCCAGCCCTTAAGAAGCTGCTGCATGCATTCTACTCAGGTCTTTCACCGCTGCACTTAGTGGGAAAGAGGAGCCATGGTTTCCTCCTCAGGGACTTCCGCTGTGTGTATGTTGGCAAGCTGTTACCTGTATTCTGTCTGTACCTCTTAGTGCTCTTAATCTCCTAATCACTTTCTTCACTTATTTCATTATGTTCACTTATCTCATGTTCATCTTCTAGATGACGGTGCTTTCTGTTCCTCGTTGTACTTCGTCTTCATTCCTGTTGTGATTTTTCTTTTACTTCTATTTCTTTTCTGAGTTTTACTAATTCTCATTTTCATCCCTGCTATTGTCTGGTCAAACCATTACTGAATTATTGTATTTTCTATTTTACAGTGTTTTTAGGGGCAATTGCTTCATATTTTTAAGTTCATGGTGGTATCTTTGGATATATGTTTTTATTCAGTTCGTGAAAATATATTTCTGATTAGTGTTTTCTATAGAAATTATTTATCCTATTTTCATGTTTAAAAGTATATACTATCTCTATTTAAATATTATATTAATTGCTTTTTTAACTTATATTTGAATGAGTTAAGTTTTTCTCTATCAGTTATTTGCAGAAATTTCCTGTTGACACTGGGTAATGGAGGGACAAGAATAGCCGCCTATGGTGTGCAGTTCAAGGGTTCCCTTTCCTGTTTCTAGAAAGATGGGCTGTGTCCTTCAAATATGATGTTTTTAACTATGGGTGCCTCCCCAAACCCATGCAAGTTCAAGAGGGCTTGGTCCCTTCACTGAGCACTGCCAAGGGACCCAGCCAGTATCTTTCAGTGTCATCTCACCTTCCAAATGGGTTATTTCTGAGTTCTGCCACTCATACGCCCCTGTAACTACTCCTTCTTCCACGGAGCTCTTACTGAAGAGCTTTCTGTGCTGCTGCTGCCTTTGGACACATGTGCACATAGTTTTGAGTTTGAAGCATTTCTCTGTCTCCTGTATTGCTGAAAATTAGATTTTAATTCCCTTTGTTGTTTGATGTTCTTTATAGGTTCAAAAATGAGAAATGGGAATCACTTGAGGTCCTCAACTAAAGAACTACTGAAAGATGTGTACTTCCTTGAGAAGAGATAGTATCTCAGAAGGAAGGCATGGGATGCCAAGAGTACAAAAATATATGTTAGTAAATACGTTGTTCACTTTAATTAATTTTTTGTTTAAGGGGTTTGATTAGCCACGATAAGGAAACAATCATAACTATTTTTAAGATTTTATAGAAAATTTATAGCCCTACCTGGTTTGGCTCAGTGAATAAGAGTGTCGGCCTGCGAATCAAAGGGTCCCGGGTTCAATTCCGGTCAAGGGCACGTACATTGGTTGCAGGCTCCTCCTCGGCCCTGGTTGGGGCTCCTGCAGGAGGCAATCAATTGATTTTTCTCTCACATCAATGTTTCTCTCTGTCTTTCCCTCTCTCTTCCCTCTCCCTAAAAATCAATGGAAAAGTATCCTCAGGCAAGGATTAACAAGAAAAATTAACAACAACAAAAAGAAAATGTATAGTTTTGTGATTAAAAAATATAAAGTTAAACACACACACACAAAAGAAATACAATGAGTAGATTCTAATTCAGAAAAGGGGGGGAAGTACAGTCAAACCTTTGTTCTCAAATGTTTCCCATCTCGAGCAATTCGGTTCTTGACCAAGTTGTTAACAGAAAAAATGTCTTGGTTGTCGAACAAACCTTCAGGTCTTGACCCAACAACTCTTTTATGCTGATACCTGTATGATCAGTCATTCATCTCTCAGGCGACGAACAAAAGAGAGAAGCACGAGTATGAGTCAGTTGTGTTGTTAACATCTCAGGAAATTGTACTGTGAATATTTTCATGGTTTTTTCTTTGCTTTTGTTGCTGCTTCTTATTACTAAATGCTGCTTATTATCACCATGGGTCCTATGAAGGTTAGTGATAGCAGCAAAGTGAGAAGAACTATAGCAAAAAAGAGGCACAGACTGGGAGGGACTGTTAAGATAAAGATCTTGGTAAAACCAATTCATACTGGTTAGAAATACAAACAAGGAGCAGGTTGTATCAAGTTATAGTAGATTAAGGAAATAGATAGGACTGGTAGCTCTTAGCCTTTTGGATGCACCCTTTCCTGAAGAACCTGATAAAAGTTGAAAATTCTCCAGAGAAATCTCATCTACAGGAAATTTACATCCAATTTCAAGGGATTCACAGATGCAATAAAACTTATGAATAGGGGGGAAAATTAACAAAAACAGGGGCCTGGAATATATTGTTTTCAGGCCTTCTGGGCCACAAAGTAGATCATTTGGATCACCCCACCTCCTTGAGCAACACAATTGATCTGAGACAAGTCTTCTGAAACCACAAATAGCATAGAAAAGACTGGGACATTCCCACTGAATGGAGACCACCTCAGAAACCTTCTTGAAAGTGATGAACATAGAGATGCTCAAACCTTTTTAGGCAAACTTAGTAGTAAAAGAAATTCTGCTGTGAATTTAGAAAGAATAAAACCCTCTAGTCAGACCTTGGGGATGGTTTCCAAGCCATTCAGTAGTTCACACATGAAATCCAAGAGGTATCATATCAACCCTGCTCTGTAACTTTGGTTTGCACAACTCATTGTCCTTTTTAAAAATATGTTTTTATTGATTTCAGATAGGAAGGGAGAGGGAGAGCGAGAAACATCAGTGATAACAGAGAATCATTGATCAGCTGCCTCCTGCACTGGGGATTGAGCCTGCAATCCAAGCATGTGCCCTGATTGAGAATTGAACCATGACCTCTTGGCTCATAGGTCAATGCTCAACCACTGAGCCATGCTGGCCAGGACAACTCACTGTACTTAAACAGAAGAAATGGTGGTAAGTTCAGTGTGGGGCAGTTCAGTTTCTAGATCATGCTTTAATGATGCCAAAAGTAATATGCACATTTTTAGAAATACTATATTGAGGATAACAGCAACTATGATGTAGAAATAGCACAGTAAGGATATAGGTATATAAAACCTGTAATTTACAGCCTTGTGATTCAAAGCAAAATATGTCACTCATGGACTTTTAATGGGTAGTAACTTGCACTTGGTTATAGGTTATAGGTTATAGGTATTGAGCTTATTAGCACAAGCTCATTGGAATAGGAGTCCAACAATTATGATAGGCTTTGGAACTCTGTGAGCTTTTAAGAATTTCTGTTCAAAAAATAGATTCCTACTTTCCACCCAATTTTTCTGTAAACCTAAAATTGCTCTAAAAATAAAATCTATTAATTTTAAAATTTTATAGTCTAGATATAAATAATATTCTTTTTTTAAAAAAACTTGGAGTCAGTTTGTTTTTGTTAAACAGTTATAAAACTAAACTAGACTTGTTTTGTCTTTAGAAAGAATTTAAGGAAACCTAACTTACGAAGTATGTACTTCTTAAAATGAAGATGAATTACTGTTCCTGGTTAGACAAATCAGGAGAGGGTATTAAACTGAGTGAGCATGAAAAAGAAATAGATTCTTTAGGAGACGTGCTTTGGAGGACAATTGGAAGTGACTGAAATGCACAACAACGAGGGGAACCAGTGATGTTTCACTGCTGGCGGAGCAGTGTTGCTCTATTTTTGCTTTTGCGTAATTAACATAATTAAAATGCCCTAAATGGAAAAGTAGTTTGGAGAATTGACTATGTATATGATTACTCTCAAGCAGGTTATGGGTAAAAACAGCTGTGTATTTTTGACACAACTACAAATCAACAACCTTCAAAAGAATCCAAATCATCCACTGACTCAGGTCAGATATATTTCCATTCAGATGTGTGTTTGATACCGTAAGGCCTTAGATAGTTCCAGAAGTGACCGTAGTCCTGGATACTCTCAGGAACACCAGTTACCATGCTTAGAATGTTGCAATAACTCTCCTATATATTACCTGCAACTAAAAATATAATGATGGTTATTTTATAGTGTCTCTGGAACTGTGAATGATAACCATGACCTAGAATTCCTGCAAACAGAGAGGGGAAATACTTAAAAGAAAAAGTCTGAATCACATAGTTAATTAAGTTGGGTTGTTAACATGCAATCTACCTTCTCTTTATCATTCAGGTGGTGTTAGGCACACTGAGAAGGCATCACAGGCCGGAGTTTTCTCCTCCTGGAGCCGCTTGTCAAATTTTTCTGATGTCAGGAGAATGTTATAGTTGAGCGCCTTCCAGAGGGCTCTTTAAATCAGTAGCTATAGCTCTAATGAAACAGTCACTCAGAATGAAAGTTGGGAGGACACAATTTTCCACCTGCGTTGGTGGATGGTTGGGATTCTTTGGAAAGCTGTTGATTTGCAGTTGTGATTTGCAGCAATAAAGGAATAATTAATGGAGAGATCTCTGCCAAGATCCATATCAGTACCTTTCAAAACTACACAGCCTCGTCCTGGATATAGCACTAGACCTAAAGGGTTGTGGGTTTGATTTCCCAGTCAAGGGCACGTACCTCGGTTGCAGGTTTGATCCCCCAGAGGCAACCATGTTGAAATTTCTCCCCTCTCCCCTCCCAATGGAAAAAATATCCTCAGATGAGGATATAAACACACACACACACACACACACACACACACACACACACAAAGAAAAGGCACAGCCAAGTATTGCATAGTCCAGATCATGTCCTCCAATATTGTCCACAGAAAATCCTACAGGGGCACATTCTCAGAGGCAGATGTTGAGAAAATCTCTCAGGGGCCAAGAGCTTTAATGAAGAAGGAAGCCGACAACTCCAGTATTACATCAAGAGTTCACTAAGGGAACTTACATACAAGGCACATCTTGAGTGGTGGCAAGACGATGTGGGTCGCCTCTATGCCTGGGCCTTTGCTAAAGAATTTGGCAGGTGCTAAAGAATTACATAGAACAGAGCAAGATGGACGGGGTCCTGGAGTGTGACTCATCTGGGATGAGTGGAAATGCCTCATCATGCTTGCCCAGGGCAGGGGCAGGGCAATGGCCTGTTCCAGGAGGCAGCACACCTGAGGGCCATAGGGCAGGAGCAGACCAGTCTCTGGGATGTACTGCAGGAAGCAGTCCCTGTTCTGGCTGGAATCTAGCTCGAGGGTCCTGCAGCGGCCACATCATGGAACAGTCTCTCCTCCACAGCAGAGATGCTTCTTCTTTTCCATTTTTTATTTTGAGAGTACGCTGATTAAAGCTGGGGACAGTGAAACAAGGAAGGGCTTAGAATAGAAGCAGCAGGAGAGCCTAGGCGGGGCTGCTTTGGTCCTCTAGAAATATTATGGGGAAGAAATGGAAGTAGGCAGGGCTGCTTTAAGTCACAGGGAAGTCAGAGAAAAGGGGCCTTGGGCAGGGTGAGGGGGTTAACCTGAGATGAGCTGCTGCTGTCCAGGGCTCCCCTGGTTGCAAGTCTTGTGGGGACCCTTAGAACTTAGGAGAAAAGGCACACCTGAGAAAGAAGGGGAAGAAAGGCGTGGGTGTGGACATGCTCCCCGGAGGGAGCGTGCCCAGAAATGCTTAACATAAATTATTTTCTCAGTGTGGGAGGTGAAGACAAACAGGTCTAACTGTGACTTGGTACTTTCTTCTGTGTTCATGAAAGATAACATTAGATATGCAATACGGAGCCCAGGCTGCTGAGGCTCAGTGGGTTGGTAGGTCAAACCAGGCACCAGAAGATCATGGGTTTGATTCCTGGTCATGGGAATGCCTAGGTTAGAGGTTTGATCCCAGGTCTGGGTGCATACAGGAGGCAACTGATCGATGTCTCTCTCTCATTGATCTCTCTCTCTCTCTCTCTCTCTCTCTCATTGATCTCTCTCTCTCCTTTCCTCCCTCTCTTAAATCAATAAAAATTTTAATGCAATACTGAGTGATTATATGAAGACCTCAACAATTGAACCATTCCCCTTTTTATGCTTACAACATGAGCTTTTTAAAGTCATTAAATGATAAATATGAACTATATCAAACACAAAAAAGTATAATCACTTTATATAAATCTCACAAGAGAAATCTCTCATTACTGTCTTATATCTTCTTATAGTATACTGAATGACTCTTATTTTTTCAGTTTAAAAGATTTGAGGAGCCGGACAAAGACAAATACTGCATGGTATCACTTATACATGTGGAATCTTAAAAAAAAGTTTTAAGTCAAACTCCTAGAAACAGAGAATGGAATGGTAGTTGTCAGGGGCTGGGAGTTAGGACAAATGGGGAAAGATTGATAAAAGGGCATATATTTTCAGTTATAAAGTAAATAAGGTCTGAGGATCTAATAACATGTTTACTATAGTTGATAATACTGCATTGCATAATTAAAATTTGCTAAGAAAATAGAACTTAAGTGTTTGCATCAAAAAAATAAAAGGTAACTATGGGAGGTGATGGGTGTATTAACTCGATTATGGGAATTTTATATATTTGTAAACATATATCATCAAATCATCATGGTATACACTTTAAATATATTATAATTTTATTTGTCAATTATACCACAATAAAGATGAAAAAAATTGGAGGCCAAAGTACTTTTATGGAGTTGGCCACTTCCCTATATACCCTATTGTGCACAACATGTTCACCATTCTCTTTCATTGGCTTACTAAATATGGCATACTAGCAATTTTTTCTTCATGCCAAAACAACCCATGTCCATTGTAGAAAATGTAGGTAACCTGGGTTAACATAAAAGAAGAAAAAAATAATATAAAAATTATCCAAAATTCTACCACCTAGAGATGTTACCTTTATGTACATTTCCTTTCTGTGTAACCAGGGAGGAGGCCTACAGTGCTTATTCCTCCTTTGAAAGGAATTTACCCTTGTATAGCCCCTGTGGCTACTGCTGTCTTACTTTATGCCATGGAACCCCATTCCACAAGTCACTGAGATTAGACCAAGGATGATGAGCACCCTACTTGTACTAGTCAGGGTTTGGTTGGAAAAACAGACATCACCCTGGGTTTTACAAGCCAAATAAAGGGAATTGATTACACAGGAAATGGAAAAGCTCAGAAGCCAAATACAGGATGGTGAGGCCACTGAGAGGTTAGCAACCACTCTCATCAAAAGACACTGAAAAGAAAAACCCAGACTAGGAGAAAGTATTTATAAAGCATGTAGCATCTAATTAAAAATTTGTATTCAGCCCTGACCAAGTTGGCTCAGTGGATAGAGCGTCGGCCTGTGGACTGAGGGGTCCCGGGTTTGATTCCGGCCAAAAGCATGTACCTTGGTTGCAGGCACATCCCCAGTCGGGGGTATGCAGAAGACAGCTGATCGATGTTTCTCTCTCATTGATGTTTCTAACTCTCTATCCATCTCCCTTCTTCTCTGTAAAAAAAAATCAATAAAATATATTTTTTTAAATAAAATAAAAATTTGTATTCAGAATGTAAAAAGAACTTTTACAAGTCCATAATAAGAAGATAAACAGCCCAATAAAACAAAATAGACCAAATGTTTTAAGAGACACATTACCAAAGAAAATATAAGAATGGCAAATAAGCACCTGAAAAGATGTTCAGCATCATCAGTCACAAGGGATATGCAAATTAAAATTAGGATGTCTAAAACTTAAAAGACTGTTAATACCAAATGTTGGTGAGGAAGGAGAGCAACTGGAACATTGAGGATCAGAAAGTAAAATGGTACAACTACTTTGGAAAACAGTTTGACAGTTTCTTATAAAGTTAAAGGTTTAATTACCATATGACTCAGCAATTCCCCCTCTAAGTGTTTATCCAAGAGAAATAAAAATATCTTTCCACACAAAAACTTGATGATAGTCCAGCCGGCATGGCTATGGTTGAGCATGGACCTATGAACCAGGAGGTCACAGTTCCTTTCCTGGTCTAGACACATGCCCAGGTTGCAGGCTCGATCCCAGAAGGGGGAGTGCAGGAGGCAGCCAATCAATGATTCTCTTTCATCATTAATGTTTCTATCTCTCTCTCCCTCTCCCTTCCTCTTTGAAATCAATAAAAAAGTATTTGAAAATATATTTTAGAATTAAAGAAAAATGTGATGATATATGTTCATAGAAATAGTGAATCATGTTCAAAGCAGCATTTTTCATAAAGCCAAAAACTGGAAACAATCAACTGTTTATCAATAGGTAAGCAAATAAACAAATCCTGGTATTTCTAGACAACGAAATATTACTAGGCCAAAAAAAAGGAGTGGACTGAAAATGAGATGAATACACTTCTCCCTATACTTTCCACTAAATATAGTTAAAATTCATGAACATTACACATAAAGCAAATATAAGAAGACTCTAAAGGGTAGAGATAAGAAGACAGACCAGCTAGGAACCTTGGGACCTCAGAAATGACATGACAGTGAGTTCCCTGTGTTTTCTTTTTTGCCCCATATATCTGGGTCTGGATGCTGGAGAAGCTACCAACCTAAAAACACCAATGGGCACACACAAATAAAAATCCCCAAATCGCTCTGGCCAAAGGAAGAGGAAAGGGGCCAACTAGCAAGACAGAAAACTTTTAGATATATAATCGCTCTAACCCAGCCAAAATCACAGAAAGAACCACAGCCCTATCATCCCCTCCCCATCAGCAAATGCTGAATGGGATTCTAGACTTCCACTCTTGCCTGGCTGTAACAAGGCACCTCGCGCATTCTCCTCCTGGTGGGAGAGGAGGGGGATATCAAGAAGATTGGGTGTTTCTCCCTTTTGTTAAGTTGTATGAGTTCCCTATAAATGTTGGAGATTAAACCCTTATTGGTGATAACATTGGCAAATATGTTCTCCCATGCAGTGGGCTTTCTTGTTGTTTTATTGATGGTTTCCTTTGCTGTGCAAAAGCTTTTTATTTTGATG
>NW_005360809.1:62231-62547 GCF_000412655.1 Myotis brandtii
CTGTCTTGACTCCATTGTATGTTCATGCCTCCTTTGTCAAATATTAATTGAGCATAGTGGTTTGGGTCAATTTCTGGGTTCTCTATTCTATTCCATTGATCTATATGTCTGTTCTTGTGCCAGTACCAGGTTGTTTTGAGGACAGTGGCTTTGACAACCCAATCAAAAAATGGGCAATGGATCTAAATAGGTACTTTTTGAAAGAAGACAGAAGGAAGGCCAAGAGACATGGAAACATGCTCAAAGTTACTAATCATCTGAGAGATGCAAATCAAAACAACAATGTGATACCATCTCACACCTGTCAGAATGGCTA
>NW_005360809.1:63401-64127 GCF_000412655.1 Myotis brandtii
TCAGGAGTTTGACCAGGAGAGCAGGAGTTTGATCTCTCGCTATGATGTGCACTGACCACCAGGGGCAGCACAGAACATGACGGTTGACCAGTGGTGGTGGCAGCGGGTTGCTAAGGGAGCAAGGGAAGGAGGAGGTGGGGAGACCAGGCCTAGGGACCCTACCCTGCACAAATTTCATGCACCAGGTCTCTAGTCATTAGATAATTACCACAAGGTGAAATAGTACTTAGTAGAAATTGGTGAAGAGATTCAGAGCTGCTTATGTTTAAAGAGGAGAGAGAGGGAATTACCTAGAATTGTCAGTGAGGAACAAGGACACCTGGCTTAGTCCATTCAGGTTACTATAACAAAATATCACAGACTGTATGGCTTATAAACCAATGAATTTATTTCTCCCAGTTCTGGAGGTTGGAAGTCTAAGATCAGGATGCTGGCATAGTCAGGTGGGGGCCCTCTGCCAGGTTGCAGGCGTATTGTATCCTCACATGGCAAAGGGACAGGTAAGCTCTCTAAGAGAATATAATAATATTACTAGAAAGTTCAAGAGACAATCAAAGATATCAGAACTAATAAGAGATAGGATACAAAATAAATAATCAAAACTAAATACTAAATAAACATTTTAAAGAATACTTTTGTTTTTAGTTAGCAATAATCAGTTACAATTGCAATAAAACATGATTCCATGTTGTTAGTAACACATTATGAAATAAGAGTAAATTTAAT
>NW_005360810.1:0-850 GCF_000412655.1 Myotis brandtii
GCCCGCCCCTGCGCGTTGAGCTTCGCTGGAAACACCTTTTCTGACCCTTCATTGGCTAAATCAGACGCATTCCAAAACCTGCCTTGCACCCCCAGCTGGTTTGGCTCAGTGGATAGAGCATCGGCCTGCGGATTGAAGGGTCCCCGGTTCGATTCCGGTCAAGGGCATATGCCAGGGTTGTGGGCTCCATCCCCAGTGGGGGGTGTGCAGGAGGCAGCCAATCGATGATTCTCTCTCATCATTGATGTTTCTGTCTTTCTCTTTCTCTCCCTTCCTGTCTGAATCAATAATAATAATAAAAAAGAACCCAGAGTTTTCCCACCTCCCTCCAAGGGTAAAGGCCCAGATTGTCTAAGCCGAAGGCAGTGGTTCTCAACCTTCCTAATGCCGCGACCCTCTAATAGAGTTCCTCATGTTATGGTGACCCCCAACCATAAAATTATTTGCGTTGCTACTTCATAACTGTAATTTTGCTACTGTTATGTATTTTCATTGTTACAAATTGAACGTAATGAAAGCACAGTGATTAATCACAAAAACAATATGTAATTATATATGTGTTTTCCGAGGGTCTTAGGCGACCCCCGTGAAAGGGTCGTTTGACCCCCAAAGGGGTCTCGACCCACAGGTTGAGAACCGCTGCTCTAAGGCAAGTTGTCATCCTTTCCTGATGAAGGGACTGGAGTCCCTGGCGATGAAAACACATTATCTATGACTCCAATACAGCCAGTCATAATAACGAGATATGCCTGCATTACAGTCTGGAAAATGCTATCACATAAATGACCTGCTTCCACCATCACATATGTATGTGGCCAATATAAAACAGGAATATAGGGCAAGCCTTGGA
>NW_005360811.1:0-757 GCF_000412655.1 Myotis brandtii
GCTTTTTATTTTGATGTAGTCCCATTTGTATATTTTCCCTTTAGTTTAAATTGCTCTAGGAGTGGTATCAGTGAAGACATTGCTTCAGAATATGTCTGAGATTTTGCTGCCTTTGGATTCCTCTAATATTTTTATGGATTCCCGTCTTACGTTTAAGTCCTTTATCCATTTTGAGTTTATTTTTAAAGACTCTAATCCCCAAATTATTAACATGAAGATTGAATATATGAACATGCTGTAGGCAAAAAAAAGGCAAACACCCTATTCTGATTTTCTTTCCTGACGGAGGTCAAATGTACCTTATAAACCCAACAGTTGTGATAGAAGATTGCATAATAATGCCACTTTTCCCCTCTCCTAAACAAGAGTAAAATGTTCTACGCTGACTCAGTGACAAAGACAAACCCTTCCTAATTGGAGGAACATGGTTTGAAGAAGAACCAGCCCTGGTTCTAACACTTTAGAAAGACTGTATTTGCACACCAAAATCTTTAGCTACCCATGGCTTGAGTTCCTCCCCCTTAGACTACTGAACAACTAAACTAATTATTGCAATCCATTATCCAGGCCTCCAGATGAAATTGAAAGGGAGGATTAAAATGGAATACAAGTAAACTGAGAACAGAAACAGGAAGAAGTCACTTCAGTCCAGCAAATAGCAAGTCCAGACAGAGTTTTTCTCATTATATGTCTTTATTTAATGTTCTGTAGTTTTCCAGATACAGGTCTTTTATCTCCTTAGTTAAGTTTATTCTTA
>NW_005360812.1:0-4887 GCF_000412655.1 Myotis brandtii
ATCTACTGTCTCTATGACTGAAACCATTTAAGGGGCCCTGTTTGCATCTAGTCACCCACTAAGGGTTATTTTGTTGTCCAAGAGGTGTCTCCCACCGAAACCGGTTTGGCTCAGTGGATAGAGCGTCGGCCTGAGGACTGGGGGGTCCCAGGTTCGGTTCCGGTCAAGGGCATGTACCTGGGTTGCGGGCACATCCCCAGTGAGGGGTGTGCAGGAGGCAGCTGATCGATGTTTCTCTCTCATCGATGTTTCTAACTCTCTATCTCTCTCCCTTCCTCTCTGTAAAAAATCAATAAAAATATATTTAAAAAAAAAGAGGTGCTCCCCTATTCCACACTGTGCTCACTTTTTCAGGGGCACCTTTCATGGCACAGGTAATTTCACGCTTAGACTAAACTTGTGGCGGAACAGCTGCAATAAAGAGATGGGTTCTAACACTTCCATTTCTAAAAAGAAATGATATTATTGGGTAGCATTCAGGCTGCACAGCTGCCTTACTGTATGAATTGTTAAGGAGTTAGTTATAATTCGAATTAACTGGATACCCATTTATTCAGCCTTACACTGCTTTCTTTTATGTTTTCAGTATAATTATGATACTAGTGAGGCTTACACTGACTGAAGCTTACTGTTACATTTAGCTCTCTCCCTACTTCTTCACTGCTTCCTTATTTGTTACTTAGGTTTATATTGGTCAAGTTTAGGCCTCTGAGAATATCCTACACAAAGAGGAATATGAAGTGTAAATGTGTAGTATTTTTTTCTACTTGAACTCATTCATTGTATACTTGTAACCCCACCAGACCACTACCAAAAGCTTCAAGTTTTGATAGTGTAAGGATAAATAGAAATGAAAACTAAGAGCCTTAATTCTCCCCTTTGAAAACAAGGAAAATGCTTCCCTCCAATCCCTTTTCTTAGAATATTTACTTCAAAAAATTTGCAAGCATAAGTAGTCTTCTCTCTTTTAAATGTATAAATCCTTTAAAAACTAGGTAGGCTTTTTGCCAACGTTATGACCTAGGATAGTGTTTTTAGAGGACCTGAGAGCCATCTCTTCGAAATGTAAATATCAAAGGAGCTCCCACTTTTTTCTCCCAGTCCCTGTGAGAAGGTAGGAGCCTAACTTTGGTGGCTGCCCAGCACCAAGTTGCAAAATAACCTCCTGTTATGAAAAATTGTTTTATCTCTGGATAAAGTCACTTAGCCAACACAGATAGTCACTTCAATTACCAGGTGACTTTATGACAAACTACGTGTGACAAATGGTGCTGTCAAGACTATTCACTAGAGGGCTAGTTATTGCTTATCTTGAAAACATGTATAAATAGATTGTATATGCTTCACTATATTAAAAGATGAGATGTCTTTCTGTCTTTGCAATCTCTTAGCTGACTGCTTAGTGCACATCATATCTGGTTTAATGGTTATTTAATATTAGAACTGTTTTCTTTCTACCTTTCTGAAGAGATTTTCTGGGTTGGATGAATATTTTAATTCTATTTCCCTAATAATGCCAACCATAGTTTGCCAGTATGGAGACAAGTAAAGGAGCAATCATTCATTTCCCACTGACTGGAGAAGGCAGATAGTTGGAATCTACCAGCATCCTTAGCTCTCAGGATATTTTCTCACATTTAATTCTTTCCCAACATATTTTGGTTTAAATGTTTCTTTTTATGCATACATGGATCTTCATCAAATTATGTGTAGATGTTTTCATAGTCAACTGAAGTGGGTTGGTAATTTTCTCCCATGTCACATGGACATGTAAGGCCTAACTCTGAAACATAAACATAACACTAGAGGTAAATACCATTCTTTTAATCAGTGCTAATTAACTCTATTCTGTCATATTCTGCAAAAGACGAATTACTGAAAATACATCCTGAATTCCAATTAATTTTGTGACTAATTGTTGTGTAACTCTGGGTAAATTATGGTTCTTCAGTAAATAGTCATGATTTACAAAATTAAAAAAAAAATACTGTTCAATGTAGACAGCTAAAAAGAAAGGCAAAATTAAATTATAAATTATAAAATATGTTATGATTATCCCAGTGCACAGCTGCCTTAATGTATGAATTGTTAGGGAGTTAATTAGAATTAGAATTAATTGGATACCCATTTATTCAGCCTTACACTGCTTTTTTTATGTTTTCAGGATATTTATGATACTAGTGATGCTTTTAAAAGTTCACTGTATGTTACCCAATAATATCATTTGGGGAACAGATATATATTTGTCTCAGAGATGCTGTGATCACCTGGCAGATTTTTAGAATTCCAGATAATCCACCACAAGCAGTAACCTTTACGGGAACCAGGACTGGGATAGGAAAAATCTAAACTTTATCTGAGGATTTGCTGGCAGCTCAGTATATGCAAGTTAAAGAGATACAAACTCCAGGGCTTCCAGTTTTTGTGAGTTTTACCTCTAAAGGCTCTACCACATTCTCAGAGTAAATGTTGGGGAGAAATCTCCTTGGGCTTCCAGAGGGGAGGAGTGGAAAAATAATTATTGTAAAATAGAAAAAAAAATCGGTTACTGTAAACAAAGTTTGCCCTTGAGAAATATTTAACCAGTGTCCAACTTTTGGGGGTTTTATCAGAGCATAACCAACCTGGAAGAAGGGAAATACCCAAGTCCAGCACGCTTCAGCCGTGCCGTCCCATCGGGAGGGGAGGGCGCTGAGAGGCACAGGCCACGCTCACAGTCTGGGAGAAAGGCTTGCTGAAAGGCTGAGACCTAGTCTTAGGACTAAGTGCTTCCCCTACCCTCACACCGTACAATGACATTACTAAAGGCCAACTCACTGCGGTCCCTTTTACCTGGTATGTCATGTTGGGCTTCCCATAAAAATTGCAAGGCATACTCAAAGGCAAAGTACAAAGTTTGAAGACACAGAGCAAGCATTAGGACCAGACTCAGATATGACAGGGAAGTTAGAATTATCAGGCAATAGAACTCCTAAACAGTAAAACAAAAGAAACCTAGATGATGTTGGGTGTGGTAAGGACTTTCAAGATACAACACTAAGGGACAATTAATATAACAAATAATTGAGCCCTGGCCCCTGACTCAGGTGGTTGGAGTGTCATCTCATACATCAAAAGGTCCCAGGTTCAATCTCTGGTCAGGGCACATATCTAGGTTGAGGGTTTGATCCCTCGTCGGGGTGCTTGCAGGAGACAACTGATCTATGTTTCTCTCTCTCATAGATGTTTCTCTCTCTCTCTCTCTCTCTCTCTCTCTCTCTCTCTCTCCCTCCTGCCCTGCCTCCTTTCTCTAAACATATCCTCAGTGAGAATTAAAGAAAAATAAAAGAAATAATGGTGCAGGTGGACTTCAATAAAATTAAAAACTTCTGCTCCGGGGGAAAGACAATGCCCCAAGAATGACAGGACAGGCTACAGACTGATGGAAAAATATTTGCAAAAAACATATGTGATACAGGGCTGTAGTGCAAAATATGCAAGAAATTCTTGAATTGAACAATAAGATGAACAGCCTGGTTGAAAGCTAATCAGAGAACTTGAGTGGACATCCCACCAGGAGGAAATACAGGTCACAGATAACCATATGAAAAGATGAAAAGATGTCCCCCATCATGTAATTATAGGGAATTGTAAATTAAGACAATGGTGAGAGGCCATTGCATTCCTATTGGAATGGCCAGGATCCAGAACACTAATGGCTGGGGATGTGGAGTGATGGGAACTCTCTAGAACACAGGAGATAATGCTTTACCCAAGGAGTATGTACTGCTCTCTATAAAAAATATTTGCTGAAGGCCACTAAGAACACGTTGCAAATAATACATTAAGCAGAAAAGTAAGTGCGAAGCAGTATGCCTTAATTAATATTGCGTTTTAGAGAAAATAAGATTCAACAGTTTTTAGTTTCTAATATTATGAATTTTTATTCATGTCATTGAAATGTTAACTTCCTAAATTTATGTGCCAGTATTCAGAAATTGCTCTAAACAACTGCATGCCTTCTGAAATGTTTGAACAGAAGTTGCTTAAAGGATTTCATATTCAGTCATGCTGCAGGATAAAATCTCTGACTTTTAAATTGGAATATTAGAAGCCTTTGATCCTCAGAGAATAGGATTTAATCAGATTGAAGCAAGATAGCTGTGACGGACAGTTATTTATTTAAGAGCAGTGTGACTTTTCAGTTTTGATAAGCAGAGATGCCCTCTTTTAATATTAAAGTTGACACCTGCAGTGAAGTTACTTTTAAGTTCAGAAGGTAAGATAATGCATTTTCATAGAACCCTGGGAAGGTTTTTCTGTTTTACTCTGGGAAAAAGTATACCCGGATACCAATAAGCTCTACTGTAGAGCTAGCTGTGTGGGAGCATTTTAAAACCACATTACTGAGCACCCTGAGGCCCCCAATCCTCTCTCTTTCTGTTTCTCAGTGCCTTACACCTGGCTCACAGGATGCAGTCAATAAACAATAGTTAACAGAAAACAGACTAACAAACAAAAATACAGAGCAGCAGGATATGCCCTTCTTAGAGATGGACTATTGTCACTGGAAGTCATATTTTTTTCTCTCCCATAAAAAAAAATGTGTTTTGAGGAGTAATAAGACTACTGAATACTTTGTATATGGTATATACTGTTTTAAATTACTTTTTTATATATCATCTCATGTAATCCTCACGACCGCACCATTGGGCTATCACCACTGCTAATCCTCTTACAGATGAGTAAACTAAAGAATAGAGAAATTAAGTATTGTCTTCAACCAAACAACCAGTGTGCAGGGCTCTGAGATCAGATATCCTATTTCCCTACACTAGCTCTTATGTACACATCAACTTCCCCCCACAATATAATCAAGACTTTCAATGCAGATAAAAATGGTTTCAC
>NW_005360813.1:0-506 GCF_000412655.1 Myotis brandtii
TCAAAATAACAATGAAGCCTCCAGTGCAAGTATCATTCAGAGGTAGGAATTACGATAAGGTGTTTGCTACATAAATTTCAACTTAAACTGAACTGCCAGGAGGCAGAAAAAAAAACAAAAAACAAGTTGTCTTCAAAACTAAGAAGGCCTCAAATTTTCAATGCTTCCTAGAATTCATATCTCTAAAAAAATATGCTTTAGTAAGCCACTAGTTTTATCCTGTTGGCATATTAAATGTTTAATGCAATTCATGATTTTTGGTATATGTGCAGGTGTGTACAATTCATGCACACACTACAGGTTTTCTTTTAATCTCACATAATAAAACTAGAGGCCCAGTGCACGAAATTTGTGCATGGGTAGGGTCCCTAGAGGCTGCTGCCTGCCAACCGGGCTTCCCTTCCCCCAGCTGCCTGCCGCTGCTGCCCCCTAGCAGTGAGCACATATCTAACTTTCAGTCTGTTGAGCTCCGCCCATGGGGACAATTTGCATATTAGCCTTTTATT
>NW_005360814.1:0-1548 GCF_000412655.1 Myotis brandtii
AGGCAGCCAAAATGAGGAGACAAAGAAACATGGCCCAAAGGAAACAACAGAATAAATCTCCAGAAAAGCAATTAAACAAAATGGAGACAAGCAATCTACTAGGTCAGTGGTCGGCAAACTGCGGCTTGCGAGCCACATGCGGCTCTTTGACCCCTTGAGTGTGGCCACGAAGTTTCAATCGCACTGTACGTGCGCGCCCGCACGTGGTATTTTGTGGAAGAGCCACACTCAAGGGGCCGCAGTTTGCCGGCCACTGTACTAGGTGCAGAGTTCAAAACAAACACCAAGTACTTTTAAAGCTCTTTTTCAGAGGGAAGGCCAGTGCGCACCTGGGGTGCTTCTGTTCTCAGGGCAATACGTGAGCCAGGGGAGCAGCTCAGAGAATCCTAGAGCCATCTTGCTGCCAGCCCTTGCCAAAAATTTGAAGATGAACACAGAGTCTAGTTTGAAACTTGGAACAACGAGTCTCTGCAGTGGTGTGCCCTCTCTGAGAACACTGTGCTCCTTTTTCCGGTGGAGCCCTTGGCGGGGCCAAACCCCTCCCCTCACTGGTGTGGAGACTGAGGTCTGGCCTTCACTCTCCTTGAGGAGGAAGAAAAGGAACTTTGTTCAGCAAAGTTTGTCCACCTGGACCTTTCAACTGTGAGTCCCATGCCTGTGAACTTGAACAGGAAGGCACTGGGAAAGGTCTGCCTCTGGGGGGACTGGACGAGCTGCGGCCAAGAATGTGCTGGAGAAAGCAGCCAGCACGGTGGGGGCAGGGAGGCAGGAGGGCCTGGGCTGCCTGTCCCCATGAAGCTGTCCCCTCTGCAGCCCTGCAGGCTGGCCTCCCCACCCCTCCTGGGGTTCGCAGAGTGAAACGCGCTGATAGCACCTCAGGCTGGCACTCCAGCCCTGCTTATTCCTTTAAACACGAGTAAGTTTGGCAACCAGAACCTTTGAATTATTGTGCAACGAGAAAGTCCAAGTGGTCAGAGGGTCTGGGCAGCGCCCCCTGCCTGCAGCCCCGTGGGCCAGGCCTCAGCATTCCTCCCTAGGGCCCCTCTCAACCTGTCCCTCTGGGTCCCACCCCTGCAGCCACCTCTCTACTCCATCCTGTGAGTGGATCACCTCCCCCAATGACTCGGTACCCAAAGGCCCAGAGGGGGGTCTCGGGAAGGCTGTAGAGCTTTGCTCCACCCTACCAGGCCCCCCTGGAGAAGCCCTTTAACCTTTCTGAACCCTGTGTCCTCCTCTGTGAGGGACAGGTGGTCATGTCCACTTCACAGAGCTCTGTCCACTCAACCTGTGGGCACCCTGGTCATTGCTGGCCCCACCCTCTGTCCCCTGGACCCCTTGGCTGCCTTGGACCCCTTTCTCCTTTGCAAAGATGCTCACCTCAAATCTGCACATCCTCCCACTCCTTCCGGGCCCTGGGATGGGTACACTTTCACGCCCCCTACCTGCAGTTCTGCTTGCTCCCAGATGGGCACCGACAGCAGCAGAGTCTGCTGTCCGCTGACGCAGAACTAAGCAGCCTACCAGGCAGGGTGGGGGCGGGGTGGGGGC
>NW_005360815.1:0-812 GCF_000412655.1 Myotis brandtii
TGGTAAAGATATTGCTACGACAAATGTCTGCTATTTTACTGCCTATGGCAACTTCTAAGATTCTTATGATTTCCCGCATACGGTTAAGTCCCTTTAGCCATTTTGAGTTTGTTTTTGTGTATGGTGTAAGTTGGGGGTCCAGTTTCATTTTTTGGCATGTATCTGTCCAGTTTTCCCAACACCATTTATTGAAGAGACTGTCTTGACTCCATTGTATGCTCTTGCTTCCTTTGTCAAATATTAATTAAGCATAATGGCTTAGTTCGATTTCTGGGGTCTCTGTTCTGCTCCATTGATCTATATGCCTGTTGTTGTTCCAGTACCAGGCTGTTTTGAGAACAGTGGCTTTATAGTATAGGTTGATATCTGGTATTGTGATTCCTCCTACATTGTTCTTCTTTCTCAAGATTGTTGCAGCTATTCAGGGTCTTTTTTTTATTCCATATGAATTTTTGGAGAGTTTGTTCTAGGTCTTTGAAGTTTGCAATTGGTATTTTAATGGGGATTACATTGAATTTTTTATAGCTTTGGGTAGTATGGACATTTTAATGACATTGATTCTACCAATCCATGAACATGGTATATTCTGCCATTTTTCTATCTCTTTTTTCAGCATCCTGTAATTTTCTGAGAACAGGTTCTTTACTTCGTTGGTAAAATTTATTCCTATGTATCTTAAATTTTTTGTTGCAATGAAAAATGGGATTTCTTATTTAGTTTCTTTTTCTGTGAGTTTATTATTGATGTATAAAAATGCCATACATTGCTGGATGTGAATTTTGTATCCTGCTACATTGTCAAATTCATTTATT
>NW_005360816.1:0-967 GCF_000412655.1 Myotis brandtii
CAGCTCGGATTGTGAGAGGGCACAGGCCAGGGAGGGAGGTGGGAGGTTAGCCAGCTGGGGAGGAACCATGAGAGGGCTCCAGGGGGTGTACCGCCCTCTCGCCCAGTCCTGATTGGCCAGACCCCAGAGGGAGCTAACCTACTGGTGGGAATGTCTGTCCTCTAGTGGTCAGTGCACATCATAGCGAGCAGTTCAGTGGTCTTAGCATATCATTAGCATATTACACTGTGATTGGTTGAATAGCCAATTGGACAACCAGAACCTTAGCATATTAGGCTTTTATTATATAGGATGTGCCCTGAACTACCGATGACACACATGTGACCCTCACGCATGTACACGCTCCACGTGCTGGTGCAGAGTCGATGACACAGAAACCTTCTCCGTTCCCTGCACTAAGTTCAGGAAGTCAGAGAAGGGCCCGGACGTGCACACCCTGGTGACCCCTCTCTGGACCCGAGACAGTCACCCTCCCCCCAGGCTCACCCCACTGTGGTCCGAGGTGCAGACGCCCCTTCGCTGCCCTCCCCACCGAGCAGCCCGCTCTCCCCGTGTCCCCGAGGCTGCCCTGGGGCCCAGGAGGCAGCTGAGGCTCAGACTCCGCCTCCCGGGAGCACAGCCAGGGGCCTCCCCAGGGGCAGGCTGGGCCTTGCTGGGGGACCAGCCTCCTATGGAAGCATCTAGAAAGGGCCTCCATCTCCTCCTGGTGGGGAGGGGCCAGGGCTTGGCCGTCCCGCCTCTCACGGGTGTTTCCTCTCCCCCAGGAGCGTCGTGGGAAGCTGAGCGATGTGACACAGGTGGGCGACCAGCCCGGGTCCGGTGCCCAGTTCGGCCGGAGGTGGCGGGTGTGCCCGGCCCTCCCTGCAGGGAGCATTGGCCTGGGGTCCCCATGCAGCCCATCAGCCTGCAGGCCCAGAGACCCGCCCCTGCCTCACCGCTGGCCAATCACATGGGACAGCACTCAGCC
>NW_005360816.1:2073-10212 GCF_000412655.1 Myotis brandtii
TGAAATCCACCTGCCCTGACCTCCGACCTGGGCCACCTGGACGGAGCCCGCTCCTCCGCCCCCACAGGAGCCGCCTCTGAGGACAGGAAGATCCCAGCGGAGGGGGGGGCGCCAGGGCCAGAGGAAGTGGGTTTGGGGGGCAGACCTCCTCTGGTCACGGCCCCTGGCATCTCAGAGGCCAACCTGTGGGGACAGGCAGGCCCTTGTCGGGTTTCAGCCCAGCGCCCAGCCCTGCCCTGGCTGCCCACCATGCCCAGTCCCTGAACACACATTGGAGACCGCCGCTTTTCCCAAGGCTGCCGCAACCCCACCCCCACCTCCAGAACACCGAGTGCCCCTTCTCTCTGGGACTGGAGGGAGGGCTGGGGGTTTGGCTTGGACCCTGGGAGCATATCCCCCACCCCTCAGCGACCGGGACTTTCTGGAGGACCTCGAGGGTCGTCCTGGGTGCCCAGTGCAGGTCCCCTGAGCGTCACCCACGTCCTGGAAGCTCAGGGTCCCTGCTCCAGGGACCTGAGGCCCTGCCCCCCGCAGGCACCAATGAGCTCCGTGTGGACCTGGTGGACTTCCAGGACACTCGCCACTTTGCCAAGTACCAGTCGTTCAGGGTGGGGAGCGAGGCCGAGAAGTACCAGCTGGTCCTGGGCGCCTTTGCCGGGGGCAGCGCAGGCCAACCTGGGGGGACATGGAGGCCCTCGTCGGGGTTCGGCCCAGCGCCCAGCCCTGCCCTCGCCGCCCACCGAGCCCCGTTCCTGAACACACATGGGAGACGGCCACTTCCTACAAAGCTGTGGTCACTCCCCCAACCCGGGAATGCCGAGGGCCCCTTCTCTCTGGGGCTGGAGGGAGGGCTGGGGTTTGGTTCGGGACCGTGGGAGTAGGTGCCCCCACCCCTCAGGGACCGGGACTTTCTGGGGGACCTTGAGGGTTGTCCTGGGTGCCCAGTGCAGGTCCCCTGAGCGTTAGCCACGTCCTGGCAGCTCAGGGTCCCTGCTCCCGGGACTGAGGCCCTGCCCCCCGCAGGCACATATGAGCTCCGTGTGGACCTGGTGGACTTCCAGGGCACCCGTCAATTTGCCAAGTACCAGTCGTTCAGGGTGGGGAGCGAGGCCGAGAAGTACAAGCTGGTCCTGGGCGCCTTTGCCGGGGGCACCGCCGGTGAGTGTTAGCCGCGTGATGGGTTGTGGGGATGGGCAGTGGGAGTGGGCAGTGGAGGGAGGACAATGGGGTGGGCAGTGGAGAGCGTCTGGGCGGGGTCCTGGCTCTGTGTCCCTGGGGCCTGGGCGGGGCCTTGGCCGCACCACGTCACTCCAACCACACGTTGGGATAACCCGCCTCCACCTGGATGCGCCCATGACGATGGCGGGACACACGGTGACAAAGTGCAGGACCTGAGCGTCTCCCTCGTGACCGCCCGCATTGGAGCGGGGGACAGGACGCCCGGGTAGCACCGCTCATGGCGCACGTCCCTCCCGTGGGGCCTGAGGGACCTGGACGTCTCGGGCAGTGGCCTCCCCTCTACGGGGCACAGTGCCCGTTCGCTGGCGGCACAGAGCAGAGGGGGGATACCGAGGCCGGGGATCCGCCGACCGAGAGTTCGCTGGCGTGAGGCACCATCGGACTTTTCAGCGCATGACACGCAGCTGGACAGCTCCGGCCAGACCTGGTGCCGGCACCTCCTGGCACTGAGTGTAAGCAGCCCCGCTTCTCCCTGGCAGGTGACTCCCTGACCCAACACAACAACTCCCTGTTCTCCACCAAAGACCAGGACAACGACAGGGCCTCTTCCAACTGCGCCCAGAGTTACCAGGGCGCCTGGTGGTACTATGACTGCCACGTATCCAACCTGAATGGGCGCTACCTCGGGGGCACCCACAGTAGCTATGCAAACGGCATCAACTGGAAGTCGGGGAAGGGGTACAACTACAGCTACAAGGTGGCTGAGATGAAGGTGCGGCCCACGTAGGGCAGTCGGCGGCCTAAGCAGGTCCTGCCCCTTCAGCACGGGCACACGAGGCCCCCACGCATAGGTGGAGCTTGCCCCGGGCCCGCCCCTGGCCCGTCAGGAACCCTCAGCTTGGAGACCCCATCTGACTCCTTGCCCTTCCTCTCCCACCTGCCAGGGTGAGGGTGACCCTGACCTTGTGCATCGCACGCATCCTCAATAAAGCTTCGCCTCGCTCCGCAGGCACATGATGCCAGTCTATAAATATTTCTCTCTTTTCTGCTACCAGCACAGCAAGAGATCGGACAGGAATCCTGAGTAGGGGCGACGGGGGATTGGGAAAATGAAAGAGACAGATACAAAGACAGTAGGGAAAGCTGGGACAGGGTGGATCAGCTGCCCTCTGAAGGAGAGACAGGGACCCAGAGCAGATACAGTAGGTTTTTTTAATACAGTAAGTTACCAGGAAGTTTTACTAAAGTTTAAGATAAAGAAAATATGTGCATTCTTGTGGCTTCTTTGTAATTGTCACTTCTGGATGGGCCTGGATAATCGTGTTTGTTCCTGGTGCCTGGCTGGAACTCAGGTGCCTGGCGCCTGAGCTAAAGGTCAGACTGACAACACACCTGCCTCTGGCAAGGTATGTTTCCAGGGCATGGCTCTGCCAGGCGCCACTGGATTCAGATGACAATCAGCTCAGGGACCTTTCTCAGGTGCTCTCTACATCTCCGCCTTCTTTATATTTTAAATGTGGCTTGGACATCTAATTGGAGCCTTTGAACTTGAGATCTCAGGAGCTTGCTGCTGACGAAAAGAAAGCAGGGTAAGTTAGTGGTACATAAAGGAATCCTATTAGGTGCCAGGTGGTGTGTTTTAACATTTTCCATGGATTAAATCCTTTTAAATCATCCAGCAATTCTTTTGCCAGTTTCACTGGAGATATAATTTCATCATGACTACTCAGAATGGCTCGCATGTGTTTGTTTAGCCGTACAAGGTCTATACTGATATTATTATGATGCCATATTCCCTGTAGGTGCATCTTGATTTTACTCCAATCCCATAGAGAACTGTCATAGCGGGGCTGACGTCACACAAATATATGTGAAAGCAGCATGGCATTGCAGCTGCTGTCTCATCTTGACACTTTCTAATTGATTGCCTAGTCCTATCACTACAGCTTCCAGAGCATTTAGCTTTGTTTCTAGCCTTTTGTCTATATCTTCTTGATCGTGAAGTGTAGCCGAGGTGTTCTGAGCCAATTCATTGACAAACTTTGCATTCTGGATGCTTTGGGTCATTGGAAGAGAAGCAGTGACAGCAGGTGCGATGACAGTAATGAGGGTAACAAGACCAGAACTAATAAGCCCACAGCGCGCTGTTCCTGGGAGAGCTGATTGTGCAGTTCCTGCAATGCCTGGAGGAGTGCATCATGGTACCATTTCCCTGTTATGTGGGTAGGAGGCATAATAAAGGAAGGCTGCTTTGAAATTACTATATCTCCATTCAGGTTATGCCTGGAAACACAGCTGGTAAGGTTACAGTGATGGCATTGGACAGCATAATGGGTGTCCAATCTGGTGATGTTCACCTTTCCAGTCACCAATACATACGGAGGCTGGACACAGGCTCCTAAGCCATGGCAAGGGCTCGATGGACACGCTCCTTTAATATCAGCTAAGAAAGAGCCAGAGAATTAAGAAAGTCAAGGGCAGCAGCTAAACGCCAAAGATCTTTTTGTAAACCTCCTGTTTCCGTGTTCAGGGTGTTACCCACAACCCTCCTGGTGATATAGGCTCGTGATGGGGACGTTTAGCATCAAGCCTGTGAGACCAATCCCAAGACATAAAGTCAGAGCCAGAAATAGTATGTCTCACTGGTACAGGGTTGGCACAATCTTGCCATTGAGGAAATGCTCCCAGCTCAGTAGTGGTGCTATTAGGGCAGGAGGGGAGCAGGGGATGCCGATCAGCCAGCCATCGGGTGGCCTTAGGGCACCCCAGGTTAGTTACTGTCTGAATATATTTTCCCATATTCCAGGGGCCTGCAATGTTAGCAATGTCTGTGCCTCCATGGGACATCTTATTTTCTTGGCCAAGCTGCAAACATCCTGAAGTCCCCCTTTTAGATAAACAAATAGAGCCCTAACTGGTTTGGCCCAGTGGATAGAGCATCAGCCTGCAGACTGAAGGGTCCCAGGTTCGATTCCAGTCAAGGGCATGTACCTTGGTTGCGGGCACATCTCTCATCAGTGATGTTTCTCTCTCTCTCCCCCTCCCTTCCTCTATGAAATCAATTAAAATAGCCTATTTAATAAAGAGGTAATATGCAAATTGATCCTCACGCACTCGCATCACAAAATGTCCACCCCCACATTGTCACTAGATGGCTGTCCCCACGTCATCACAAGATGGCCGCCCCAGGTTGTCACAACATGGCAACCACAAAATGGTTGTCTCCACATTGTCACAAGATGGCCGGCTGGGGAGGGCAGTTGTGGGGGACCAGGCCTGCTGGGGAGGGCAGTTGGGGGTGATCAGGCTGGCAGGGGAGCAGTTAGGTGTCAATCAGGCTGGCAGACAGAGTGGTTAGGAGTGAGCAGTCCTGGATTGTGAGAGGGATGTCTGACTGCCGGTTTAGGCCTGATTCCACAAGGATCTGGCCTAAACCGTCAGTCAGACATCCCCTGGGGGGTCCTAGATTGGAGAGGGTGCAGGCTGAGCTGAGGGACACCCCCCCCCCACTACCACCAGTGCATGAATTTCGTGCACCAGGCCTCTAGTATTAAATAAATTTTTTAAAAAGAGTGAGAAACACTCACAGGGGCAAACGCCCAGGCAGGCTTGGAGGTGGCGGCCTTGAGCTGCATCCCTCTGCTGAAAGGTGGTGGGCGCTCACAGGCAGGCTCTCCCATCCCCGAGGGCAGGTGTGGGGGCTGCTGCTGGAGGCCAGGCAGCGAGAGCGGGTGCAGGAGCAGGCAGTTGGCCACGCAGGGAGCCCCCGCCTTTTGGAGAGAGTCCCCGCCTCCGGCAGGAGTCCGTGGCCCCTGGTGGGCTCATTCCAAAAGCACCCACACCTGTGGGCACAGGGCCTGGAGAGGGAGGGGCAGCCCTCATTGGAGGGAGGTGCTGTGGTTTCCACCTCGAAGGTGAAGACGGTGAGTGAGCCTGGAGAGGGAGGGGTGAGGGAGGGGCCACAAGGAAGCTATGGACAAGGCCCTGCAGTGCCCCCCACTTCTCACATATCCCTCAACCTTGAGGCATGGCTGCGGAAGGCACCTGCCCATCTGGGCTGCAGGACAGGACCTTCAGGTGGGGGTGTGGGTGTGGCCGGGAGCCTGGGGCCAGTGGTGCTCCTCCGGGACGGTGAGTGCTCCCACAGGCGTGTCCCGGGACCCAGGCAGAGGCACTGGACTCAGGGCTGCTCTCAGGGCCAGGGCCTCCGCTCCCCACAGTCACGTCCCCAACAATTGTCAGCAAGAGCTCACCTGCACCTGCAGCTGCCCACGCCAGGCGGGTCTTCAGGAGACAAGAGCTGAGACGGCGCCTGGCCTTGCTTTCCTCCCGTCCTGGGAGAGAGGAGACGTGCCCCGCCCGGTCTAGGCAGCCACAGCCTGAGCCCCGGATCCGGGGATGGGGTGAGCGTGGTCCCCTCCACGGGGCCGGCCATGGCTGCCATGTGATTCCGCCTCCCAGAGGCCAAGCGTCCCGGCTGTGAGAGGCGACACCCACTCCTCTCAGTCCTGGTCCGGGTCCCGTCGGGGACAGATGGGCCTCGGGCAGGTTGGGAGGGTCTCCCTCTCGGGCGTGTGTGGGGACGAACGTGTGTGGCCGTGTGAGGACCTCGCTGCCCTTGGGGACTTTCTCAGACTCATTTTCAAACGAGGAACCACTGGCCTGAGAGGCCGCGGTGGCTGGGACGAGGTGGAGACTCCGCGTGGGAGACACACAGACCAAGAAGCCCTTTAGCGTCTGTTCTACTTGTTGTTGCGGAACAAGTTACCCTGTAGGTGTGCGTGGCCCCGAGAGCTTGTCATTCTAGAAAGTTCCCGGGTGTCTCACTCGACTGGGAACAGGCAGGCCTGTGGCCAGGCCATGCTGGGGGCTGCCTCCTGCCTCCTGGCTGCCACGCGGCTCCAGACAGGCCCCCCCTCCCTGGCCTCCCGGGGCCGGATCCCACCGTAAACACGCTCCCTCCGGAGACCCGGGAGCTCTTCACAGGGCAGAGCTTCAGATCTGAGAGGCGCGGGTGGTGTTTTCCCTTTTCCCAGCGACGCGCTGGTGGAAGCCAACTCACCCGCCTCGCTTTCCAGGGGGATTCGGCACAGACAGAGGAGCGCGAGGGGAAGAGGGCTCGAAGGCCCCGGTGCGGGGAGGCGGTGTGTGGGGCGGACTCAACTCTTCCTTCACCGCCCAAGGAGGAGAGAAGCCAGAGTCGGGGACACGGGGGCTGACAGGAGAGCACCTCCCATCCCGGGACTCGCAGGAGGGCAGTCGGGCACGGAAAGTACCCAGGATGCACAGAGCGACCCTGGGAAGCGCCCTCGCCGGGTTTCAGCTGATGTCCGGATGCTCAGCAACTCGCTTTCCCGCCTGGTCCCTGGGGTCACAGGGCTGAGGGTCAGGGCCGCCCCAGGGAAGTGGGAGGAAGGGCGGGAGTCTCCTGACCACTGTTCCCAGGGCACTGGGTTGGCGGAATGCCGCTGACCCTCAGGGTAGGTGCCTTCAGCAGCCCGAGGAGGTGGTGGCCTGGAGCCCCTGCTGGGCAGGCCGGGGGGCGGGATACCCCCACATAGGACTCTGCAGGCTCTGACCTGTGAAGGCACAGTTTCAATCTGTGAACCTGTGATCGTTCGCTCTGTTCTTATGTCCTGGCTCCGAGACGCTCACCTGGTGTCACCTCAGGTGTCATTTGTTCCGTTTATAACAGCCTGAACGTCAAAGGGCCCCTGACCCTTCCCCGCGCTTTCAGGTCTGACCGGTGACCTGACTCTGACTGGTGACCTGACTCTGACCCCAGACCTGACTCTGACCCGTGACCTGACTCTGCCCTGACAGGCGGGTGTCACTGACCTGCCTCCGGGCCTGGAAGCATTCTCGCTCCCTCACTGGTTCAGCTCTCTGACCCTGAGACCTCCGCATCCCCGCTGTCTGCCTTTATCGGGGCCTATGAGCATGTGCTGATTCTTAGAAATGGGGTGACGTACACATACTTGGAACTCCGGGCCTGGTCACTGTCCCCAAACCCTCACTTGCACATCAGTCACTCACTCCTTCCACGACAAAAGTGCACGTTTTCCATTGGACGAGCAGGCTGTCACTCCAAAAGGCCGCGTGCTCTGAACTGTTGCCAACACCCCAGGAGCCGGATTTGGTACCGAGCCAGGCTCGGCTGCCTGCTGCTGGCGCCAGTCCTCCAGGGGCCGGTGCGCTTGGAGGAAGGACGGTTTATTCAGGAGCCAGGAGCCCGAGGAGACAGCAGACTCTCCTCACAAAGGTCATCCCTTTAAAAAAAAATGTTTTTTTCATGAATCCTCACCTCAGAATATGTGTATTCATTGCTTTTCACAGAGAGTCGAAAGGAGGAGGGAAGGAAGAGGGACAGAAACAATGAAGTGAGAGAGACACTTCAACTGGTTGCCTCCCCCACACGCCCCAACCAGAGAGCAGGGAGTGAACCTGCAACCCAGGATCGTGCCCTCGATCAGGAGTCGAACCCGAGACCCTTTGGTGCTCGGGCCAATGTTCTAACCACTGAGCACAGTGGCCAGGGTGCAAAGACCATCTTAACAAATGGACTCAGGCAGAGGTTTTGTAGGAGAAGGAGGCGCAGGGGGAGAACAAAGGGATGGAGGGAGGGGTTGAGAGTTCTCCGCTGAGGGGATTGTCTGCAAACCCGGTCTGTTCAGATCACGGGTCGAAGGTCAGCAAACGCCTCAAAGCTGGGATGTCCAGGCCGGAGGCTGCTTCCTATGAACGGACCCTAGAATTCTTTTTTTTTTTTTTAAGTGATTCTATCTTTTTTTTTTTAATATATTTTATTGATTTTTTGTCTGCAAACGTCTGTTCAGATCACGGGTCGAAGGTCAGCAAACGCCTCAAAGCTGGGATGTCCAGGCCGGAGGCTGCTTCCTATGAACGACGGCTAGAATTCTTTTTTTTTTTTTTAAGTGATTCTATCTTTTTTTTTTTAAT
>NW_005360816.1:13997-14847 GCF_000412655.1 Myotis brandtii
GGCCGGGTCCCCAGGGTGGCAGGTCCTTTGGGGTGGGGGTGGGGGGGGAGCGGCCCAGGTCCTCACCCTGACGGGCACCCGCGCTTCTCTGCAGAAGTGAAGGTGCTGGGGCTGGAGGCCGACAAGCTCACCATCCTCCGGGGCTGCCCAGGGCTGCCCGGGGCCCAGGGGCCCAAGGGAGAGGCAGGCGCCAACAGCAGGAGAGGTGAGTGCCTGGGGAGGAGGACTGGGCCTCGTCCCTGCCCAGGGAGACGCGACAAGGCAGGGCCCCCAGCAGGTCTCAGGAGGGGCCTGGGGCTTGGTTCCCTGGGGTGTGGGTCCACGAGGGAGGGAGCTGGTCTTGGGTCACCCATGGAGCTGCTAGGCCTGCGTGGGTGGCCAGCACGGCTCCTGGTGATGACGCACCTGCTGCGGGGGATCCGGCTGGACTGTCCTCCCTGCCCTCCCTGGTGCCAGCTGAGCCCGGAGGGCCTGTCACCAGGGTCGACCACAGCGGGCCCGGCAGGCACAGTCAATGGAAATGCCCAGGGTCCCTGAACAAGGGCAGAGCTGGTCTCAGGCCTGGTCCCCTGGGAAGGCCCCTGGTCACAGGTCCTGGCGTCTGCCTGGAGGGCTGGGGTCCGGGTCCCCTCCCTCTGGTTCCCGAGGGTCAAACCTGGGGGCGCTAGGGGCCTGAAGCCCGGAGTTTGCTCACTGACATGTTTAAATTTGCAGGAGAACCAGGTCCATCTGGAGTCCGTGGGATTGCGGGACCCCGACCCTAATTTTTATAACAATGTACCTACCTATATAGTTTAAGTTTAAAAAATTAGGCTCTCAAAAGAAATTTCAATCTTTGTACTGTTGTTGA
>NW_005360816.1:17270-19370 GCF_000412655.1 Myotis brandtii
CACATCCACGCCCTGACCGCCCAGGGTAGGGCCCCGGCCGCGGCCTGGGTGTGGGGACCCGAAACCTACCTGCCTAGACTTCCGACCTGGGCCACCTGGACGGAGCCCGCTCCTCCGCCCCCACACGTGCCGCCTCTGAGGACAGGAAGGTCCCAGCGGGAGGGGGGGCGTCAGGGCCAGAGGAAGTGGGTTTGGGGGCAGACGTCCTCCGGTCACGGGTGCTGGCATCTCAGAGTCCAACCGGGGGTGGGGGGGACACGGAGGCCCTCGTTGGGGTCCGGCCCAGCGCCCAGCCCTCCCTCACCACCTACCGTGCCCGGTCCCTGAACACACATGGGAGACGGCCGCTTCCTGCAATGCTGTGGCAACACCCCCTCCCACCGAACGCCAAGGACCCCCTTCTCTCTGGGGCTGGAGGGAGGGCTGGGGGTTTGGTTCAGGACTGTGGGAACATGTGCCCCAACCCTCAGCGACCGGGAAGTTCTGGGGGACCTCGAGGAACGTCCTGGGTGCCCAGTGCCAGGTCCCCTGAGCGTTATCCACGTCCTGGCAGCTCAGGGTCCCTGCTCCCGGGACTGAGGCCCTGCCCCCCGCAGGCACCAACGAGCTCCGTGTGGACCTGGTAGACTTCAAGGGCACCCGCCACTTTGCCAAGTACCAGTCGTTCAGGCTGGGGAGCAAGGATGAGAAGTACAAGCTGGTCCTGGGTGCCTTTGCCGGGGGCAGCGCCGGTGAGTGTCGGCCGGGTGGTCGGGGTTGGGTAGTGGTGGTGGTCATTGGGCTGTGGACAGTGGGGTGGCAGTGGTGGATGGGCAGTGGGGTGAGCAGTGGGAGTGGCCAGGGGGGGGTGGCCAGTGGGGGGTTGTACAGTGGGGGTAGGCAGAGGATGGGCAGTGGGTGGGCAGTGGGTGTGCGTGCAGTGGGGGTTGGGCTGTGTGAGTGGGCAGTGGGGTTGGGTAGTGAGGAGGAGGCAGTGAGTGGGCAGTGGAGAGCGTCTGGGTGGGTCCTGGCTTTGTGTCCCTGGGGCCTGGGCGGGGCCTTGGCCTCACCACGTTCCTCCATCCACACGTTGGGATAACCCGCCTCCACCTGGATGCGCCCATGACAGGGCGGGACACACGGGTAGAAAGTGCAGGACCTGAGCGTCTCCCTCCTGACCGCCCGCATTGGAGCAGGTGGACAGGACGCCTGGGTAGCACCGCTCATTGCGCACGTCTCTCCCGTGGGGCCCGAGGGACCTGGACGTCTCGGGCAGTGGCCTCCCCTCTACCAGGCACAGTGCCCATTCGCTGGCGGCACAGAGCAGAGGGGGATACCGATGCCAGGGATCCGCCGACCGAGCGTTCGCTGGCGTGCGCGGCACCATCGGACTTCGTAGCGCACGACACGCAGCTGGACAGCTCCGGCCGGACCTGGTGCCGTCACCTCCTGGCACTGAGTGTAAGCGGCCCCGCTTCTCCCGGCAGGTGACTCCCTGACCCAACACAACAACTCCCTGTTCACCACCAAAGACCAGGACAACGACGGGACCTCCTCCAACTACGCTGAGACTTACCAGGGCGCCTGGTGGTTCCACAGCTCCCACTGGTCCCACCTGAATGGGCGCTATGGTGGGGGCTCTGGGAACGGCATCCACTGGTGGTCAGCGCAGTCGAGCTACTACAGCTACAAGGTGGCCGAGATGAAGGTGCGGCCCGTGTAGGGCGGTCGGCGGCCTGGAGCGTCTCTGAGTGGGTCCCACGCCCCCAGCACGGGCACAGGAGGCCCCCACACAAAGTCAGATCTCGCCCTGGCCCCGCCCCCGGCCTTCAGGGACCTTCAGCTTTGAGACCCCAACCAACTCCTGCCTTCCTCTCCCGCCTGCGAGGGTGAGGGTGACCCTGACCTCTCGCACCGCACGTGTCCTCAATAAAGCTTCGCCTCGCTCCGCAGCACACGATTCCCGTCACCTTTGTGTCGTCTGGTCACTGGTCCTGTGCACGTCTGGGTGCCTGTCCGTGCTGCCCAGATCCTGGCACTGTAGGAGGTTTTGGTGGCGTCAGACGAGGTGGGCTAAGCAGGGCCCGTGCGCCTGCGTGGCAGTGCGGCTCCAGGGCACAC
>NW_005360817.1:0-654 GCF_000412655.1 Myotis brandtii
TGAATCTATAGATTGTTTTGGGTATTATGGACATTTTGATGATATTTATTCTACCAATGCATGATCAAGGTATGTTCTTCCTTCTTTTCATGTCTTCCTCTATCTCTTTATTCAGTGTCCTGTAGTTTTCCGCATATAGGTCTTTTTCCTCCTTAGTAAAGTTTGTTCCTAGATATCTTATTTTTGTTGGTGCAATGGGAAATGGGATTGCTTTTTTAGTCTCTCTGTAAGTTCACTATTGGTGTATAGAAATGCCATATATTTCTTGGTGTTAATTTTGTATCCTGCTACATTGCCAAATTTATTTATTAAGTCTAATAATTTTTTGATGGAGTCTTTAGGGTTTTCTTTGTACAGTATCATGTCATCTGCAAAAAAAGGACAGTTTTACTTTTTCTTTTCGAATTTGGATGCCTTTTATTTCTTCTTCTTGTCTGATTGCAATGGCTAATACTTCCAGTAGTAGGTCGAACAGGAGTGGTGAGAGTGGGCATCCCCGTCTTGTCTCTGTTCTTAGGGGAAATGGTTGTAGTTTTTGTCCATTGAGTATGATGTTGGCTGTGGGTTTGTCATAATGACTTTTATTATGTTGAGGTATGATCCTTCTATTCCCACCTTGCTGCGAGTTTTTATCAAGAAAGGGTGTTGGATTTT
>NW_005360818.1:0-763 GCF_000412655.1 Myotis brandtii
ATTTTAAAAAATAAAATAAATTTTTTTTTTTAATCTTTTTCACTTGTTTTGAGCAATTGAATTATGTTGTACCTTGTAGTTTTTTCTTCATGTTTCTGGAGCTTGGGGAGTAATGAACTTCTGCAGTCTTAACAGATTTGGAAAAATTTCATTCATAATATCTTCAAATATTTTTTCTGTTCATTTTAGGTACTTTACTTACATGAATATTTAGGCTCTTGAAGTTGTTTGCAGTGCACTGATACTTTTTAAATTTAAGGTGTTTTTGTTGCTGTGTTTTATTTTAAATAGTTTCAATTGTTATGTTTTTAAGTTCACTAATTTTTTGCACTGCAATCTTTATTCTGTTGCTCATCCTGCCCCGTGTATTTTTCATCCCATGTACTCTTGGTTTTTGTCTCTAGAAGTTATTTGAATCCTTTAAAAGTCTTTTAAATCTCTAACTTTTGGGACATATTAAGTTGTTTAAGTCAAATGGCATATATAAATATGCAAACATCTACTTACACAAAGATAAATGCTATAAAATGGCTTATCCTTCCATTGATTTCTTAATATTAATTACGCTAATAGTATAAAACTCTCCAAATCTTGCCAACAGCCCTTTAAAATTTAACCTGCATGCCCTGGATGGTTTGACTCAGTGAATAGAGTGTCAGCCTGTGGACTGAAGGGTCCAGGGTTCAATTCCTGTCAGGGGCATGTGCCCAGGTTGCAGGATCGATCCCCAGTGGGGGGCATGCAGCAGGCAGCCAATCAATGA
>NW_005360819.1:0-517 GCF_000412655.1 Myotis brandtii
TTGGGGCCGGAGACAGCTTCACAGAAGATCTCATTCTGCTTACATTTCAATCACTCTCGAAAGTTGGACCTTCTCAAGGGACAGTCAGGAAACCACTTAAATCTCTCCCCTCCTTTTCTACTGGAAGCAGGTGTCACCCAAGTAATGCTTCAGGTATCACTTGACTATGAAACTGCCCTTATGTGGGTGGGAGGGGCGTGCGCCACAATGGTTAGGAGCTGAGACATTAGGACAGTGGTCGGCAAACCGCGGCTCATGAGCCACATGCGGCTCTTTGGCCCCTTGAGAGTGGCTCTTCCACAAAATACCACGTGCGGGCGCGCACTACCTCGTGCGGGCGTGCACGTACAGTGCGACTGAAACTTCATGGCTCATTTGCAGAGGTCGGTTTTTGGCCTGAGCGAGTCTATTTTGAAGAAGTGGCGTTAGAAGAAGTGGGGACAAGAGAGGCGGCGCAGGCGGGCCACGGGATAGGCAACACGGGGGGAGGCGCCAAATATCAACAGTACTTAAACTA
>NW_005360820.1:0-1187 GCF_000412655.1 Myotis brandtii
GACCACAATGGCATAATATTAGAAATAAACTACAATAGAAGCAATAAAAAAATTCAGACACTTGGAAGCTGAAAACTATGCTATTAAATAATGACTGAGTTACCAAAGAGATCAAAGAAGAAATTAAAAACATCCTGGAAACGAATGACAATGAAAACACAACAATCCAAAATCTATGGGACACAGTGAAAGTAGTCCTGAGAGAAGTTTATAGCTCTACAGGCCTACCTCAAAAAACAAGAAAAAATGGTGATAAATCACTATCTCTACAACTTAAAGAATTAGAAAGAGAGCAACAAGAAAAGCCCAGAGTGAGCAGAAGGGAGGCGATAATAAAGATCAGCACAGAAATAGAGACCAAAAACAAACAAACAAACAAACAAACAAAAAAACAATACAAAAGATCAATGAAATCAAGAGCTGATTCTTTGAAAGGATAAACAAGATTGATGAACCTGTAGCCAGGCTTATCAAGAAGCAAAAAGTGAGGACCCAAATAAACAAAATTAGAAATGAAAGAGGCGAAATAACAACAGACCTCACAGAAATTCAAAGTATTGTTAAAATATACTATGAAAAACTCTATTTCAACAAACTAGACAATCTAGAGGAAATGGATATATTCCTAGAAAAATATAACCTTCCAAAACTCAATCAGGAAGAATCTAAAAATCTCAATAGATTGAGAAATCTCAATATGGAAGAAATTGAAGCAGTCATCAAAAAGCTTCCAGCAAACAAAAGCCCGGGGCCAGATGGCTTCACAGGGGAGTTTTACCAAACATTCAAAGAAGTACTAAAAACTATCCTCCTCAGACTATTCCAGAAAATTCAAAAGGAAGGAACACTTCCAAGCTCATTCTATGAAGCCAGCATTACCCTAATACCAAAACCAGATAAAGACAACACAAAGACAGAGTTACAGGCCAATACTCCTCATGAACATAGATGCCAAAATCCTCAACAAAATTCTAGCAAATCAGATCCAGCATTACATCGAAAGATCATACACCATGACCAAGTAGGATTTATCCTGGGGATGCAAGGATGGTACAATATCCACAAATCAATAAAAGTGATACATCACATAAACAAATTGAGATATAAAAATCACATAGTCATATCAATTGATTCCAACACCCTTTGTTGAAAAAACCCTCAGCAAAGTTGGAATAGAGGGATCATAC
>NW_005360821.1:0-482 GCF_000412655.1 Myotis brandtii
CTAATTCTTTAAGTTGCAGGGTTAGATTATTTATTACTAGTTTTTCTTGTTTATTTTGAAGTAGACCTGTAGAGCTATGAACTGCCCTATCAGGTCTGCTTTCATTGTGTCCCATAGATTTTGGATTGTTGTGTTTTCATTGTCATTTGTTTCCAGGATGCTTTTTATTTCTTTGATCTCTTTGGTAACCCAATCATTGTTTAATAGCATTCTATTTAGCCTCCAAGTGTTTGATTTTTTTTCCATTGTTTTTAATGTAGTTGATTTCTGGTTTTATGCCACTGTGATCTGAGAAGATGCTTGTTATGATTTCTATCCTCTTGAATTTGAAGAGACTTTGCCTGTGTCCTAATATGTGGTCTATCTTTTAAAATGTCCCATGTGAAATGGAGAATAATGTATATTATGCATCTTTGGGCTGAAATATTCTGAAAATGTCAATTATGTCCATCTGATATAGTGAGTCATTTAGGATTGCTGTT
>NW_005360822.1:0-771 GCF_000412655.1 Myotis brandtii
TCTCTCTAAGCATTGCTTGGTTTTTCTCTGGTCTTGTATAACAAACTCAGCTTCCACCTTAAGAAACAAACAAACAAAAAACAAAAAAAGAAAGAAAAAGAAAAAGAAAACTAAAACAAAGTAAGCATAATAAAGAAAATAATATAGAAGGCAGAAACTAATAAACTAGAAAACAGAAAAGCAATAGATAAAAATCAATGAAACCAAATGCTTGTTCTTTGAGATCAATAATAATGATAAACCTCTAGCCAGATTTATCAATGGTTAAAAAAAGAGAAAAGCCCTAGCCAGTTTGCCTCAGTGGATAGAGTGTTGGCCTGAGGACTGGAGGCTCTTAGGTTTGATTCTGGCCAAGGGCACATCCCTGGGTTATGGGCTTGATCCCCAGTGTGGGGCATGCAGGAGGCAGCCGATTGATGATTCTCTCTCATCATTGATGTTTCTATCTCTCTCTCTCTCTGCCTTCCTCTCTGAAATCAATAAACAAATATTTTTTTTAAAAAGAGAAAAGACAAATTATCAATATCAGGAGTGAAAGAGGTGACATCACTATAGATATGAAATTAATAATCTCTCTATATAAAACCCTAATATGCAAATAGACCAAACAGTGGAACAACTGAACAACCAGATTGCTATGATGTGCACTGACCACCAGGGGGCACGCACAAAACATGGTGGGCGTTGGCAGCAGGTGGGAGGGCACAGAACATGGCAGGCATGGGCCATGGCAGGATGGTGGAGCAAGTGAGTGGGGGCACCAGACTAAGG
>NW_005360823.1:0-223 GCF_000412655.1 Myotis brandtii
AACAAAGACAAAACAAACCAGACAAATGCAACCTAAGATTGCCCAGACCAGGACCCCCAGACGCCATCGTGTCGGGCGGTCGGACTCCAAGGTTCCGCTGCATCCAGCCCTCTTTTGAGTCCTAAAGGGAACGTTCCACAGACAGATACCAGATTCTTACCTCCCCGCTGGAGGTCCAGGTGGCTCGTCGTTTTCGGATTGCAGTTTTGGGAGGAAAACACTC
>NW_005360823.1:425-840 GCF_000412655.1 Myotis brandtii
TTTATACTTTTTCTAGTCCTTTGTCTCCCAAATTTGGAATGAGACTTTCGGGCCTTCTGAGAAAGAAGGCCTGTGTTCTGGGAAGGGGCCATGAGACCGTATCTCAAGGCCTGGCCTGATGTCAGTACCTTCCTATCTATGTGTTTTAGGAACAGAGAGCACAGCGTGCCCCGTCTGGCCGAAGCACCAGATATGCAGCCCAGCACACCCAACAGAGTCTCCCGGGCTAAGATCACGCTGTCTGCAGGGCCGAGTTTGTTCTGGGGGCTCCAGGGAGAGCCAGCCCCTTGCTTGTGCAACTTTGGGGGCCCTGGTCCTGGGCCCTTCCTCCAGCTTCAAAGCCAGCGGTGGTGGTGGGTCCTCGCACTGCGTCACGCAGCCTGCTGCTTTGCTTGCCTTTTCTACTGTTAAGGAG
>NW_005360824.1:0-2574 GCF_000412655.1 Myotis brandtii
AGTGCTTTATTCTAAATTTGGATGATCACCATTAAAGGTACTCACATGTGTTTGTAAAAATTCATGAATTTATTTCTTTAACAAATATGTTTAAACTTGTCCACATGCCAAAAAAGGTGCATTCTACAATATGGAACATGCAATACACTCCAACTAATTCTCCCTTCTATCTTCCTCTCTTGCTGCTTCTGCCCAGACACCAACATATCTTTTCTAGACAACTTCTCTTCTAGTGACTCAAGAATCTTATTCACATTGGAAATCTTTAAGAGCTCAGTCAAAGCCTACTTGTCTCTATAATTCCATTTTGGCTTTACTTGTGATAGATATGTCTTCTCTGTGTAGATACTGAGCACCTCTTCAAGAAAAGAAGGCTAAAACTTACCACAGTCTATTGCACAAATTACTTTATTACCCCAGATTTATAATGTGTGATTTATTGGATTGGGGCACATATGGGAGGCAACCAATTGATGTTTCATTCTCATATCAATGTCTGTCTGTCTGTCTGTCTCTCTCTCTCTCTCTCTCTCTCTCTCTCTCTCTCTCTCAAATTCAAACATATCCTCAGGTGAGGATTAAAAGAAAGACAAAGAAGCAAGAAACAAACAAACAAACAAACAAAAACAAATAGAACAAAAATCATCAGATTTGGATGGAACTACATTAGACCGCAAATAGCCAAAGCAGTCCTGAGAAGAATGAAGCTGAAGGTATCATACTACCTACCTTCAAATTATACTACAAAGGTACAATAATCAAAACAGCATGGTACTGGCAGAAAAACAGATGTATAGACCAATGCAACAGAATTGAAAGGATAGAAATAAAACCACATGTATATTAGCAACTAATTTTCAACAGAGGAGCTAAAAACATACAATGGAGAAAAGAAAGCCTCTTCAATAAACGGTGCTGGGAAAACTGGAAAGCCATTTGCAAAAGATTGAAACTAGACTACAGTTTTCCCCATGTACAAAAATGAATTCAAAATAAATCAAAGACTTAAATATAAAATCTGAAACAATAAATCAAAAAGAAGGAACATAGGTACTAAACTTATGGACCTTGGTCTTAGAGAATATTTTATAAATTTTATCCCAAAGACAAAGGTAGTAAAGGCAAAAATAAATGAATGGGATTATATAAAAATAAAAAGCTTCTGCACAGCAAAAGAAACCAGCAACAAAACAAAAGGGCAACCAATAGAATGAGAAGAGACATTTGCAAACAGCTCTGACATGTGTTAATATCCAAAATATATAAAGAACTTATAGAACTCAACAGCAAACAAACAAACAATCCAATTTTTAAAAATGGACAGAGCGGGATGAATGAAAAAAGTAAAAAAACAAAAACCAGACACAGACAACAGTATGGTCATAGTTAGAGGGAAAGGGAGGTACGGGGAGGGATAAGGGGGGAAAGGGGGAATAAATGGTGAAGGAAGGAGACTTGACTTTGGGTGGGGAATGCATGATGCAATATACAGATGACGTATTATAGAATTGTATACTTGAAACCTGTGACATTATTAACCAATGTCACCACAATATATTCAATTTTTTTAAATGGGCAGAGGACATGAACAGACACTTCTCCCAAGAAAACATAATACAGATGAGTATTATAGAATTGTATACTTGAAACCTGTGACATTATTAACCAATGTCACCACAATATATTCAATTTTTTTAAATGGGCAGAGGACATGAACAGACACTTCTCCCAAGAAAACATACAAATGACCAACAGATATAGGAAAAGATATTCAACTTTACTAATAGGGAAATGCAAATCAAAACTATGAGACACTACCTCACACTTGTTAGAATGGCTGTTACCAACAAGACTAGTAATAACAAGTGTTGGAGAGCTTGTGGAGAAGTAGGAATCCTCATTTACTGCTGGTGGAAATGTAAACTAGTATAGCCACAATGGAAAATAGAGTTGTCATATGACCCAGCAACTTCTGAGTATCTACCAGAAAAAGTTTGAAAATATTTATTCATAAAAAAGTATGCACCCCTATGTTCATTGCAGGATTATTCGCAGTGGCCAAGACATGGAAATAACCAGTGTCCAACAGACGACTGGGTAAAGAAGATGTGCTACATATATTGGTTCACTATGGAATACTACTCAGCCATAAGAAAAGATGAAATACTGACATTTCAGATAACATGGATGGACCTTGAAAATATCATGCTAAGTAAAGTAAGTCAGTCAGAAAAAGCTAAGAACCATATGATTTCACTCATATGTGGAATTAAAAACTGAAACTCATAGATACAGACAGGAATATGGTGATGACCACAGTCAAGGGCGGTGGGAGTAGTAAAGTGTAAAGGAAGACAATTATATGGTGACAGAATAATGATTTGACTTTGGGTGGTGAACACAATGCAATATACAGATCATGTGTCATCGAAATGTACACTTGAAACATACATAATGTTATTAACCAATGTCACCTCAATAAATTTTTTAAAAAATTTTAAAAGACAGAAAGATTAAAAATATTCAATGTGATTATAAATGAAGAGATTTGATGACATAAAAATTAATTCTGAC
>NW_005360825.1:0-794 GCF_000412655.1 Myotis brandtii
GTAACCTAGATAACTGACCACAGGGGTGAGCCTGCTTTTCCTTCTCCTGCTCTAATTCCAACTCTCGTGTGTGGTATTTGGGCATGCTGGACCTGTGAGTAATAAAACTTACATATTCATAGTTCCATGATGGTTGTTGAAATCATAAGGACCATAAGGATCCATCTAGTCACAGCATTGACTCTGGTCTGAGGAACAAGTAGTAGGACCCAGGCCAGTGCCCACACATTCCTATCCTATTCCATCACTATCAATAGACTGAGACTTATATGGAACAATCATAAAATCTACAGTATCAGAAAGATCAGTTAAGGTACTGATGTACAAAGAATGAAGGACACATGATGAACACAGAACAAATTACTTAAAATGATATAAGTCATTTGAGAAGAAATTATTGTTAAGACATCAATGTTGCCAATGAATTAAATGACAACTTCCAAACATTTCTGATCTAGGTTGGAAAAACCTTTGTGAAGCTACAAAAAATGACAAAGGGAACAACTGTCTATATAACAGGCAAAACAGAAAGCTTAATAAAATGGTTACTTAAATTGTATAGAGGAATTGAAACAAACAAAGGAAATTCAAGGACAGAATACAAGGAATAAGTTTGAAAACTACAATCTGATGAAAGAATCTCAATTTCTGGTTTTGAGTCTTGGAGGACTTTTTCTACCTCAGGATGATTGTCCCTTTCGTACCTGCCATCTCATAGAATCTTTTCAGAGCCCTCTTTATGTCCTTGTTCCTGAGACTGTAGATGAAGGGGTTCAGCATGGGTGTGACCACAG
>NW_005360825.1:1595-3424 GCF_000412655.1 Myotis brandtii
GTTTCCCAACGTCATCAGGTACATGGAGAGGAAAAGCCCAAATATGAGGGGCTGCAGTGCTGGTTCCTCTGAAAATCCCAGGAGAAGAAATTCTGAAATTGGGGTATCATTGTTTCGTCCCATGTGGTGTAGGTGACTAGTAGAAAAGAAAAAAATAGCATGATCATTCTTAAATCATTGGCTATTACTAACATAATTGAAATGCTACAATTATACTTTGCAGTAAAGTAATCAATATCTATTTTTTGAACATATCATCCCCTTTAAGACACACACCCTAACCCATGACATCTCTGATTAGGAATTTCTGTCCTCCTCAGACCTTTTCCCCAAGGTGGCCATGGACTACACAGGTTTGTTTTTTTTGTCGTTGTTGTTCGTTTGTTTGTTTTAAAATCTTTATTATTGAGAGTATTACAGATGTCCCCCCTTTTCAAATTCATTACCCCCTTTAACCATCCCACTGCAGGCCTTCACCGTCTTATTGTCTGTGTCCATAGGTAATGCATATATGCATATAAGTTCTTTGGTTAATCTCGTCCCTATTCTCCCCCTTCCCTCTAAGATTCTTCAGTCTGTTCCACATTTCTATGCCTCTGGTTCTATTTTATTCATCAGTTTATTTTGTTCATTAGATTCCATGTTCATTTACCTTGATTTTAGTTTCAATTATTAATAGATAGGTTTTTATTGCCATTCTATTCTTCATATTTTCTATCTTTTTCTTCTCCTCCTTTTTTCCCTCCCATCTTCTTCCTCTTCCCCCTCACCCTCCTCCTCACTATTCTTTTCCTTCCTCCTCTTTTTCTTCTTCTTTAGAATACCCTTCAACATTTCCTGTAATACTGTTTTGGTGGTGATGAACTTCTTTAGCTTTTTCTTGTATGTGAAGCTCTTTATTTGACCTTCAATTCTAAATGGTGGCTTGGCTGGGTAGAGTATTTTTGGTCTTAGGTCCTTGATATTCATCACTGAATATTTCTTACCACTCCCTTTTGGCCTGCATGTTTTCTGTTGAGAAATCAGCTGAGAGTCATATGGGTGCTCTCTTGTAGGTAACTAACTGTTTTTCTCTTGCTGCTTTTAAGATTCTCTCCTTGTCTTTTTCTAAAATATGTATTTTTATTGATTTCAGAGAGGAAGGGAGAAGGAGAGAGAGATAGGAACATTAATGATGAGAGAGGATCATTGATTGGCTGCCTTCTGCACACCCCTTACTGGGGATCAAGCCACACCCCAGAAATGTGTCCTTGACCCTTCAGTCCTGGGTCCATGCTCTATCCACAGAGCCAAAGTGGTTAGGGCTATAGCTTAATAATTGTTAATATCCTCACCTGATGATGAGGATTATAGTATCCAACAGCCTATGATGGTGGACAGATAATCAATATACTGTATATAAAGAACTTGGTGTACTTCCCTCTTGTTGCTAAATGAATGGTTACCACTCTGATGGGATGAGGCTGATTATTTTCTTCCTCCTCTCAAATGTCTTATTGCTTCCTAACATCTCGGTCTCCAATTCCACAGACATATTTCAGTTCCCTGTCATCTCTCCCACCTAACAGGCAGACACCCTGTTAGCCAAATATTCACATTGACTCAGAGAGAACTTTAAAGCTGATCATCGAACTCTCTGATTTAAATTCCTCCCCTAGTGATACCTCACTGGAGATAGAAGCCAAAATTCTGTAGCTTCAATCATGAGTGTCTGTGAACTTTCAGCCAGCTCCACCCTCACAGAGCCCTGGCCTCCCTCACACTGGTCTCCTAAACATTGAACTGAGTCCACTTCACCTGACACCACAGCTTCAGGGCTCAGAGCCTTT
>NW_005360825.1:11520-13987 GCF_000412655.1 Myotis brandtii
GATAAAGTCAACATTATCAGGAAGAGCAGTGAAAGTACTGATGTATAAAGAATGAGAAACATAAAAGATAAAATTGAGGTGTCAGATTTTTCTGGAATGAAATTATATAAATAGTGTGAGTAACCAAGCAAAGTTTTTCCCAGCCTGTAATAAAAGTTATGCTATTCTATCTATAAAATAGGAACACTTTCTTACAATGATGTATGTCATTTGAGAATAAATTAATCTGCAGAAATCCATATTGTCTATGAAATAAACTGGAATTTACATTTCTGATCAAGGTTGGAAATAACTATGTGAGTTTAGAACAAAGGAGAAAGGGAAAGACTCTCTGTATAATAGACGTAGCAGAAAGTGTAATAAAATGGTTACTTAAATTGTATAGAGAAGTTGAACTCAAACAAAAGGAAATTCAAGAAAATAAATAAAAGAAGCAAGTTGTACAAACTCAATCTGATTAATGGATCCTAATTTCTGGTTTTCAGTCTTGAAGCCTGGAAATTAAGTGGAGGTTTTCAGACTGAGCACAGCTGTTTTTTCTTTTATGGCTGCCATCCCAAAGAATTGTTTCAGGGCCCCTTTTATGTCTTTGTTCCTGAGACTGTAGATGAAGGGGTTCAGCATGGGTGTGACCACAGTGTACATCACTGAGGCTGCTGCACTTGAGTGTGAGCTGTGGGTAGCAGCAGAGCCTAGGTACACTCCTAGGCTTGTTCCATAAAATAAGGAGACAACTGAGAGGTTAGACACACAGGTAGAAAATGCTTTATACTTCCCCTGAGCTGATGGGATTGCACGTATGGAGGACACTATCTTAGAGTAAAAGTAAATGATACCAGCGAGGGGACCAGTACCCTGTAGCACAGTTATAAAATACATCACCATGTTATTAAGAAGGGTGTCGGAACAGGTAAGTTGGACCACCTGTATAAGTTCACAGAAAAAGTGGGGGATTTTCAAGTCTGCAGGGTAGGACAGTCTCGCTATCATTAAGCTGTATATCAAGGAATTCAAAACACTAACGATCCAGGACACCAAAACCAGCAGTGCATAGAGCCGGGAGTTCATGATGATTGTGTACTGCAGTGGGTGGCAGATGGCCACATGCCTGTCATAGGCCATCACAGCTAGAAAGAAGTTGTCCCAGCCTTTAAAGAGTGTGAGAAAATACATCTGTGTGATGCAGCCTTCATAGGTGATGATTTTGCTCTGTCTGGATGTTGACCAGCATCTTTGGGATGGTGGTGGTGGAGAAAGGCGCGAAATGTGTGCGAAACGGGTGCCGCAGGAACTGCAGTCTCAAAGGAAGATTGTGCCCCACAAAACATGTGCTGTTGGGGTCAGTGTAGCCCTCCAATGTGGAAGGGGGTCCACAGGGCTGCTGGAAGGAGGAGATTATAGAAATTAACCCACGGCAGGGCTGGGCACAGGAGGGCAGCCTGGAGCTCTACCAGTGTGCTGGCTGCGGAGTGCCAGGGGAAAAAGACGGGAGTCTGCGCGGATCCTGTGGCTTTTCTTTTCTTTTTAAATACTTGCTTCTGATTAGTAAGCCCAGTATATAGGATCTTCCCATTAAAAACCACTCGAGGAGACTGCAGAGTAAAGCTGTTTTTGTGGAACCTGGAGAACAGAGTGTGGAGAAACAAACAGAAAACCAGCTCTAGGGCAGTCCATCCCTCTAACCAGCATTAAGTGCAGCAGGGAAAGCCATCTAAACACTGGGTAGGGGAGGGGCCTTTTAGCCTCAGATATCAATACAGAAACACTGCCACCCAGGGGTTGTATCAGATATTGACTCGAGTGAAAACAGCTAAAGGCAGGCTGAGAGTCAAAGAGCTCCTGACTGCTTGAAAAAACCATTATGGCTTATGATGCAGAGGAGCTGTGGAGAGCAGGGAACTTCAATACTGGGCTGTCTACCTGACAGGAAACAGACCTGTCAAACAGAACAGTGGAGGAAGTGAATGACCTTCACTAGTTCACATTTTTATTTTTTATCTTTTACTTGAGAAACTAAATTTTTTTCTCACCTGATTTCACCTTTTTATATTATACTAGAGGCCCGGTGCACAAAAATTAGGGAACTTCACTGGGCTGTCTACCTGACAGGAAACAGACCTGTCAAACAGAACAGTGGAGGAAGTGAATGACCTTCACTAGTTCACATTATTTTTTTTTATCTTTTACTTGAGAAACTAAATTTTTTTCTCACCTGATTTCACCTTTTTATATTATACTAGAGGCCCGGTGCACAAAAATTTGTGCACTCAGGGGCGGGGTCCCCAGCTCGGCCTGTGCCCTCTCGCAGTCTGGGACCCCTCGGGAGATAACGACCTGCTGGCTTAGGCCTGCTCCCGGGTGGCAGAGGGCAGGCCCAATCCCTAGGTGCAGCCCCTGGTCAGGCTCAGAGCAGGGCCGATTGGGGAGTTGGGGCGCCACCCCCTGTCATGCACAGAGCAGGGCGGAT
>NW_005360825.1:15164-15875 GCF_000412655.1 Myotis brandtii
AGTTTATTTTTTAACTTTTCTTCTTATACACTCATTCTCTTTCTACCTCCTCTATACTGAATTGTGGTTATTTCTCCATCTATTCAATTCCTTGACCTTACCTTCTGGAAATAAATTCTGCTTCCTCAGATTCATCTGGGTATTTGTTTTTTGAGGGTTTGTAGTTTACATATTTTGGATTAGTTGTTGTGTGTAGTTTGCATTCATCTCTGGGTGTTTGTTATTAAATTTTTTGGATTATTTGTTGTTTTATTGGAGTTTTCTCCCCACATACATATATTTTCCCTTCTTCTTTTTTCTACTTTTTCTTTTCTCTCTTAAAATTTTTCCTCGCCTAATTTCTCCTACCCTGTTCCAAGTCCATACACTCTTCTCTCTTCCCTTTCTTCACTATCCAAGTTTTCTTTTACTTCCCTTTTTTTTGTTTTGTTTTCATTACTTGCCTTTTTCTTTCTTTCTGTCTTGTTAATGTTTGATTGTTGATTAGTTTGGTTTTTATTGCTTGTTTTTTTTGTTGTTTGTTTATTTTTGTTGTTGTTTTTGCTTCTGTTATTCCTTTCCTTGATTGTTCTCTTCTTCCACTAATAGCTTAAACAATTCCAATCACAAACTCAGGCCTAGCTACTCTCTATTCTTCTTTTCCAATAGTAAATGAACACATAGATAGATAGATTAAAGAAGGAGAAAAGTTATATATATATATTTTTTTCT
>NW_005360825.1:16218-18926 GCF_000412655.1 Myotis brandtii
TCTTCTTTTTTCTACTTTTTCTTTTCTCTCTTAAAATTTTTCCTCTTCTCAATATCATTTTTGCACTCTTTTCTATCCCCAAACTCTCTTTTCTCTGGTGATCACTTTTATTTGGGGTTATTAGTATTGTGAATACTTTTGTGTTTGGTGCCCTGTGCACTGTGTCTTGTAGTGTTGTATTTTCTGCCTTTAAGTCAATGCAGGAGAGAGAGGGCTACATAACCAGACATCCAGAGAGGAGCAATCATGGAGAGACAAAGAAACAGCTCGTATACAAAAGAAAAGGAGGCATCACCAGAAAAGGAAGTAAATGAAATGGAGGAAAGAAAAATGTAAGAGAAAGAATTAACAGAAATGGTCATAAGGTCACTGAAAAGGTTGGAAGACAAATTCAACAATATGTGTAAGAACCAAGAGGAAATGAAGAAGAAACAAGAAGAAATAAAAAATGACATTGCTGCAATAAAGAACTCAATAGAAAGCATCAACAGTAGACTACAAGAAGTGGAGGACTGCATCAGTGAGCTAGAAGACAAGGTAGGAAAAAATACCCAAGCAGAACAGCATCTAGAAAAAAAAATTAAAAAACAAGAGGAGAGTCTAAGGGAACTTTGGACAACATGAAACAAAACAACATCTGCATAATAGGGATACCAGAAGGAGAGGAAACTGAGCAAAGAATAGAAAACCTGTTTGAAGAAATAATGACAGAAATCTTCCCTGATTTCAGGGAGAAAAAACTCACACAAGTCCAAGAAGCTCACAGAGCTCCAACCAAGATGAACCCCAATAGACTGACACCAAGACACATTATAATTAAATTGGCAAACACCAATGACAAAGTAAGAATCTTAAAGGATGCCAGAGAGAGACAGAAAGTTACCTACAGAGGATCCCCCATCAGACGAGCAACTGATTTCTCAACAGAAACACATCAGGCCAGAAGGGAATGAAATGAAACATACAAAGTCATGCAAAGGAAGGGTCTGAATCCAAGAATATTGTACCCAGCAAGGCTATCAATCAAAATTGAGGGTAAAATCAGGAGCTTCACAGACAAAAAAGGACTAAGGGAGTTTATTACCAACAAACCAGCAATGCAAGAAATGCTAAAGGGTCTGCTGTAAAAAGAAGAAATAGGAAGCAAAGAAGGAACACAGGCGTAAAGAATAAAAATGGCGACAAATTAGTACCTATCAATAATAACTTTAAATGTAAATGGATTAAATGCCCCAATCAAAAGACATAGGGTAGCCGAGTGGATAAGAAAACATGACCCATATATCTGCTGTCTACAGGAAACCCACCTCAGAACAAAGGCCTCACACAGACTGATGGTGAAGGGATGGAAAAAGGTTTTTCAGGCCAATGGAAAGGAAAAAAAAGCTGGGGTAGCAAAATACTTATATGACAAATTAGACCTTAAAGTGAAGGCCATAACAAGAGATAGGAAGGCCACTTCATAAGACTAAAGGGAGCAATTCAACAAGAAGATATAACTCTGGTAAACACATACACACCCAATACAGAAGCACCTAAATACATAAAAAAACTTCTGGAGGATATTAAGGGAGAGATTGACAGCAATACAGTCATAGTAGGCAACTTTAATACCCCACTAACACCGCTGGACAAATCCTCTAAACAAAAAATCAGCAAAGATTAAGTTATTACATATGTATCCTTATCCCCACATTACCACACAACCCCCCCTCATGCCTTCACCCCCCTGTTGTCTGTGTTCATTGCTTAGGCCTATATGCTTGCATATAAGTCTTTTTGATTATCTCTCGCCCTTACCCCCACCCTCCCCTACCTTCCCTCTGAGGTTTGACAGTCTGATTGATGCTTCTCTGTCTCTGGATCTGTTTTTGTTCATCAGTTTATGTTGTTCATTATATTCCACAAATGAGTGAGTCTGACTGACTTATTTCACTTAGCATAATGCTTTCCAGTTCCATCCATGCTGTTGCAAATGGTAAGAACTCCTTTTTTTATCGTAACGTAGTATTCCATTATATAGATGTACCACAGTTTTTTAATCCACTCATCTACTGATGTGCACTTGGGCTGTTTCCAAATCTTAGCTATGGTGAATTGTGCTGCTATGAACATAGGGGTGCATACATTCTTTCTGATTGGTGTTTCAGGTTTCTTTGGATACATTCCTAGAAGTGGGATGGCTGGGTCAAATGGCAGTTCCATATTTAATTTTTGAGGAAACTCCATACTGTTTTCTATAATGGCTGCACCAGTCTGCATTCCCACCAGCAAAGTACTAGGGTTGGAGGGTTCCTACATCCTCGCCAGCACTTGTCATTTGTTGATTTGTTGATGATAGCCATTCTGACAGGTGTGAGATGGTACGATGGTACCTAACTTAATCAATAAAAAAATTTAAAAAAATCAGCCAAGAAACAGCAATCCTACATGACACACTAGATCAGATGGAATTAATTGACATCTTCAGAACATTTCACCCCATAGCCAAAGAATATACATTCTTCTCAAGTGCACATGGGTTATTCTAAAATATAGACCACATATTGGGACACAGCCAAAGTCTCTTCAAATTCAAGAAAATAGAAATCATATCAAGCATCTTCTCAGATCACAATGGCATAAAACTAGAGATCAACTATAATAAAAACAATAAAAAAATCAAACACCTGGAGGCTAAATATCATGCTATTAAACAATGATTGGGT
>NW_005360825.1:20572-27019 GCF_000412655.1 Myotis brandtii
CCAAACCTGAATAGGATACATTAAATTGATTCTTGGCTGCCAGACAGCTGAAAGGCATCTTAATCTACATGTTATTGCCGCCTACTGGCCAAACACCTGAACAGCCGTAGGCTAATTCCCCCATTCTGACAATGGACTCTGTACCAAACCCTGACCCTTTGAAGTGTATATCCCTGCCTCGCCTCAGGACAAATTGTGTTAATAAAAAGCATGGGGTCCTGGGGACAGGAAAACCTAAGACCTTAGACTTAATATCTTGGATCTTAGCTCCTTTATCTAAGCTCCTCTGACCCCCAAATGCCTTTCAAAATTATATCTCGTCTCCGGACACTTTATTAGTCCCCGGATTCCTATTTAACATCTACGCACAGCCTTCTCCAGATTCCTGAACCCTTCTTGATGCTGGATCAAGAACCCTGGCAACAAATGGTAGGACAGGGTGGGGTTAGAGAACAAACAAAGGACTTGTATGCATGCATATTAGCATAACCAATGGACACAGACACTGGGGCGGTGGGGGCTTGCCCCTGGTTTGAATGGATGGGGGAGTGGGTCAATTGGGGAAAAGGAGACTTATGTAAAACTTTAGACAATAAAAAAAGAACTTGTTGCAATAAATTTTGGTTGTTTTAAGCCACCCTGTTTGGACTTAGTTGTTTCAGAATCCACAGAAAATAAATACTTACAGCCAAGCTCATCTGTGTGGCTATTGCCTAAATGTGCTTTCACACTACAATGGCAGAGTTAAGTAGCTCCAACAGAGCACTGATGGTCTAATAATAATCTTTATCTAGTACTTTACAACTATGTTTGGCAGTGACTGCTCTAAGTCACTAACAGGTATTGGTTTTATATTCAAAGTATTCTTTCTGTAAAGAAAAAAAAATATGTACCAATGTGAGTTTAAAGATGTGAATGCATTTACCCCAGATGAAAAAAATGAAGAATTGGATCTGGGTAATTTGTACAAAGGACACCCTACCTCTGTAGCTAAAGTTTACCCCCCATCAAGTGCATATTCATAATTGATCTCTGGTTTTCACAACTGAGGTCAAGGGGAAGTTTCTGGGAGGTTCCTGTTTGGGATGGGTGTGGTCAGGGACATCACTAAATCTCTGGGTCAGACACTCATGTGACTCACAGCAGCTCAGAAGCTCATGATGTTATCCTGTCCATGTGTCCTGCATGAGCACTTACATACCCTGGGGAGATGTTTATTCCAGTGGAGGTGGACCCATCAGTAGGAAGGGAATATGCATCTGGACCCCAAGGTGATCCCATGGAGACAAAACTGGCAGAAAAGTTGCCTTTTATTTCTAGTCCCTTGGTTTCAAAGGGGCTGAATTTCTTAGAAAACTGAGCAACAGTAAAACAGTCCATTTAATGAGGAGCCCTGAGAATTCAGCCTCTGGACCTCCCTCTGCAGACTCACCTGCAGCTCCTCAGCCACCACAGGCTAACATCCTCTCTGTGCCTCTCTAAGATGTTCAACTTCCCTGGAAAACCAGCACCTGACCTCCATTTCTTGCTCTTTCCACATCAATTGTCGAAGGGAGGAAGGACCAGTAGAACCAAATTCAGTGAGTGAGGCCATTGGGGGTGCCAGAGTGAGCACTGTGGGAAAGCATCATGGGGAGAAGCAAAGCTTTTAATAACTGTGTCTTCTGGGGGAACAGTCAGGCTGATGAAATAGTGAAAGGGATGGGCTCAAGATCCCGTACATTTGGTGTCCTTAGTTCTGAAGTTGTTAGTTCTGAACTTATTCCTTCTCAGCCCCTTTCTTCGCACCATCTCAGAGCACAATTTCATGGCCTCTCTCCTCCCACAGCAGGAACGGACCCTCCCTTCTGTCTGCTCAGCTCTCAGGATTCTGCTTTATTTCAACCTTAGCATTTCCTTTTCAGTGTGAAGAATTGACAGAGTGAGCAGCCTTGCAGAGCAGAAAAGCACTGACTTAGAGTCAGGGAGGTGTGAGTTCTCATTCACTCTTCTTCAGCTGGTGCCTGATGGACCTGGGACTCTTCTTACATTCTGTGGGGCTTTCTTTCATCAGCACAAGAGTGAGTAGAAGGACATCTCAGAGAATGCTCACGGAAGAACAGGTGCCATGGATCAAGTGCCCAGGACCAGTCACCAGGCACTCTGCTGGGCTCTTCCTCCTATTATTTTTTCTGTCATTAGCAGTGCGCGCACACACACACACACACACACACACACACACACACCTGAACAAAGAGAACCATATACCCTCACTATGTATCATGCACTGTAATATTTTCTTTTGTGCCTTCTTGACTCTATTTCACCATTCTCTGTCCTTTTTGAGTCTTGAATACCTAAAACAGGTGTCATCTCAGGGCTTTGGCACTGCCTCTTTTCTTACATAGTCCTCCATCCCCAAGAAACCCTGTGTCACCCAGTTTGTCTTCCTTGAGGTCTCTGTTCAATTGCCACGTTGTTTGCAGGGCTGCCTGAACTCCCAGTATAAAATAACACCCATTCCACTCTCTTTATAACTACTTTCTTTTTCTTCACATGACACCATCTAACTTGGTATATGACATATTTGTTGTATATTTTCTTTCACTATCATTATATTCTAAGAATTTTGTTTCTGAGCATCCTATACACTTTTTGGGGAGGTGGGAAATATCAATAAATATTCCTTAAGTGCATGAAAGCATTTCTCATGAAAACAGTGTAATCTCTGACAACCATGGAAAAAAAGTTTGAGGAAGAAATGAATTTCTAATCAGAGATGTCATGGGGGATGATACGCACAAAAAGTAAATATTGTTGCTTTGTTACAAAATATAATTGTAGCATTTCAACTATGCTTGTAATGGCCATTTGTGTAAAAACTAATCATGCTAATTTTTCTTTCCTACTAGTCACCTCCACACCATGGGACCTGGGAATGATCCTCTGATTTCAGAATTTCTTCTTCTGGGATTTTCAGAGGAACCAGCACTGCAGCCCCTCACATTTGGGCTTTTCCTCTCCATGTACCTGGTCACTGTGTTGGGAAACCTGCTCATCATCTTGGCAGTCAGCTCAGAATCCCACCTGCACACCCCCATGTACTTCTTCCTCTCCAACCTCTCCTTGGTAGACTTCTGTTTCATCTCCACCACCGTCCCAAAGATGCTGGCGAACATCCAGACACAGAGCAAAGTCATCACCTATGAAGGCTGCATCACCCAGATGTATTTTTTCTTACTATTTGGAGGACTGGATGACTTCCTTCTAGCCGTCATGGCCTATGACAGGTATGTGGCCATCTGCCACCCCCTGCACTATATGGTCATCATGAACCCCCGGCTCTGTGGACTGCTGGTTCTGATGTCCTGGATCATGGGGGCCCTGAATTCCTTGTTACAAAGTTTAATAGTGTTGCCATTGTCCTTCTGTACCGACTTGGAAATCCCGAACTATTTCTGTGAACTCAAAGAGGTGGTCCAACTGGCCTGTTCTGACACCTTTCTTAATAACATGGTGATGTATTTTGTATCTGTGCTACTGGGCGGTGGTCCCCTCACTGGTATCATTTACTCTTACTCTAAGATAGTGTCCTCCATTTGTAGAATCCCATCAGCTCAGGGGAAGTATAAGGCATTTTCCACGTGTGTGTCTCACCTCTCAGTTGTGACCTTATTTTATGGTACAAGCATAGGAGTGTATCTCAGCTCTGCTGCTACCCAAAGCTCACACTCAAGTGCAGCAGCGTCAGTGATGTACACTGTGGTCACACCCATGCTGAACCCCTTCATCTACAGTCTCAGGAACAAGGACATAAAGAGGGCCCTAAAAAGATTCTTTGGGATGGCATGTGCAAAGGGGACAATCATCTCGAGGTAAAAAGTGCCCTTGATTTTGGGGCTACAGAAATTGTGATTCTTTGATCACACTGTGTTTTTTTAGACTTGCTCCTTTTATTTTTTTTAAAAAACATATTTTTATTGATTTCAGAGAGGAAGGGAGAGGGAGAGAGAGAAACATGGATGATGAGAGAATAGTATTGATTGCCTGCTCCTGCATACCCACTCCTGGTGATTGAACCCACTACCTGGGCATTTACCCCGACCAGAAATCCAACGGAGCCCTCCTGGTTCATAGGTTGATGCTCAAACACTGAGAAACACAGGCCGGGCCAGAATTGTTCCTTTTATTCTGTCCTTGAATTTCCTTTGTTTCAACTTCTCTATACAATTTAAGCAACCATTTTATTAAACTTCCTGCTTTGTCTGTTATATAGACAGTTTTTCCCTTTGTCCTTTTTTAACCTTCACAAAGTCTTTCCAACCTTGGTCAAAAATAGTGAGAAGTTTTCATTTACTTCACTAGAAACATTGATGTCTTAAGAATAATTCCTTCTCAAATGACTTATATCATTATAAGTAATTTGTTCTTGTTTTGTAAGTAGAATAGTAATAAGTGGTGTTATTCATGTAGAAAAACTGCACTTGGCTACGTAATCCATTTTATAATTTCATTCCATAAAATCTGAAACCTAAGTTTTCACCATGTGTCCCTCATTCTCTGTACATTGGTACCTTAACTGCTCTTCCTGATATTATAGATTTTATAATTGTTCCCTATAAGTCTCCGTCTATTGATAGTGAGGCAATAGGATAGGGATTTCTGGGCACTGGCCTGGTTCCTACTACTTCTTCCTCAGACCAGAGTCAATGTCATGGGTGGATGGACTCTTGTGGTCCTTCTTATAATTACAACAACCGTCATGGAACTATGAAAACGTAAGGTCTATTACTCACAGTCCTGTGCGCCCAAAAGCCACACAGGAAGCTGTGTGTATGCATGTGTGTGTGAAAGAGAGAGAGAGAAATGGACTTGGGCTGAAGGACTCTGCCTGTATTGCGGAACAAGGGCAGGAAGGCTATGGCTTTCTGGGCTTGCTTTTTAAAAATGTATCTTTATTATTGAAATTATTACAGATGTCCTTCTTTTATCCCCCCATTGACCCTACTCTTCCCCTTACCTGTCCTCTCCCCAGGTCTTCACCCCACTATTATCTATGTCCATAGGTTATTCATATATGCATATAGGTTCTTTGTTTAATTTTTCCCTCCCCCCCTTCCTTCTGAGGATCCACAGTTTGTTGCATGCTTCTATGTCTCTGGATCTATTTTGTTTGTCACTTTATTTTGTTCATGGATTTCACAATTAAGTGAGATCATGTGATACTTGTCTTTCTCTGATTGACTTATTTCACTTAGCATAATACTCTCTAGGCCCCTCCATGCTATTTTAAAGGGTAAGAGATGCTTTTTTTTTTTACAACTGCATAGTATTCCATTGTGTAAATGTACCACTTTTTTTTTCTTTTCTTTTATTGTCTAAAGTTTTACATATGTCTCCTTTACCTCCTTTTTTTTTTAAAAACATTCTTCAATGGATGGGCACCTGGGCTGTCTCCAGATCTTAGTTATTGTAAATAACGCTGCTATGAACATAGAGGTACATATATTCTTTCTGATTAGTGTTTCAGAATTCTTAGGTTATATTCCTAGAAGTGGGATGACTGGGTCAAATGGCAGTTCCATTTTTATTTTTTTTGAAGAAACTCTACACTGTTTTCTACAGTGGCTGTACCAGTCTGCATTCCCACTAGCAGTGCACTAGGTTTCTCTTTTCTCCACATCCTTACAAGCACTTGTTGTTAGTTGATTTATTGATAGTAGCCATTATGGCAGGGGTGAGGAGGCACCTTATTGTATTTTCATTTGCATCTCTCTGATAGTTAGTGACATTGAGGATTTATTCATATGACTGTTGGCCATTTGTGTGTCTTTCTTTGGAGAAGTGTCTATTTAGGTCTTCTGTCCATTTTCTGATTGGGATGCTTGTCTTCCTTTGGTCTAGTTGTATGAGTACTTTATATATTTTGGGTTTGCTTTTTATTTGAAACCTAAGAGCAGGAATTAAGGCAGGAGAAGGAAAAGCAGGGTCATTTATGTGGTCAGTTGTTCAGGTTACTCAGGGTTTTCAAAATGGGAATTTTATAATATGTTCCAGTATTCTTATGTAAATATCACACAAATTCTGTGTCTGTTCCTGTGTGTAATTCCAAATGAACTTTGCTCCCTAGATATATCCATCTAACATGAAGTTTCTCCCTTTGCTTGTTTTGAATATGTTCTAATTAAAAATAAAACTGCATATATTAATTATTTCAAAACAAAATCATTAAATTTAAAATAAAAGGGGAACTTCATGGGTGAAGGCAACATGAGTGCTTATGTAGTAGCTGTGTCATGCATCTGGCAAAATGATTATTTGTGATGGATGTATTTGAAACAAAAGCTTAGTCAAGCACACTACTGTATTTTATACATAATTTCCATATTTTTTTCTTTTTTTAAATTAAATCTTTATTGTTCAGATTATTACAGTTGTTCCTCTTTTTCCCCCCATAGCTCCCCTCAA
>NW_005360825.1:28920-30487 GCF_000412655.1 Myotis brandtii
TCTGATGATAACTCTTATTATTGGCAAGACCCAAAATTTAAATTCTTTAAGGGAGAGGTAAAAGTTTCTATTGAACTCCCAGGGTCTCAGGTGCCTTCAGCTCAAAAACAATCAAAGTACATGTCTTGGGGTGACTCATTCTGAACCCTTACAATAGTGACCCAGTTTCATTCTTTTCCCTGTGGTTGTCCAGTTTTCACAGCACAGTTTATTGGAGACACTGTCCTTTCCTCATTTAGCATTCTTGGTTCCTTTCTCCTAAATTAATGACCTTATGTGTGTGTTTACTTCTTGGCTCTTTATTCTTTTCCATTGATCTATGTGTCTGTTTTTATGCCAGTACTATACTGCTTTCATTACTATAGCTGTATAATATAGCTTGAAATCAGGGAATAGGTTGCCTCCAGCTTTGTTTTGCTTTCTCAGAATTGCTTTGGTTAATCAGGGCCTTATGCAGTTCCACACAAATTTTACGTTTGTTTTTTTGTGTGAAAAATGACTCTTCAGCCCTCAGGTGTAAGAGTGGAATTCTATTTCTAAATGCTACTGACTTGTACATATGAAGGCCTCACATCCAGCCAGGTTGAGATCTTGCTGGTCTCATAGCTGGTCAAGGTGGCCATAGTAGGGGCCAATCAGTTGCCCCAGGTTGGGATCTGCCTCTGAATGTGGTTGCATAATTGGTTGAATGCTATCTTAGAAATACTAGTAAGAACAGTTGTTCCTGCACTGCTTTAGCAGTAGAAGAAGATAGAATCCTGATTAGGAGAGCAGACTCTGGAGCTAAGTAGCCTGTGTTTGTGCCCCAGTTTCAGCACTTACTAGCTTTATGATCTTGGGCAATTTTCCTAACCTTCTGCTTCCTCAATTTTCTCAACTTTACTTAATAAAGTTATTGTGTCAGTTAGTGATTTTCGTGTATCAAATTGCTTCTGTACTCCGTAACTTAAAGTGTATAAGTAGGGATGTCTGGGTAGATCTGGTCTCTCTTATGCGTCTGGTCAGGGCAGTGTTTCGGCTGACCTTGGGTGAGTCTCTCACACAAGTATTGGATTGACTGGTGGCTGGCTTGTCTAGTGGCTTCAGCTGGAACACTGGGGCTGGAGGCTTATTCCAGATGGTCTGGGCTTGTTTACACAGCCATAGCAGAGTTCCAAGAGACAGATGTGTGCAAGTCTCAGAATTAGCGCAACATCACTCCTACCACATAATTCTGGTCAAAGAAACCCATAAGATTGAAGGGGTGGGCAAGCAGACTCAATCAATTATTGGGAGTGGGGTGGGGGGTGAAAGTCATATTGCAAAGTGAGAGAATATAAGGAGTCCACTGATAGGGGTCCTTGATGCAATCAATCTTCCTCATTGTTAATCTATTCTATTAGCTTTCTTTGGTAAAGGAATTTGTGTTGAAATTTTACATTAAGTAGAAGAAAAAAAATCCAAAGTCAATTTGGTGATTCTGCTCCATTAACTGATCGAGTGAATTCCAATTTCATAAAATTGAAACCAAGCCAGAATCCCTTCTCAACCAAACCCTCTACCCCCCAATGTCTCATTTGCAAGGAAA
>NW_005360825.1:31520-36981 GCF_000412655.1 Myotis brandtii
TTATTTCACTTAGCATAATGCTCTCCAGTTCCATCCATGCTGTGGCAAATGGTAAGAATTCCTTCTTTTTTACAGCAGCATAGTATTCCATTGTGTAAATGTACCACAGTTTTCTAATTTTTGCATAACAGCAGAATTAAGGAAACAGAGGATCAGGCTAATTACATTTTTAACAATTATATAACAAAGATATTAAAGCTTTTGTGTGTTTTTTTTGAGTTATATATATATGAACCTATGCAGTATGTACTCTTAATTTTTGTATAACTCTTTAATTCAGAAATATTCCTGTTAACTATATTCAGTTTATTTTATGTTATTATACTCCAATAAATTATTTTTAAAAATTTCTTAGAACTAATAAACAGGTTCAATAGTGATACAAAATAAATACATAATAATCGTTTGCATCTATATGAACAGTCAGAAGAGAAATTAAGAGAACAATTCCATTTCTAATTGCATCAAAAAGAATTAAATACCTAGAAACAAACTATAAAACATTGCAAAAAATATTGAAAAAGGCACAAATAAATGGGAAGATATTCTGTGTTTAAGGATATTCTGTGTTTAATATTGTGAATGTCCATACTATTGTTAAAGAGAAAACCACAGGCCCAAAATGGCATCACTCCAGTTAAAAATCCATGTTGCTAAATCTAGATTCCATACTGGATTTAATGGAAGTTTCCACCTCTCCCAGAAGCTTAATTTTAATCAACCAGCCTTGAATTTCTGGTCAAGAACCAGTAAGGTAATCTGTAACTTGGGCGCTCCTCATCCCCCACAGAAAGAAGAGGGAATCTATCTGATAGAAATCCTTCCTCCTCCTCTTCCCCCAAATAAAAGATGTCATGGCACTCAAATAACCTTTGTTTGCTCTGTTTTTATAGCTCTTTTGTACCTCCTTGTTTCCTATAAAAACCTTCTATTTTGTACACCCCTCTGAGCTCCCTTTTAGTTGTCAGATAGGAACTTTTACCTCTCCCTTAAAGAATTTAAATTTTGAGTCTTGCCAATAATAAGAGTTATCACCAGAGATAACATTTTGTGACCTATATGGAGGGCAGGGCAAATTTCTAATTACTGAGCATCTTTTCTTCTTATTGTCTTACAATGTCCTTCCTCCCTTCTGTAGCTCCAGGTGCTTTACCTCACCTTTAGCTCAGAATGTCATATAAACGGTACCTCACTGTCTCTTTTGTCTCTGAACCTCTCATATATGCATCCAAGTAGATTCCACTGGGAGAGAGATATTTGATAACCAAGTTTTGCCAGTAACTATGGTAGTTATGATTGTTCCCTATAAATCTCAGTCTATTGATAATGATGCAATAGGAAAGGAATGCCTGGGCACTGACTTGGGTCTTACTACTTTTTCCTGAGACCAATCCCTATGTGACCGGATGGACCCTTGCAGTCCTTACTATAATTGCTACAATTGGACCCTCAGCTAAATAAGACAGTAAAACCTGGAAATTATGTTTGAAATACAGTAGCATGTTTATAGCACAAGTACATGACTAAGCTTTTTTTTTTTCAAAACATCCATCTCAAATAATCATATTGCCAGATGTATGACACTGCTACTACATAAGCATTCATGGTGCCACCACCCACGAAGTTCCCCTTTTATTTTTAATTTGATTTGGAACTTGAAATATATGCAATGTTATTTTTAATTAGAAGCAATTTCAATACAAGCAAAGGAAGTAAGTTCACATTAAACAATATATATATCTCAAAGTCTATTTGGAATTAAACACAGAATTTTTGTGATTTTTACACAAGATTAATATATTATACAATTTCCCTTGTAGAAAACCCTGAGTAACCTAGATAACTGACCATAGGGGTGACTCTGCTTTTCCTTCCCCTGCCCTAATTCCACTCTTGTTTTAAAGAAAAAGTGAACCCACAAAACCCTAGCCATCCTGTCTTGGACCCCAATACAGGCAAAGTCCTTCAGTCAAAGTTCATTTCATATTTCTCTGTCTGCTAGTCTGTCTCTCTCTTTCACACAACACACACACACACACACACACACACACACACACACACACACACACTTTCCTGTGTGGCATTTGGACATGCTGGACTGTGAGTAATAAAACTTAAATTTTCATAGTTCTATGATGGTTATTGAAATCATAAGGACCATAAGGATCCATCTAGTTATAACAATGGCTCTGGTCTGAGGAACAAGTTGTAGGACCCAGGCCAGTGCCCAGGCATTCCTATCCTATTCCATCACTATCTGAGACTTATAGGGAACAGCCATAAAATCTACAGTATCAAGAAGATCAGTTAAGGTACCGATGTAAAAAGAATGAGAGACACATGATGGATGAACACAGAACAAATTACTTACAATGATATATGTCATTTGAGAAGAAATTATTGTAAAGACATCAATGTTGCCAGTGATTTAAATGAAAACTTCCAAATATTTCTGATCAAGGTTGGAAAAAACTTCGTGAAGGTACAAAAAAGACAAAGGGGACAACTGTCCATATAACAGACAAAGCAGAAAGCTTAATAAAATGGTTACTTAAATTGTATAAAAGAGTTGAAACGAACAAAGGAAATTCAAGGACAGAATAAAAGGAACAAGTCTGAAAACTACAATCTGATGAAAGAATCTCAATTTCCGGGTCTTGGAGCACTTTTTCTACCTCAGGCTGATATTCTGTTTTGTACCTGCCATCCCATAGAATCTTTTCAGGGCCCTCTTTATGTCTTTGTTTCTCAGACTGTAGATGAAGGGGTTCAGCATGGGTGTGACCACAGCATATATCACCGAGGCTGCTGCACTTGAGTGTGAGCTTTATGGTACTCCTAGGACTACAATAAAATAAGGAGACAGCTGAGAGGTGAGACGCACAGGTAGAAAATGCTTTATACTTCCCCTGAGCTGATGGGATTCCACATATAGAGGCCACTATCTTAGAGTAAGAGTAAAGGATACCAGCGAGGGGACCAGCACCCAGTAGTACAGTTACAAGATACATCACCATGTTAATAAAAACGGTGTCAGAACAGGCAAGTTTGATCCTCTGCTTAGTTTCACAGAAACAGGGGGGATTTCTAATTCTGCAGGGAAGGACAGTCTTGATATCATTAAGCTATGTAACAAGGAATTCAGGACACTCATGATCCAGGACACCAGAACCAGCAGTCCACAGAGCAGGGAGTTCATGATGATTGTGTAGTGCAGTGAGTAGCAGATAGCCACATACCTGTCATAGGCCATCATAGTTAGAAGGAAGTTGTCCCAACCTCCAAAGAGTGTGAGAAAATACATCTGCATGGAGCAGCCTACATAGGTGATGACTTTGCTCTGTGTCTGGATGTTCACCAGCATCTTTGGGACAGTGGTGGAGGTGAAACAGATGTCTACCAAGGACAGGTTGGAGAGGAAGAAGTACATGGGTGTGTGGAGGTGGGAGTCTGAACTGACAGCCAGGATGATGAGCAGGTTTCCCAACACAGTGATCAGGTACATGGAGAGGAAAAGCCCAAATATGAGGGGCTGCAGTGCTGGTTCCTCTGAAAGTCCCAGAAGAACAAATTCTGAAATTCATGTATCATTGCCTTGTACCATGTGGTGGTGGTCAAAACTAGGAAGAAAAATAATACGATTAATTTTACACATGTGGGTATTAACATAGTGAAATGCTAGAATTTATGTTTTTATGTTATTCAGTCAAGAAATTGTATACTTATATTGATTATGTCACCTTTATGGGGTCTGCTGTGACAACTGTTATTAGGAATTATTGTCCTACACTCAGCTTTCCCCCAAAAGTCATATAATATACAGTGTTAATGAAAATTTATTTTATTCATTTGAGGAATTTTTGTTGAGTATTGGCTATCTTCTAGGGTAAGAGTATAGAATGCTGAGAAATAAAGTTTTCTACAATACAATGATGGAGAAAGAATATTAATTACAAAGGAGAAAAAACACTGCTCTGTCAGATAGTGACAGATGCTATGAAAAAGAAAAGCAGGTATATAATAGAGTGAATGGAGGTGCTGTATTTTACTGAGAGTTCAGAAAGACCCGCAAAGTGACATTTCAACAGAGACCTGGAGGAAGAGAGTGGGAATCGTGAAGTTATCTGGGGGAATTGTGTGCCCTGCTGTGGGAAGAGTCAGTGCAAAGACCCAGAGGGTGGCATGTGTTTCAGATACTCAAGCCTACAACCCAGGCATGTGCCTTGACCAGGGATCCATTCATGACCTTCTGGTTTATGGGTTGATGCTCAAGCATTGAGCAGCACCAGCCAGGCAATACATGCTTGTTTTTTAAATCAAAACTGATCAAGATGACTTCTTAGTTGCAATAGCCTTCTAATGCATTTTAGGTATCCAATATTATCATCCGTAAATGTGATTAGTTTACTTTTACCCAAGACATGAACCTACTATTGTATTACTCTTTGGTTGCATTGGTTTGAAATTTCAGAACAGTGATGACATACATGATAGTAGCAGGTATATTTGTCCTCTGTATGACCTTCAAGCAGATTCCTCAAATATTTTGTTGTCATGTCTGATATTAGCTGATGATCAAAGAAACTATTTTATGATAGTTAAGAAATACATTATGTACAGTTTCTCAGAAGTGCTGTTATACAGTATCATTTGCATATCTTAAGATGATTCTAGTATTTTTGGATGATTTTTTCTATTAATCTATTCTAAGATAATAAAGTTAATAAATTCTCAATATCAAAGGCTCGTGGTTCTCATGGTGGATTGCTTCTGTCCATAATTGAAATCAGTTAGTCTGTACTCCATACACTATTCCATAGAATTGAAAGATGCCTCAGTAAGAGAATTGCTTGCCAGGTTACTGGAACCATCAGCAAAAACCAAGGGCAGCTCCTAGTTGAGACTCCACTCAGCTAAGTTCTCCTAGAGCTAAGTTTTGAAGTACTTCAGGTTGACGTTAATGGACACTGGCACAGGGAGAGTTATATTGGGAAGAGAGTCAGGATGGTGGATGGGTCTGACAGTTACATCAGCCAGGGTCTGGGGAGACTGAGCAGAGCCTGTGTGCTGTAGATTTCCTGGACCTTCCCACTAGCAGAAAAGAGGCCAGATTTAACTCTTAATTTTACAATTTTGTATCTGATTTACTTACTGCCCATGTCTGAATCTACACACTTAAATCAGGGGTCAGCAAAGGACTCCCCAAAGAGCAAATCCCACCCACAGCCTGTGTTTGTAAAGAGGCTTTATCTGTAGGGTGATGGTAGCCCTGTAAAAGATATGTCTACATTCTAACCTCCAGTACCTGTAAATGTGACCTTATTGGGAAAAAAAGGTTCTTTATAGATATAATTAAGGATCTCAAGATGAAATCATCCTGGATTATCCAGTTGGACCCTAAAACCAATGACCAGGCTTTTTATAAGATACTAGAGGCCCGGTGCACAAAAATTTGTGCACT
>NW_005360825.1:38301-39433 GCF_000412655.1 Myotis brandtii
GGCCTGAAGGCAGCCCTCGCTGGCTTGGAATCACAGTGGTCGATCAGGGAGGGATGCGGCATGCAAAATTCCGCCTCTCTCTCTAAATCTCTCTCTCTGTGTCTCTCTGTCTCTCTCTCAGAGTGGGCCCCGTGTCTCCGGTGGGGGGCGAGGGCTTGGTTGAGGCGATGGGCACTGCTTGCCTTCGCCCCAGCCCCCGCGCATTGGGACATGTCTCTGGTGGGCGGGTGAGGCAATCTGCACCTTGCCTTTGCCCCAGCCCCTGCGCATTGGCACGTGTCTCCGGTGGGCGGGCAAGGGCTCCGTTGAAGCGATGGGCACTGCATGCCTTCGCCCCAGCCCCCGTCCACCCCGGGTTGCACTGGAACATGTCTCCGGTGGGTGGGTGAGGGCTCCGGTGAGGTGATCAGCACCTCTTGACTTCCCCCAGCCCCAAGCATTGGGACATGTCTCCAGTGGGCAGGGAGGGCTCGGTTGAGGCGATCAGCACCGCTTGACTTCCCCCAGCCCTGGCGCATTGGGACGTGTCTCAGGTGGGCAGGCGAGGGCTCTGGAGAGGCAATGGGAACCGCTTGCCTTGGCCCCAGCCCCTGCCTGCCCCCAGATCGCATTGGGAAGTGTCTCCGGTGGGTGGGCGAGGGCTCGGTTGAGGCGATGGGCACCGCTTGCCTTGGCCCCAGCCCCCGCCTGCCCCCGGGTCACATTGGGACGTGTTTCCAGAGGGCGAGGGCTCCAGTGAGGTGATCTGCACCGCTTGCCTTGGTTCCAGCCCTTGCCCACCCCCAGATCGCACACGGGAGTGGGCCCCCTGTCTCCAGTGGGCAGGCAGGGGAGGGCTCCAGTGAGGGGATCAGCACCGCTTGCCTTAGCCCCCTGTAGCACAGGGAGGCCTGGATGGTGACTTGCGCTGTCCTGCCCTGCCTGCAGTATGCAAATTAGCCGCCATCTTTGTTGGCAGTTAATTTGCATATCACCCTGATTAGCCAATGGGAAGGGTAGTGAAGTTACAGTTAATTACCATGTTTGTCTATTATTAGATAGGATAGAGTGAAGAGGCACAGAGAAAAGAAGACCATAAGTCTCTGGAGATTGTAGTGATGCAGCCACAAAGCCCAGGGATGCCTGGAGTCAC
>NW_005360825.1:40358-42532 GCF_000412655.1 Myotis brandtii
GTGCCCAGTTACTTGCCTCTCAGTGCGAGCAGGACTCCGTCCTGGCTTGGGTTCAGTCACCACATGTCTCCAGAGGGCCCCTTGGCCACCATCTTGGCGCAGAGAGCGAAGGTGCCTTCCCTGGGCCTGACAAACCTACCCGAACGTGGCCTCCCCTCCTTTGTGCAAAACTTCACAGGTTGGGGTGGCCCTTGCTTGCCTGGCCCACGGGCAGCATAACCCCCGTGATGCAAGGCAAAGCCCAGGAGCACTTGGGGCCTGCATCACTGACCCGGGGCGGGCAGGGTTTGCCAGTGTGTGGCTGTTCCACCCTCTCCTGCAATTCACTGCACTTTCCAGGTGCCTCTTCCGGGGATTTCCCTCTTCTCAGGCTCTCCTGGCCCCTACGGCCACCTTACCTCCAGGGCCCAAGGTCCTTCCGGCTAAGGGTTTGGGGTTCTTCCTCTGGCCTTCCCTGTGCTTGGCGCCGACCCTGACCCCAGGCGGGAGCCAGGCTGGAGGCCAGTAGCCTCGCGATATGAGCGTGATGCCCCCCCCACCTCGGTGAGGAGGATGTGGGGGTGGGCTGCGCCTGAAGCTCTGCACTGGCTGGGAGAGCGCGAACCTCCGGCCTTAGGCACATTGGCTCTCATTGAGTGGCCTGGCCACGCAGCCTGGGCCTGAAGCCACCAGCCCTTGGAGGGCCCTGTGCCTGTCTGCACCCACGCACCCCCGGCCGAAGCTTCTCCTCACAGGAAATGCACTTTATTACACTTTGGAAGGCTGGTAGGACGCTCGCAGACTCCTCGGGCTCTGCTGCGAGAAGGAAGGGGCGCCCAGGAGTGGGCCCCCTGTCTCTGGTGGGCAGGCAAGGGCTCGGGTGAGGGAATGGACACCACTTGCCTTCGCCCCAGCCCTCGCCTCCCCCCAGGTTGCACACGGGAGTGGGCCCTGTGTCTCCGGTGGATGGTGAGGACTTGGGCGAGGTGATCGGCAGCGCTTGCCTTTCCCCCAGCCCCTGCCTGCTCCCTGATCCCACATGGGAGTGGGCCCTGTGCTTGGGCGAGGTGATTGGCTCTGCTTGCCTTCACCCCAGCCCCCGCCCACCCCCAGATCGCACACGGGAGTGGGCCCCCTGTCTCCAGTGGGCAGGCAGGGGAGGGCTCCAGTGAGGGGATCAGCACCGCTTGCCTTAGCCCCCTGTAGCACAGGGAGGCCTGGATGGTGACTTGCGCTGTCCTTCCCTGCCTGCAGTATGCAAATTAGCCGCCATCTTTGTTGGCAGTTAATTTGCATATCACCCTGATTAGCCAATGGGAAGGGTAGTGAAGTTACAGTTAATTACCATGTTTGTCTATTATTAGATAGGATAGAGTGAAGAGGCACAGAGAAAAGAAGACCATAAGTCTCCCGAGATTGGAGTGATGCAGCCACAAAGCCCAGGGATGCCTGGAGTCACAAAAAGCAGGAAGTGGCAAGGAGCACAGCCGCCCTTAGAGCCTCTACAGGGAGTGCTGCCTCTTTGACATCCTGAGAAAAGACTTCTGGCATCAAGAACCTGATGTAATAAATTCCTGTTGTTTAAAGCCACCCCAGTTTGGGCTTAGTTGTTACAGAATCCACAGAAAATAAATACCTATAGCCAAGCCCATCTGTGTGGGTGTTGCCTACAAGTGCTTTCACACTACAATGGCAGCGTTAAGTAGCTGCAACAGAGCACTGACGGTCCAATAATAATCTTTATCTAGTTCTTTACAAATATGTTTGGCAGTGACTCTAAGTCACTATCAAGTACTGGTTTTATATTCAAAGTACTCTTTCCCATCGTAAAGGAATGCACTGAATAGCCTGCTGGCCAGAAAAAAATATGTACTTAAGTGAGTTTAAAGATGTAATGCATTTACCCCAGATGAAAAAAACGAAGAGTCGGATCTGGGTAACTTGTACACAGGGCACCCCACCTCTGTAGCTAAAGTTTACCACCCATCAAGTGCATATTCATAATTGATCTCTGGTTTTCACAACTGAGGTCAAGGGGAAGTTTCTGGGAGGTTCCTGTTTGGGATGGGTGTGGTTAGGGAGATCACTAAATCTCTGGGTCAGACACTCCATGTGACTCACAGCAGCTCAGAAGCTCAGGATGTTATCCTGTCCATGTGTCCTGCATGAGCACTTACATACCCTGGGGAGATGTT
>NW_005360825.1:42994-51636 GCF_000412655.1 Myotis brandtii
AAAGCTTTTAATAACCGTGTCTTCTGGGGGAACAGTCAGGCTGATGAAATAGTGAAAGGGATGGGCTCAAGATCCTGCACATTTGGTGTCCTTAGGTCTGAAGGGCTTTCTTGCAACTTATTCCTTCTCAGCCCCTTTATTCTCTCCATCTCAGAGCACAATTCCACAGCCTCTCTCCTCCCACAGCCGGAACAGACCCTCCCTTCTGTCTGCTCAGCTCTCAGGATTCTGCTTTATTTCAACCTTAGCATTTCCTCTTCTCTGAGAAGCATTGACAGAGCAAGGCAGCCTTGCAGAGCAGAAAAGCGCTGACTTAGAGTCAGAGAGGTGTGAGTTCTAATTCACTCTTCCACAGCAGGTGCCTAATGGACCTGGAACTTTTCTTACATTCTGTGGGGCTTTCTCTCATCAACACAAGAGTGAGTAGAAGGAGATCTCAGAGAATGCTCACGGAAGAATGGGTGCCATGGGTCAAGTGCCCAGGAGCAGTGCACCTGGCTCTCTGCTGGGCTCTTCACTCATTATTTTCCCCTCATTAGCAGGAACTGGCCTTTTAAACTGTTCTAGCATTTATTGCATTGAATTCCAGATTATTTTTACTGTGTCTCAAATGAAGACAAGCCTTTTACATTGTGATCCAGCAATTTTTGCACACAAACACAGAAACACACACACAGACACACACACACACACACACACACACACACACACACACACACACAAAAAAAACACACACACACCTGAACAAAGAGAACCATATACCCTCACTATGTATGATGCACTGTAATATTTTCTATTGTGACTTTTTGACTCTATTTCACCATTCTGGATCCTTTTTGAGTCTTTAATACCTAAAACTAGTGTCATCTCAGGGATTTGGCACTGCCTCTTTTCCTACATAACCCCCACCCCAAATAACCTCATGTCACCCCCTCTGTCTTCCTTGAGGTCTCTGTTCAATTGTCACCTTGTTTGCAGGCCTTCCTGAACTCCAAGTATAAAATAACACCCAATCCACTCTCTTTTATACCTACTTTCTTTTTCTTCACATGACACCATCTAACTTGTTATATGACATATATATTGTATGTGTTCTTTAACTATCTTTACTCTAGGAATTTTGTTTCTGAGCATCCTGTACCCTTTCCCTGGAGGTAGGAATTGTCAATAAATATTCCCTTAGTGCATGAAAACATTTCTCATGAAAACAGTGTAATCCATGAGCACCTTGTAAACAGAGTTTTAGGAGGACTGGAATTCCTAATTAGAGATATCTAACTTGTTATATGACATATATATTGTATGTGTTCTTTAACTATCTTTATTCTAGGAATTTTGTTTCTGAGCATCCTGTACCCTTTCCCTGGAGGTAGGAATTGTCAATAAATATTCCTCAAGTGCATGAAAACATTTCTCATGAAAACAGTGTAATCCATGAGCACCTTGGAAACAAAGTTTGAGGAGGACTGGAATTCCTAATTAGAGATGTAATGGGGGATGAGATGTTTAAAAAATAGATATCTTAATAGATATTGTTGCTTTATTGCAAAATATAATTGTAGCATTTCAACTATGCTTGTAATGGCCATTTTTTTTTAAAAAAACTATTTTTTCTTTCCTACTAGTCACCTCCACTGCATGGGACCTGAGAATGATACTCTGATATCAGAATTTCTTCTCCTGGGATTTTCAGAGGAACCAGCACTGCAGGCCCTCATATTTGGTCTTTTCCTCTCCACGTACCTGATCACTGTGTTGGGAAACCTGCTCATCATCTTGGCTGTCAGCTCAGACTCCCACCTGCACACACCCATGTACTTCTTCCTCTCCAACCTGTCCTTGTTAGACATCAGTGTCACCTCGACCATCATCCCAAAGATGCTGTGGAACATCCAGACCCAGAGCAAAGTCATCACCTATGCAGGCTGCATCACACAGATGTATTTTTTCATATTCTTTGGAGGACTGGATGACTTCCTGCTAGCCGTGATGGCCTATGACAGGTATGTGGCCATCTGCCACCCCCTGCACTATATGGTCATCATGAACCCCCGGCTCTGTGGACTGCTGGTTCTGATGTCCTGGATCATGAGTGCCCTGAATTCCTTGGTAGAATCCTTAATAATGTTGCAACTGTCCTTCTGTACGGACTTTGAAATCCCCCACTATTTTTGTGAAATCAAACAGATGGTCCAACTTGCCTGTTCTGACACCTATCTTAATACCATGGTGATGTATTTTGGAGTTGTATTGCTGGGTGGTGGTCCTCTTGTTGGTATCCTTTACTCTTACTCTAAGATAGTGTCCTCCATAAGAGGAATCTCATCAGCTCAGGGGAAGTATAAGGCATTTTCTACCTGTGCGTCTCACCTCTCAGTTGTCTCCTTATTTTATGGTACAAGCCTAGGAGTATATCTCAGCTCTGCTGTTACTCAAAGCTCATACTCAAGTGCAGCAGCCTCGGTGATGTACACTGTGGTCACACCCATGCTGAACCCCTTCATCTACAGTCTCAGGAACAAAGACATAAAGAGGGCCCTGAAAAGATTCTTTGGGATGTCATGTACAAAAGGGACAATCATGCTGAGGTAGAAAAAGTGCCCTTAATTTCAGGGCTCCAAAACTCAAAACTAGAAATTGTGATTCTTTAATAAGATTCAGTAATGCTCCTTTTATGTCTGTCCTTGAAGTTCCTTTGTTTGTTTTAACTTCTCTGTACAATTTAAGCAACCATTTCATTAAGCTTTCTGCTTTGTCTGTTATATAGGCAGGTTTTCCCTTTGTCCTTTTTTTTTTTTTTTTTTTTTTTTTTACCTTCACAAAGTTTTTTCGAACCTTGATCAGAAATATTGGGAAGTTTTCATTTACTTCACTGGAAATATTGATGTCTAAAGAATAATTTCTTCTCAAATGACATACATCATTGTATGTAATTTGTTCTTGCTTTTTAGATAGAATAGTACTAAGTGGTATTACTCATGTAGGAAAAACTTCACTTGGCTACTTAATACATTATAATATTTTATTCCATAAAAATGTGAAACCTCAGTTTTCACCCTGTGTCCCTCATTTTTTGTACATCGGTACCTTAACTGCTTTTCCTGATACTGTAGATTTTAGCATTCTTCCCTATAGGTCTCCGTCTATTGATAGTGATGAAACAGGATAGGAATGGCTGGGCACTGGCCTGGGTCCTAATACTTGTTGCTCAGATCAAAGTCAGTATTGTGGGTAGATGGACTTTTTTTTTTATTATAATTGGATTAACCATCAAGGAACTATGAAAACGTTAGCTTATTACTCATAATCCAGCATGCCTGAAAGCCACACTGGAAGGTGTGTGTGTGTGTGTGTGTGTGTGTGTGTGTGTGTGTGTGTGTGTATGTGTGAGAGAGAGAGAGAAAGATAGATAGATAGATATAGATAGATAGATAGATAGATAGATAGATAGATAGATAAATAGATAGATAGCTCTATCAATAGAGAAAATGGACTTGGGTTGAAGGGCTCTGCCTGTTATTGGGATTCAAAGGCAGGAAGGCTATGATTTTGTGGGTTTGCTTTTTAAAGAATTCACCTTTATTGTTGAAAGTATTACAGATACCCTCCTTTGTTCCTCCATTGAACCCCTCCGCTCCTCTTCTGTTTTCCCCCCAGGCCTTCACTATTATCTGTGTCCATGTGTTATTCCTATCTATAATAATAAAAGCGTAATATGCTAATTAGACTGGACATCATTCTGGACGTCCTTCTGGACGAAGCCAGGGCTGGAGGGAAGCCCGCGTTCTGTATGCCTGCAGGTGGCTGAAGCAAAGCCGGGTCCTGGGTGCCAGAGGGAAGTCGGTGCTGGCACCCGTGGGAAGGAAGGCCTACTCTTGCACGAATTTTGTGCAGTGGGCATCTAGTTAAAAATAAAATTGCATATATTTCAAGTTCCAAAAAAAATAATTAAATTAAATTAAAAATAAAAGGGGAACTTCATGGGTGAGGGCAACATGAGTGCATACATTTGTGATGGATGTATTTGAAACAAAAGCTTAGTCAAGCACACTACTGTATTTTATACCTAATTTCCAGGTTTCATTGTCTTATTTAGCTGAGCATCCAAAAAAGCTACCATAGTTAGTGGCAAAAATGGATTATTAAATATCTATCGCCAGTGGAGTCTACTTGGAAACATATGTGAGAGGTTCAAGACAGGAAGAGCAGTGAGGTAGTATATATATATGACATTCTGAGTTAAAGATGAGATAAAGTTCCTGAGGCTTCAGAAGGGAGGAAGAACATTGCAGGACAATGAGAAGAGCAGATGTTCAGTAATTAGAAATTTGCCCTGCCCTATATACAGGTCATAAATATTTTCTCTGATGATAACGCTTATTATGGGAAAGACCCCAAATTTAAATTCTTTAAGGAAGAGGTAAAAGTTTCTTTTGGACTCCCAGGGTCTCAGGTGCCTTCAGCTAAAAAATGATGCAAGTACACGTTTTCAGGTGACTCATTCTGAACCCTTACAATAGTGACCCAGTTTCATTCTTTTGCCTATGGTTGTCCAGTTTTCCCAGCACAGTTTATTGGAGATTACTGTTCTTCCTCATTTAACATTCTTGGTTCTTTCTTCTAAATTAATGACCTTATGTGTGTGGGTTTATTTCTTGGCTCTCTATTCTTTTCCATTGATCTTTGTGTCTGATTTTATGCCAGTACCATACTGCTTTAATTACTATAATATTGTTTAAATCAGGGAATGTGTTACCTCTAGCTTTTTTTTCTTTCTCAGAATTTCTCTGCTTTTTGAGGTTCTTATGTGGTTCCACACAAATTTTAGGTTTGTTCTATTTTTGTGAAAAAATGTCATTAGAATTTTGATAGATATTGAATTAAATTTGTTTAGCACTTTGGGTATGTTAAAAAACAAACTTCCACCATGTAAATTTGAAGACCTAATTGGCTTTATGAAGTGATTCATGAATCAGGTCGCATCCTATCTGGCAACTAAAAGGGAACTCAGAAGGGATGTACAAAATAGAACATTTTATAGGAAAGAGGGAGGGACAAAGTGCTATTAACAATAGGAAAAAAAGGATTATTTGGGGGCCATGACATCTTTTCTTTGGGGGAAGAGGATTTCTATCAGATTCCCTCTTCTTTCTGTGGGGGATGGGGAGGGCCCACGTGACAGATTACCTTACTGGTGCTTGATCAACCAGCTTTAATCAATCAAGGCTGGTTGATTAAAATTAAGCTTCTGGGAGAGGTGGAAACTTCCATTAAGTCCAGTATAAAATCTAAATTTAGCATCATGGGTTTTTAGCTCGATTGTTGCCACTTTGGGCTAGTGGTTTTCTCTTTAAGAGTAGTATGGGCATGAACAACATTAATTTTTCCAATCTATGAGCACAAAATATCTTTCCACTTATCTGTGTCTTTATCAATATATTTTATAAATGTTTTATAGTTTAGTTTCAGGTATTTTATTGTTTTTGATGCAATTGGAAATGGAATTGTTTTCTAATTTCTCTTCTGACAGTTTATTATTTAGTGTATTGATTCAACAGATATTTATCTATTGATTTTGTATCCTAAATCTTTACTCAACTTTTTCATTAATTCTAACAGATTTTTAAAAATAATTTATTGGAGTCCATCTGGCATGGCTCAGTAGTTGAACATTGACCAATGAACCAAGAGGTCATGGTTTTTAATTTTAAAATAATTTATTTAATTTTTTAAAAAGAGAATTGTTCATTGTGCTCAGCAATACAAGGATCATTTATGACAATTCCATGACGGAACAGAAGTCCAGTTAGATGAAAATGAACAACCAATCCAAAATCTATACTATAAAAAGAGTAATATGCTAATTAGACCGGAGACCTTCTGGAGACCTTCCAGACATCCTTCCTGACAAAGCCGGGGGCTTGGCTGGCCTTCAAACCGCCTCCAAACAGCACTCAGCCCCTCGCCCAGTTGGGCTATGCTCCCCAGCGGGGACCCTCACCCTGAAGGGAATGTGGTCATCCTGCAAATGGCCATCAGCCCCTCGCCCAGGCCAGCCATGCTGCCCAGCGGGGACCCCCACCCTGAAGGGGGTGTGGCCAGCCTGAAAATGGCCCTCAGCCCCTCACCCAGGCCAGCCACGCCCCCCAGCAGGGACCCTCCACCCCAATGAGGGCATGGCCAGCCTGCAAACAGCCATCAGGACTCTCACCCCAATGGGGGAGTGACCGGCCTAAAAATGGCCCTCAGCCCCTCACCCAGGCCGGCACCACCCTCAGTGGGGACCCCCACCCTGATCTGGGACCCCCTTCAGGGCAGACGAGCCAGCCCCCACCCGTGCACCAGGCCTCTATCTATACTAATAAAAGGGTAATATGCTAATTAGACTAGGAGACCTTCTGGGAGACCTTCTGGACGTCCTTCTGGAAAAAGCCATGGTGGCGGGGCTGAGGCAGAGGCGGTTAGGGGCAATCAGGCCAGGAGGGGAGGAGAGTTGGGAGTGAGCAGGCCGGCAGGGGGTCAGTTGGGGGGTGAGCATGCCAGCAGTGGGGGCAGTTGGGGGCAATCAGGCTGACAAGTGGGGGGCAATTGGGGGCAACCAGGCTGGCAGAGGGGCCAGTTGGGGATAATCAGGCCAGTAAGGGGAGGGCAGTTGGGGGCGAGAAGGCCAGCGGGGAGGGCAGTTGGGGCGAGCAGGCCAGTAGGCAGAGTGGTTAGGGGCAATCAGGCAGGCAGGCAGGTGAGCGGTTAGGAGCCAGCGGACCCAGATTGTGAGAGGGATGTCCGACTGCCTATTTAGGCCTGATCCCATAGAGATTGAGCCTAAACCGGCAGTCAGACATCTCCCGAGGGGTCCCAGATTTGAAAGGGTGCAGGCCGGGCTGAGGACACACACCCCGTGCATGAATTTCATGCACCGGGCCACTAGTAGTATTATATAATTGTTCACGTGAAATCTATATAATTTTATTAACCAGCTAGAGGCCTGGTACACAAAATTCATGCACTGGGGGTGGTTTCCTCAGCCTGGCCTGCTCCCTTTTGCAGTCCAAGACCCCTCACTCCTTACCACTCACATGCTCAGTGCTCCTTAGTGCTGCTGTGGAGGTGGGAGAGGCTCCAGCCACTGCTGCTGTGCTAGCCAGCTGTGAGTTTGGCTTCTGGCTGAGTGGCGCTCCCCCTGTGGCAGCACACTGACCAACAGGGGGCAGCTCCTGCACTGAGTGTCTGCCACCTGCTGGTCAGTGCACATCATAGTGATCTGTCATTCCTCCGGTCACTTCGCTGTTTGGTCAATTTGCATATTAAGGTTTTATTATATAGAATGTCACCCCAATGAATTAAATGAAAAAGAAGAAAGAGGGAGTTTAGGAAACTGGTGATGGTTAGAGCTTTAGAACTTTTTGGCATTGAATAAAATGCTCCTATTTACACACACACACACACACACACACACACACACACACACACAGAGAAAAGAAAAAAAAAGAAAGAAAACCACTGAAATATTTGGGCTTGTTCTCTTTTGATGATTTTGGATACTAGTCTATCTTTCCACACACTCAAGACATGTGGCCCATTCATACCTGTTATTTGAAACATGTGAGTGAAGACATCTGGGACAAAACAGCCCCTAGCAGACCTAGCTTCTGACTATAGAAGCATGAGCAAGCCAACTGAGGTAGTAGAAAAACTGATTAGCTGAATCCAGCCCAAATTACCAACCCACAGAATCATGAGAGAGTAACTGGTGGTTTTAGGCAAAGCAAAGGAAAGCAAAGAAGAATTAGACATATAAAGTACTTCCAGTAAAATCAGAACATACACAGGAGGTTTTACAGTTCAGAGGAGTAGGAAAACAGTACTAGATGTGGAGGAATGAGCAGCAGAGAGAATTTTTTTTGTAAAAAAGGGGGTTATTTGGTCTGGCTTGTGTTGCTCAGTGGTTAAACATTGACTTATGAAGCAGGAGGTCATAGTTCAATTCCTGGTGAGGGCACATGCCTGGTTTTTGGGCTCAATCACCAATAGGGGAAGTGCAGCAGGCAGCCAATCAATGATTTTCTCTCATCATTGAAGTTTCTATCTCTCTCTCCTTCTTCCTTCCTCACTGAAATCAATAAAAAAATATATTTTTAAAATGGTGTTTATTTGAGCATGTTTTGTATTTATTAAGAAGATTCAGATCTATGGCAGTAGATACTACCTTGCCACATCCATTCTTGAGAGAAATATTTCACAGTATCATCTCATCGACTATTCACATAAAATATAATTTAATGTCTAAAATAGAATATTAAAGCGTTTTACTTTGCAATTATTTTATTACTTGTGCAACTGCATGCATTTAGGGTTATATACCTTTTACTTCACTACAAATTGAGGAAGTCTTTACACAGTTTATAGACTGAGAGCTGAGTACTTGTGGTTTTGGATTCCATACTCAAGGATCTTAATGAGAGCTTCAAGGGACTTAGGGAAAATTACAAGAATCTTAGTGAGAATTTCAAAGGTATGAAAAAGGAACAGTCAGAAATTAAGCATACACTAACTGAAATAAAGAAGAATTTACAGGGATTCAACAGTAGAGTAGAGGATTCCCAAGAATAAAATCAATGATTTGGAATATGAGGAAGAAAAAA
>NW_005360826.1:0-842 GCF_000412655.1 Myotis brandtii
CCTTGCTGGGTACAGTATTCTTGGATTCTGACCCTTGTTTTGCATGACTTTATATATTACATTCCATTCCCTTCTGGCCTAATGTTTTCCTGTTGAGAAATCAGTTGATATTCTGATGGGAGATCCCTTGTAGGTAACTTTCTGTCTCTCTCTGGCAGACTTTAATATTCTTTCTGTGTCTTGGTGTCAGTCTTTCTGGGTTCATCTTGTTTGGGACTCTATAAGCTTCTTGGACTTGTGTGAATTTTTTCTTCTTCCCAATATCAGGGAAGTTTTCTGTCATTACTAGAGGCCCAGTGCATGAATTTGTGCATGGGTAGGGACCGGCCAGCCAGGCCCCTATCGGGGCAGATTGTGGATGGGCCTGTCTGGAGGAGGAGATGGTGGGAGGTTGGCTGGCTGGCCCATCCAGATCGGGGCCCAATGAAGGCCAGGCTGGATAGGGGGAGGAGCTGCAGGCAATTGGCCAGCAGGCCCTACCCCTATCGGGGGGGCCAATTGGGATCAGGCCTGGATGTGGGGATGGGCTGTGGGTGGTAGGATGTGCAGCCTTGCCCCCAAATGGGGTGAGGGGGGCTGATTTGGGGTCAGCAGCTGGGGAAGGGGCCATGGGAGGTTGGCCAGCCAGCCCCACCTCTGATTGGTGTGTGGGGGAGCAATCAGGAGTGGAGCTGGCTGGGGGGAAGGGCCATGGGCCAATCGGGGTGGTGGTGGTTGATGAGGGGTGGGGCCTGCCGTGGGGAGGAGGTATGGATAGAGGGCCAGCCATTACAAACCTTGAATGGGGTGGGGAGGCCGACTGGGTGCCAGCAGCCTGGGGGAGGGGCCATAGGTGATTGGCC
>NW_005360827.1:0-925 GCF_000412655.1 Myotis brandtii
TATTTATTTATTTATTTCTGAAAGTAACATTGAGCCACTCTGATTTACAAACTAGTGTAGTCATGCGAGTCCTGATGCCTTCGGCAATATTTTATTGGTGGTGTCGTCATTGTCTGACATCTGTGGCAAATGCTTTGTTGTTGGGTATTTTTTTTTTCTAAAATGTCCACAGAATCACTATCACCTACTGCTTTATCTAAATCTGAGACCTGAAACGAACCTCGGAACTGTCATGTTTGACTCCATTATCTCCCAGATGCAAATACTCTGACTAGTGCAGGCTCTGAGAGAGCACTGCCCCTGGACTCAGGAGAACCAGGGTCTGGGTTGGCTTTGCCTTTCCAAGATGGGAGGCTGCCTAAGCTCTGCCTTCTCTACTTGGGCCTCCTTTCTCTCACCTGCAAAGTGAGGGGCTGGGCAATAGCACCTCTCAGGTCTCCTGCTGCTCCAACATGCCAGGATTTTGCATCTAAAAGCTCATCTAACTCAGAACCTTTGAGCTTTAAAAGTTTTATTTATTATTTTATGGTATGTTAGAAAAAAATAGAAAAGAAAACAAACCAAATAAAAATACTAAAATTAAATTAGTTATTACCCATAACTAATCCCATCATCCAGAGATACCTGTTAACATTTTTTTTTTCAAAAAATGACAAAAGAAAGTACTCTTGTTTGTTGGTTTGTTTTCTAATTGTAAAAGTAATATATATTTGTTTTCAAAAAATACTCAGACAATTTAGGAATGTTTGTTTAAAGAAGAGAGTAAATGATAACCATAAATCCACCACTGAGACGATATGTTAACAGCTTTGTTGCATAACTTTTCAGGCTTTTAAAATCATACATGTGCATGTAATTTGGTTTCTACAAAAATAGGGTAATACTATGTATACTACTTTGTTACTTGAAAATACATGTTTATAAA
>NW_005360828.1:0-1062 GCF_000412655.1 Myotis brandtii
TCAGCTCTGATTTTTCTAACTAGTTATTTGGGGTCTTTTAAGTGTTCACTGTAGCAGAAAAATCTGTGGTTTCTGGGGGCTATCTCCTATATCCCCTCCCCCCTTGAATCACATGAAGGATTCCCTAAGTCCAGGAAGACAATCTTCTCTCACAAGTCAGATGGAGATGTAAAAAAGGACATTCTAACTTTTATGTTTTTTCCATTGATTCTATAGCTGTTGAGTTGCCATTGAAACCCATCATATAATCATGATTGATCTTTGCTTCCAGGTTGGCCTTCCTGATCCAGATTCTTGAGTCTTCGTGTTGACTCACCCTTGGACTTGGGGGTCACACCTTTTTTTTAGTTTACATACATGTACTCTGTATGCTTAGCCACTATGCCAATTACCAGCACCCTATTCTGGCTGCTGGGCCTCCTAGCTCTAGCCACCCACAGCCCCCCTCCCACACGGGAAAGCTTATATGGAGCTCACTTCTTAGCCCAGACCTTTGGGGCTGAGTTATCCTTTGAGCTTCATGGGTTTTTGTTTTGTTTTTCTGCTAGCAGGTGTTACTTACAACAATACTAAGCTGCCACAGAGATTCAAATAATGACACAGGAAAAGATCAGAAGTTCTTTCTCCTTTGTTACTATATCTATACCCCAAGGTCACTTTATATCCTGTGGAGCATCTTTGTTTAGGTAGTGGAAGGCCCCATATTGCTTTCTCAGAGTAGTAAGCACCAGATTTCCTGAGGGTCCATAATTGAGGTTGGCCCCTCAAGTGATCTCTTTGCCATAATAATGAAACGTCCCTGAGTGATTTGAATTTACCTCAGGTTTCAAAATATTTAAAATTATGCCTCACATGGAAGCCAGTCAACAGAAAGCTCTGAATCAAAAGTAGGTTATTGGTAATTACAATTGCTAAGGGCACATCCCTGACTCATCAGCATGGGTATGTGACTAGTAGGATTGTATCTTCCAAGCCAATTGGGGTGGTCAGGGAGATTAAGCATCGTTCTCATAAAGATGTGCTGCTTCACAGTTTGAGTAGGTAGAGAAGGCATAGTCTTAG
>NW_005360829.1:0-635 GCF_000412655.1 Myotis brandtii
TTTCTGTTTGTATAAAATGCTGGTGGACACCTTTACTATAGGGGCCATCTATCTGACTTCAAATTTATTCAGGAGTGATGCAGTCACAGCGATAAAAACTGTCTCTACTCAGTCACGTTTGCACACAGCTTTCTCAAGTCCAGGACACTTGCTCTTAAATCCTTGTCAAGAATGCAACGGCCCACTGAAAGCAGGTACTCAAATAATGACTGTTCATGAACATTCATAACAACACTATGTGCAGTAGCCAGAAGACGGGCATGGCCCAGATAAGGATGGATAAACACCTTGAGGTCCATGCGCACAAGGGAATATTATTCAGCCAGGAAAAAGGTATGAGGAGCTGAAGCACGCTACAGCAAGGAGGGACCTCAAAGACATTATTCTCAGTGACAGCAGCCACACACAGGAGGCCACACAGTGTGAGGGTCCCTGTGTGGGGGATATCTGCCATAGGTAAGCCTGTAGAAACAGGAAGCAGACTGGCAGTCACCAGCATACGGGGCACGGAGGGAACAGAGAGTAACAGCCTATGTGTTCAGAGTTCCTTCTGGCTGGACACTCGGTTCTGGAGCCCGCAGAGAGGGTGGTCATGCAACACCGTGAATGTGCGAATGCCCTGGTAATTTCACCTC
>NW_005360830.1:0-510 GCF_000412655.1 Myotis brandtii
AAAATAATGTGAATTATAATAACCTACTTTCCATTTTCAAATACTTTTTCACTTAAAAAAATGTCCTGGAAAAAAGCAATCATTTAACAAGTAAATAAAAATGAACCTAAGGGCACAGGCTCCAATATGGCTCAGCAGGGCACTGGTCAGAGGCCCATAACCCTTAGCAGCAGTAACAAGGCATGTCCGCTGCTCAAGAACTATGGCAGCAGCAGCAGCAAAGCTGGAGGAAGCTTCGATGGACTTAGTTCTCAGGTCTCCACTACACTTCCCTGTGCTGTACAGACTTTTATAGACAGAACATTCTCATTTTCCCCTGCTCCCTAATGAAATTTGGTTTCAAGTCACCTCCTGTGATGCACTGTTGCCATCCCCCTCACACACCAATATGAAAAGCATTTATTCCACAAATTGCATAGCTGCAATACTCTAAGCCTGGCCATCCTCCCTCCTTCACCTACTGACGGAGAACACCATGGTTGCTTTACCTGTGATAAAACTATTCATGCT
>NW_005360831.1:0-457 GCF_000412655.1 Myotis brandtii
CCTTTTATTTATAGGACTATAGGCCCTTTGCACAAAATTTGTGCACGTGGGGTGGGGGGTCCTTCAGCCCGGCCTGAACCCTCTCACAATCCAGGAGCCCTTGGGGGATGTCCAACTGACGGCTTAGGCCCACTTCTAAGCCATCAGTTGGACATCCTTAGCCCTGCCGCGGACACGGGAGAGGCTCCCGCCACCGCTGTAGCGCTTGCCAGCCGTGAGCCTGGCTTCTGGCTGAGCGACACTCCCCCTGTGGGAGTGCACTGACCACTAGGGGGCAGCTCCTGCATTGAGTGTCTGCCCCCTGGTGGTCAGTGCACGTCATAGTGACCTGTCGTTCATAGTGACCGGTCTGCCATTTGGTCGATTTGCATATTAGCCTTTTATTATATAGGATAATCAAAATTGTTTCATTCTCTGCCGGTCTCCATACTCTGAAACCCAGCAGACATATTCTATC
>NW_005360832.1:0-526 GCF_000412655.1 Myotis brandtii
TCCCTTCCTATCTGAAATCAATAAAAATGTATATTTTAAAAAAAGTGGTGGTATATTTATACCATGGAATACTATGCAGCCATAAAAATGGAGGTTCTCTAACCCTTTGAGACAGTATGGAGGGACCTGGAGAGTATTATGCTAAGCGAAATAAGCCAGTCGGAACACAAGTATCACCTGATCTCACTCATATGTGGAATCTAATGAACAAAATAAACTGTTGAACAAAATAGATCCAGAGACATAGAAGCATGGAACAGACTGCTGACTCTCAGAGGGCAGTTGAGGGAGGATGGATGGGTGGGAAGAGACCAACCAAAGAACTTGTATGCATATATGCATAACCCAAGACACAGACAATAGGGTGGTGAAGGCCTGTGCTGAGGGGCGGTGGCAGGCTAGAAGAGGTCAATGGGGAAAATAAGGGGTCATATGTAATACTTTCAACAAGAAAGATTTTTTTTAAGTTAATGAACTCATAGTAAAAACAAATTTAGAAGAGTGAAATTCTTTAGAAGAATAAATT
>NW_005360833.1:0-504 GCF_000412655.1 Myotis brandtii
TACCATGTTTCTCTTTTATTAGTGTAGATAATTATTGTAAAATGTAACTTGTATAGGGTATGGTACCCAGTTGTTTGGTCAAAAACTCATCTTGATGTTACTTTTTTAATGTTACTAACATTTAGTTATTTATTTTTAATTTATCTTTATTGTTGAAAGTATTACAGAAGTCCTCTTTTGTTTCCCATTGACCGCCTCCACCATGTCCCTATTGTCTGTGTCCATAGGTTATACATATATGCATGTAAATACTTTGGTTAATCCCTCCCCACCCAACACCCACCCCCACCATCCCTCTGATATTTGTCAGTCTGTTCCATGCTTCTATGTCTTCTGGATCTATTTTGTTTGTCACTTTATTTTGTCCATTAGAATCCACATATGAGTGAGATCATGTGATACTTGTCTCTTTCTCTGGGCTTATTTTACTGAGCATAATACTCTCCAGAGCCCTCCATGCTGTCTCAAAGGATAAGAGATCCTTATTTTTTATAGCTGCATAGT
>NW_005360834.1:0-337 GCF_000412655.1 Myotis brandtii
CCTGTGGGAGTGCACTGACCACCAGGGGGCAGCTCCTGCATTGAGCATCTGCCCCCTGGTGGTCAGTGTGTGTCATAGTGACCAGTCATTCCCAGTCGTTCTGCTGTTAGGGTCAATTTGCATATTACCCTTTTATTATATAGGATAGAGGCCTGGTGCATGGGTGGGGGCCGGCTGGTTTACCCTGAAGGGTGTCCCAGATCAGGGTGGGGGTCCCTCTTGGGTGGCTGGCCAGCCTGGGTGAGGGGCTTATGGCTGTTTTCAGGCTGGCCACGCACCCAGGCAACCCAAGCACCCAATCTCTCCTTTTTTTTCTGGGATTTATTTATCTTCTATA
>NW_005360835.1:0-205 GCF_000412655.1 Myotis brandtii
TGAGGCTGTCCGTTGTCCCGGGACCTGGATCTGTGACTCTGCCGGGCGGGCGGCAGTGCTTGAGGCTGTCTGCTGTCCTGGGACCCAGTTCTGTGACCCTGCCGGGCGGAGGGCAGTGCTTGAGGCTGTCCGCAGTCCCGGGACCCGGATCTGTGACCCTGCGGAGCTGGGGGCAGCGCTTGAGGCTGTGCACGGTCCCGGGACC
>NW_005360836.1:0-563 GCF_000412655.1 Myotis brandtii
CTGTAAAAAAGCAATAAAATATATTTTTTTTAAAAAAGACTATATAAAAAGTTAATAAAACATGAGCTGATTCTGTGAAAAGATTAATGAAATTGACAAACCCCTGGCTAGACTCACTAAGGAAAACAGGGTAAACACCCATATAAACAAAATCAGACATCACAGATATGCAAAGGACAATACTAGACTATTATAAAAGACTATATGCCACCAAATTCAATAATCTAGAAGAAATGGATAAGTTCCTAGAAATATGTAACTTTCCTAGACTAAATCATAAAGAATTGGAAAATATAAACAAACCAATCAGCAGTGAGGACATTGAAACAACCATCAAAAACCTCCAAAAAAATAAAAGTCCAGGATCAGATGGCTTCACCAGTGAATTCTAGCAAACATTCAAAGAAGATTTAAACCTATCCTTCTCAAACTCTTTCAAAAAACTGAAGAAAAGGTGATACTCCCTAACACATTCTATGAGGCCAATATAACCATTATATCAACACCTGGCAACAATGACACACAAAAAGAAAAGTACAGACCAATATCTCTGATTAATACAG
>NW_005360837.1:0-2644 GCF_000412655.1 Myotis brandtii
CTAAAGGGCAAAATGTGTGAATAAAAAGCCTTGGGTCTGGAGATTCCGTGAGCACATTCCAGGAGAAAAGAGTTTCCGCCTGGTTCTTCATGCCTTCCAAATTTATCTTTCTTTTCTGGTGTATCCATTTATGTCACCATATTCCTTCTCCAGATTCCTGAACCCTTGCTCCAAAGACTGTGGCATTTATTATTTTTCAAATACTTTTTTTTTTCTGAAGAACTTACCATTTTGCATGTGGAGTGTCCTGGTGAGATGAGGACAGGAAATAAGGGGCTGATGCCTAAAGACCCTGACTGGACAGAGAATAAGGTTGCCCAGGGTGTCACCATCAGTATTGGAGCTGGAATCTCCTTACCCTGGATCCTCCATGCCCGCGGAGGTGAAGAGTGTGGACTCAGCTTTGTCATCAGAAGCTATAAGAGTCCTATTCTTGTCTCCACCTCCTATGAAGCTGTTGGGCCCTGGGAAAACATCATTTGGGGCTCTGTTTGTCATCTCTAAAACGTGAATAGCAGTATCAAGTATCCCATGGAGATTTTTTAAAAACTTGTATTTTTATTGATTTCAGAGAAATATATTTTCATTGAAGGGAGAGGGAGAGACAGAAACATCAATGATGAGAGAGAATCATTGATTGGCTGCCTCCTGTATGCCCCCTACTGGAGATTGAGCCCACAACCCCAGCATGTGTCATGACCAGGAATTGAACCATGACCTCCTGGTTCATAGGTTGATGCTCAAGCACTAAGCCACGCTGGCTGGGCTCCCATGGATTTTTTGGGAAGAATAATTGAGTTCATTTCTGCAAATGTTTGGTATTTTGCCTCAAACTCAGGTTTAAATGGGGTATTTATCAACTTCTTGATGTGGAGACTGTTGCTCAGAACCACCCATGTGCTGCCTGGTGTCCAGGTAAAGTCGACCATACAAATGGGAGAAAGTGGACAAGTGCAGATCTGGCCACTTGGCTCAGGAAAGTCACACTTTTATTCCCTCAAAAACAGTCCAGCGCACGGAGTGCCCTTGGAATGCCCCCTGTTAGCCCAGCCCAGCCACTCTCACCAAGTATGTGACTCTGTGGTATTGAAATGTCCCTGTACCCAGAGGCATCCCCTTTGAAGGGATTGTTTCATTGGTTTGTTCCCCACAGAGGTAACATACTGTATAAAATTAACTTGTCTGGGGTCACATCACAGCTGTCAAATCCAGAGACAATTCAAAATAGAGTTAGCATCCCTAACCTTCTCAATAGAACTCTGCTTTCTAAGCTGTTTGTTGTTGATTTTTCTCTTATATTTGTAGGGCCATGACACAACTGCAGCTGCAATAAACTGGGCCTTGTACCTTCTGGGTTGCTATCCAGAAGTCCAGAAAAAATTAGACAATGAACTGGACGAAGTGTTTGGTATGTATGACCCCTTCACTACTTACATGAAAGGTCCCAAGTCACTAAAGCAAATGGCAAACTTGCTCATTAAGAATGAGCAGTCGGGCCTGTTCTAAAGACACTGTAATAAGCAGGAAGGCTGCCATATGATACCCCTTCCAGGCCTAAGGTCCTTTGTAAGACCTCATCCATTTGTTTATGGGTGTTTGCTGATTGCTTGGCATGTGACTGCACCGACCTAGATCCGGGGGCTACACTGATAAATGTCACTGTCCTCAAGGACCTCACTCTTCATAGGTGAAGCAGACACTGTGTAGAAAGTATCAAGTCATGGCTGTGTGCTTGGGCGATATGAGGAAGAAGGGGCTAGCGGAGGGCAGAGAGGAGAGGTGAAGCTGGTTAGCGGGTCAAGGAGAGCTGTTCCATATAGGATTGCTGTGGGTTAAGCTGATGGGACATACATTTCTTTTGTACAACCAGTAACCTGTAGGTAAGGGGTCCTAGGCTAATGCCTGTAGGGATGTTGTGAGAATCCTGGGCTTGCTCCTTGCTCTTTTTTCTTTCTGTCATTTTCATCATCGTGGATTTTGTTTTCTTGATTGTTGTTCTGGGTCTCATGTTTATCTTTAAGGCAAGAAGAAATGAGAAGAGGGGATGAAGGATAATATTAGTCTCCTTTGACTGCGTTCACAGATTCTGCAAACTGGGTGGCTAAGCACAATAGAAATTTATTCTCTTACAGTTCTGGAAACCAGAAGGCCTAGATGTGTATCTCTGAGTTAAATCAATGTGTTGGCAGGGCTGCACTTTTTGGAAGCCTGAGGGGAGAATCCATTCCTTCTGGTGACTGCCAACATACCTTGGCTTATGGCCACATCATTCACATCTCTGTCTCCATCTTCACATCACTTTCTCTTCTGTGGCGGGGTGGGGTCAAATCCCCCTCTGCTCTCCCTTATCATAACAATCGTGATGGCATTCATGGACCACCTGGATAATCCACAATCATCTCTCCTTTTTAAGATCCCTAATAAAATCTTCAAAAGCACCTTTCCCCCAAAAAAGTAATATTTAAAGCTTCTAGGGATTAGGTCCTGATATATTTGTGGGTCATAATCAGCCTATCACAAAGGAACTGTGCATTGTTCCATCAACTTAATCCTTTGTTTAATCAGATGTCATATGGCTTCCCATGGCTGGGAAAAGAAAGGTAAAGGTTGGGTTGGCCAACCAACAAAGTGGTATCTGATGGAT
>NW_005360837.1:2735-3644 GCF_000412655.1 Myotis brandtii
GGAGAAGTTGGAAGATAATAGTAAGCATTAAAGGACAGGTGGAATTCAGAACATTTGTTAGAACCCATTGAGAGGTAAAGTTGGAAAAGTAATTTCATGTCCAGATGGTGTGAGGACTGGATTTTCATATCAAGAGCGAAGACTTTATTTTGTAGAATGGAGATGATCTAAACTTCTGGGCTCTGTTTCTGTCATCATTTCATTTTTCCTGTATCAAGTTGAATTTCTCTCAGATTGCCTCTGGTGGGCAAATTGGATGTTCTAGAAACCCACGGTCTTTTGGAATGTGTTCCCACATTTGTGTTTTTACAATTTCTAGCTCAATGCAGGTGTCACAAATGCTTTTGGATCTCACATAATCAGTGACACCATTTTTACTAGAATTTTTATTCTGCTGCTTCTCATGCTTTATGCTAATTGTGCCTCACTTCTCTTCTATCCCCAGTATTAGTTCTAAAACGTTTTTGAGCAATTGATCTTTGGATATTGAGATGTAAGTATTCATTTCTTTTTTTTTTTAACTGAGGTAAACTTAGTTTCATTATAACATGCAACTGGTACACTTTTAATGTTTAAAATTGAGCATTATCTTTTCTTTCCAGTGAAACAAACAAAAAAAATTAAATAAACAGGAACAAAATTACAATAGAGAATGATGGTTCCAAATAAGATTCTGCAAGTCCGCTATTGTCCCATTGAGTGGAAGGGCCCAAGCCATTATTAGAACAGAATTTTATTTTAAAAGTATCATCTTAAACTGCAAGGAAGTCCATTAAACATCACAATTAAACATACCAAAGGGGAAGACTTGTCAAAATGCCCACTTAACTAACACAAAAATCTTATATTTCTTTTTTTTTTTAGTTTAAAAAATGTTTCATATAAGAGAAAGTAGACAGGTATATGTTG
>NW_005360838.1:0-773 GCF_000412655.1 Myotis brandtii
AATCCCAAAACACCAATTTGAAAGAATATATGTACCCCGATGTTCACAGCAGCATTATTTACAACTAGGCCTAAGCTGCAGTCGGACATCCTTAGCGCTGCTGAGGAAGCGGGAGAGGCTCCCGCCACCACTGCTGTGCTAGCAGCCGTCAGCCTGGCTTGTGGCTGAGCAGAACTCCCCCTGTGGGAGCGCACTGACCACCAGGGGGCAGTTCCTCCCCCTGGTGGTCAGTGTGTGTCATAGTGACCAGTCATTCCCAGTCTTTCTGCTGTTAGGGTCAATTTGCATATTACCCTTTTATTATATAGGATAGCCAAGATCTGGGAACAGCCCAAGTGCCCATTAGATGAGTGGATAAAAACTTGGTGGTACATTTGCACCATGGAATACTATGCAGTTGTAAGAAAAGAAGATTCTCTTAACCTTTAATCAGCATGGATGGACTTGGAGATTATTATGCTAAGTGAAATAAGCCAGTTAGTGGAAGACAAATACCATATGATCTCACTTATATGTGGAATCTAATGAACAAAATAGCCTGAGGAACAAAATAGAAACAGAGGCATGGATACATGGAACAGACTGACAGCTGTCAGAGGGGAGACGAGAAGGGAGGCAGGATGAAAGAAGGTGAAGGGATTAGCCAAAGAACATACATGCATAATCCATAGAAGATACAGACAGTGTGGTGATGGCCAGAGAGAAGGGAGGAAGTAGGCAAAGGGGGGATGGGAACGTCTGTATAAACAATAGTATAAACAATAAAAATAAAG
>NW_005360839.1:0-921 GCF_000412655.1 Myotis brandtii
TAATCCAAAAATTAAATAACAAAAATCAACAGGTTCAGCAGGTGGGTAGCAGAGAGGATTTATGCTAATAGTTTCTCAGACATTTAAAACTGTACAAGGGAAGTAACCCAGAGGTACAGATAAACTAAATATACCATTAACTTGGTGAATGTTTAATATTTTTCAGAGTAAGTGCCCTAGCTGGTTTGGCTCAATGGATAGAGCATTGGCCTGCGGACTGAAGGGTCCAGAGTTCAATTCCGGTCAAGGGCACGTGCCTGGGTTGTGGGCTCAATCCTCAGTAGGGGGATGCAGGAGGCAGTCAATCAGTGATTCTCTCTCATCATTAAGGTTTCAATCTCTCTCTCCCTCTCCCTTCCTCTCTCTGATATATATATATATGCAAATAGAATACTTCAGGAACTCAGTGGCAGTAGAAGACTTCATTGTTGATGAAGGAATCCTTTTTAAGGGCTCACAGACATGATGGAGCCCAATGTGCAAACTTCTGGGTCTACCAGCCAATGACCATGAGCTACTGAGGAAGAACAGGGAAGCTGAGCAAAACCTAACTGATCAGTATCTCTTTCATGCTGCCTCAGCATCATCTGAGTACATCCTAAACCAAAACAATAAATACACAAACAAACATGATAACAGTGCATCTAATCAGGAGTGTATAGAAGCCTGTCATCTGCCCTTATCCTAAAGGTCTTAGATTTGGAGCAAAATAAATAAGTAGATGATAGATAGATAGATAGATAGATAGATAGATAGATAGATAGATAGATAGATTGATTCCAGGGTAAACCAGGTAGGCTAGTTAGAAAACCCAGACTAATGTTTAGATAATACATCGATTGGCTATCTTTAGTAATGTGTAAATGGGGCTAATCCCTTATTTTAATCCTATCAGATAGGTATATGTACTTCTCTATAAGT
>NW_005360840.1:0-813 GCF_000412655.1 Myotis brandtii
CAATCCCTAGGTGCCTGCCCCGCAGCTCCTGGTCGGGGTCAGAGCAGGGCCGATTGGTGGATGGGGCGCCACCCCCTGTCACACTCAAGGCAGGGTCGATGGGGAGGTTGTGGCACCACCCCCTGTCATGCACAGAGCAGGGCGGATCAGGGGGTTGTGGTGCCATCCCTGTCACATACAGAGCCGGCCGATCAGGGGGTTGGGGCGCTACCCCCTGTCACCCACAGCGCAGGGGGGGGTTGGGGCTCCATAACCTGTCACACACAGAGCAGGGCCAATCAGGTGTTTGGGGAGCTCCCCCCTGTCACGCACAGAGCAGGGCCAATTAGGGGGTTGGGGAGCTCCCCGTGTCATGCACAGAGCAGGGCCGATCAAGGGGTTGGGGCATTCCCCCCTGTCACACTCAGGGCAGGGCCGATAGGGAGGTTGCGGCTCCACCCTGTCACACACAGAGCAGGGCCCATAGGGGGGTTGGGGCGCTGCACCCTGTCACCCACAGAGCAGGGCTGTTCAGGAGGTTGGGGAGCTACACCCTAACAGGCACAGAGCAGGGCTGATCAGGGTGTTGGGGTGCCTTCCCCTTTCATGAACAGAGCAGGGCGTATAGGGAGGTTGTGGCCCCGCCCCTTTTACACACAGAGCCACAGGGCGATCAGGGGGTTTGGCCCTGTCCCCTGTGATGCTGCTCCAGGGGCCAGGAGGCCTCATGGCTCTGCTGATTTCAGTGCTAGGAGGCCTCGCGGCTCCGCTGATCCCGGATTTGGGAGGCCTTGTGACTCCACTGATCCCAGGCCGGGAGGCCTCGCGGCTCCG
>NW_005360841.1:0-954 GCF_000412655.1 Myotis brandtii
TTGCAGAAGCTCTATGGCAAGCAATAGGCACTGAGAGGATTAAAGATACTTTTTACCACCCATCCCCACTCATAGCGCATAATAAATTGAGAATATTGCCTCTATTGCCTTTACTCCTACTCACCAGAGAATGATGGTTCCATTCTGGGAAAGGCAAGCCAAAACCAGAGGCTATTGTCCCCACACAGCACACTGTTCTTAAAGCTGACATGCCACTGTGAGACAAGCAGGCCACTGTGCCTTCTCACAGCTCCAAAACAGTGGTACAGTAGTGGTCAGCAAACTCATTAGTCAACAGAGCCAAATATCAACAGTACAACGATTGAAATTTCTTTGGAGCGCCCGCCACTGCCGCTGCTGCTGCAGGTGCTGTTCCTTACCTGCTGTGGCCCAGGTGACTGCCAGCACTGCCAGTCACTGCCCACTGCCCTAGCATCCCAAGCCACCTTCCGTCGTGCTGGCCCGGCGTGCAGCTGCAAACAGATCTGGAGGTGAGTATTGTTGATACAGAGGTGAGCATGGTTGACCTAGAAGGCAGATCAAAGAGAACATCGAGATTATTAAGGGGGAAGAAAATGGCAGAGGTATAGATGGACGTGTCCCGTGCCTTGTCCAGGAGCAGATAAGGGGTGAGCACCTGAAACGGGTAACATACAGTCGGAATAAGCAGAAGATATTCAGCTGGGAGACAGTTTGCAGCCGGGAAAGACAGAGGACTCCCAGAGAAAGGGGACGGTTGGAGACTGGGGCTGAAATCTCTCCTGGAGCGCTGGCTCAGCCACGGAGAACGCACCATCTTGAGTGGTTGTTATTGGAAGCATATACATCCAAAGACCCGACATCCAGAGATTGGCTACTAACCCGGAAACAACGGATCTCAAGCAGCGCAACTATGTGAACTCAGACAAGCCTTGGTTCTCCTCAGGGAAAGCAGAGAGAGAACTACATAACCAA
>NW_005360842.1:0-29942 GCF_000412655.1 Myotis brandtii
TAAAATTTCCTAAACCTGTTCTATTTTACCCTTAAAATTCCCATTTCAACTCCACCAGGGGATGCTGTTTCTTAAAAAAAAAGTACTTAGAATCCTAAAATATTTATATCTCACATTAAAATATCTACTTCAGCCTGGCTGGCATGCAGTTGAGCATCAACCTATGAACCAGGAGGTCATAGTTTCATTGCCAGTCAGGGAACATGCCTGGGTTGTGGGCTCTATCCCCAGAAGGAGGCAGTCAATCAATGATTCTCTCTCATCATTGATGTTTCTATCTCTCTCTTCCTCTCCCTTCCTCTCTGAAATACATAAAAATATTTTTAAAAATCTACTTCATAGTAGTAAAAATACCCCTATTATATACTTAGAAATAAACTTAATAAAAAGGTGGAAATCTAGTGAAGGGGAGGGGAGAGGAGGGATGGCTGGGTGGAGGTGGACAAAGGTGGGGGGAATGGGGGACATCTGTAATAATATCAACAATAAAAATAATAATAAAAACAAAATAAAAGAAATGCATTGGGGGAAAAAAGGTGGAAACTCTCTTTTTAAAAGCCTATAAAACTCTTCCCTAGAAATAATACTTGACTAAATGGACAGACCATACCATGTCCTTATCTGGAAGGATCCAATATTGTAAAGCTGTCAATGATTCTCAAATTATCTATAAATTTAATGCATTCTCAATAAAATTCCCCTGGTAGAAGATTTTAATCAGGAAAATGAGTCTATAGTTAAAAAGGTAGAGAAAACATGTGAGACTAGTCAAATACATGTGGGAGGAAAGAGAGTGGTGATGAGATTTTGAGGATGGGATGTGAATAGAATAGTTTCAGAATGAAATGTTTACTCTAAAGCCCAAGTGGCTGAAGCACTGTGGTACCAACACAGAAAGGGGCAACAGAATATAAAGTTCAGAAACAGACACAAGTACATAAAAACATTTCATGTTTGACAAAAGGAGGTACTTCAAATGACTGGGAATAGTCATGGGGGGACACAAGAAGAGTTATAAACACAATGTTGTAATTCCTTGTCACATCATGCGCTAAAATGAATTTTGGGTGTCAAAAATGTAAAGCATCATATGAAAAAATGAAATCAGAAAATAAGCAGTAGAAAATATATATGAGTATTTATATGCTATATTGTAAATCAGCGAGCTAAACAGAGGATGCCTTAGTAAGCCAAATTTTGGAGTCTTTATTACACTAGTGGTCTCAGAGGAATTGTTTCCAGTATCTGAGCAAAATAACATGGAGAAAACTTTCCCTTTATACCTTCCCAGCTTTTTTGTCTCCCAAATATGGAATGGGGCTTCCAGACCTTTCGCAGGCTTTGCAAAAAACCCTATGTGCTGGGATGGGGCAGTGAGACTATATCTCAAGGCCTGGCCTGGCGCCAGTATTGATAACTCCATCTGGGGGTTGTATTGTTCATGATTTATGGCCTTTCTAAAATGGGAGTAGTACTTAAGTAAACAGGTCTTGAAGGACCAGATAAGTGAGTTCATTTTCCCTGTTATGCAAGCAAGCGTGTTTACAGAAGCCAAGAATACCAGAGTTAATTCACAGAACAAAGGACCATTTTAGTAGAAAATTTCAAACAGTAGTTTTTACAACATAGAGGTAATTACTGGAATAAGATGGCCTATGCTTCATATATAGCTGCGATGGGGAAAATAATTTCAAGTGTCACAGCAAAGACAGAAGTCATAAAGTAAAATATTTCGGTACTTGGTTACATAAAATAAAACAGTGAGGATGTCAAAAACAGCATTAGTATTAATGAGACACAAACACACAGAAGCAAAACCTTTGCAGTAAATATGAAAAAGAGATAACACTTGCATTAACATAAGAAAAGCTCAGTCTTCTTACAATCAAAGAAATGCAAACCAAAACAGCCATAGAAATAGTGATTCACATTGTAAAGTTTTTTTTAAAGATGATAATAGCTAAGGTTGGTTGGGGTTAGGCAATTGTTCAATCTGTCTAGCTGATAATTTGTTAAAATTCATAAAAGTGTTGAAAATAGATACATGCATCTGATCCATTCAAGGAAATAGCTATGCAAAGACATATCAAAGCTTTGCCTTTAACAGTGAAAACCTGGGAACAACCTAAAGGTTCCACATGGAGGGGTTGATTAAGGAAATGTTGATGCAGTTATAAAATGATGCAGCCACACAAACAAGGAAGCAGGTGCATTTATTTAATATGGAATTGAAGAAAGGCAAGGCTGGGATGGGAGGAGGCGTGGGAGAACAGGAGGGTTCTGGGGTGTGGAGAGGGTGGAAGAACACAACGCCAAAAATCAGACCCAGGGTGAAGAAATGGGAGCCCAGTGTTTGCTGGGAGGCTGAGACCCAGGCTGATATTTCCTCACTTCACAAGTTTGCTAATGAGTCTGCTAAGGAAGCTATTAAAACCACTCATCACTAATTGGCCTCCTACACTCTCCTCTCATTAGAGAGAGAGCACAAACTCCAGGATATGGCAAATCTTACTTGAAATCCACCATAATTTTAGCATTTTTTTACATTATACTTGTCAACTCAATAATTCTGCATTTCAATCATTTAATCCTCAGAATAATCATTTGAAATATTATGATTCCCATTTTAGAGATGAGAAAACTGAACTCACGGAGGGGAAATGACCCGCCCAGCCAGTGTCACACGGATAGCCAGTAGCAGTGGTAGCCCACAGCCAGGTCTGCCAGCTCTTCAGTCGAATGCCATCTTCACTTGACCACAGCTGCTTTAATGCATGGGCTTCTCAGCTCGCTGCCTGGCACATAGGAGATGCTTGATTCATATTTGCTTTTCCTTATATCCTGGCTTAGACAACTACCTGTAAATACCAAATAAAGGTTTAGACTTTTAAGGCCTTGCTACTATTTCCTCAGATCCTACAAACATAAACTCTGAAAACAAGGGTAGATATTTTCTGGCTAAGTTCTGAGTTTCCTTCCCAAGCTCACTTCTTCCAATTTATTATTATTACCTTCCAGGCCTTCACATCTTGGCCTGGGTCACTGTTACCACCTCCAATCTACTAGTAGGCATCTCTCCAGTTGCTGAAGCCCAAGAGCTCACTTTTTCCCATCAGAGATCCACTGTGCATGAATTGTTCCTGGGTTTAAACCTGTTCGCAACCTTATTACCTGTCCATTTAATTTCCCGTCCATTTAATTGCCCATGGTCCATTATTTCCCTCCAGCCTTCTGCATCCTGTGTGGTTGAGTATTAACTATGTAGTTGGTGAATGAAAAAAAGCTAAAGATACAGGAAAGGGACTAATTTGATGGATAAAGGAATTAATGCTTAGAGAGAACGTTCATGTAGACTTAAGTAGAAGAGACTGGTTAGAACCCAGGTCTCCAGATGTCCTGTCCAAGGCCCTCTTCACTCAACGGTACTGCATTTCTACTTTCAGAGTTTCGTTTCTGAGACTCATTGCCTCCAGCGTCAGTATTGCTCTGTTAGTTTAGAATTCTTTGCCATTTATTAGAGACAGGCAGGCAGGGAGGCAAAAATACTGGGCTAGGACTCAGTCCCTGGAGGCTGTCCTATCTACTAACGCTATAGACTTTGAAAAATCATTTAGCCTCTCTGTACCTCTGCTTTTTTAACTGCAAAGTGCAGATAATAAAAGCTGGCCTTCTTACTGTCTAATCCTGGCCCTGGTTGTGGGTGGCACTCAGCTGTGCAGTTGCAATATTCAAATGAGAACATAGATGTCAAAGTGCTTTGTAAATACTAATGGAATAATAAGAGAAACCGTACTTTAGTTATAATTATCTTCAGTCAAAAGAGTGCCTTTCTCTGTGCTGAACACGTGTAAGCCTGCAGCTGGTAGAATGGATGTGGGGGTAGGAGGCATTGTTGAGATGTGTATGAGAGCATCTCCAACTAGACATATGCAGATGACTGTTGAACTTGACAGATGGAGCCATGTCTTCGGCTTTGGCTTCAGGCAGCCTTAAGGGTTCCATGCCTCTCTCCTCAAGCAATTAATAAGCCTGTTGGGTAAGGTCACTCTTCTTAGGCTTCCAACTTCTTGGCTGGGAAGTGCCTGAAATGGTTCTCAGAAAAATTATAGAAATGGTCTCAAAAGCACATGAAACCTCTGGATTGCCATAGTTTTATCCGTTTGGTAAAATCTTGATTTCCAGTATTTATTCATTGGTAAATTCCAAAAAGTATCTCCCTCTATTTTTCTTTTCTTAATAGTCTCCTCCCTTTAGTAATCACCTATACATACATATGAAACAGAATGTCCAATATGAACCAGTGCATTTTCCACTAAAAATAAAAAAAAACTTACTATTCTGAATGTTATTTCTCATGACACACAGGAGGAAGGGGTGTCTGAATGCCTTCTCATTCAGGGGGCCTCTTTCCTGTCAGCACCCTCTTCAGGGTACCCTGCACATCAGGGTTCTGAAGGCTGTAGATGACTGGGTTCAGTATCGGGCTGAGAATAGTATTGAGGATCCCAATCCCCAATCCTTGTCTAAGGCTGAGACTGAGCCCAGATGCATGTAACTGAAGAAGCTGGTTCCATAAAAGATACAGACCACGGTGAGGTGGGAGCCACATGTGGAGAAGGCCTTCTTCTTCCCCTCAGCTGAGTGGATTCACAGACAGCAGCTGGGATGTGGGCATAGGACACTGAGATGAGGATCATGGGGATCACCCCCATGAAAATACCCCTTCCCCTCAAAAAAGCAGTTGCCTGTTGAGGTGAATGCTGGAGCAAGAGAGCTGGAAAAGGGGTAGGAGGTCACAGTATAAGTGGTTGACTATGTTAGGGCCGCAGAAGTCAAGCATGGACACAGCCACTGTGTGTGTCAGAGCATTGATGAAGGAGATGGTGTAGCAAATGCCCAGCAGGGCACCCTGGACTTCACAGCTTATGCGGGTGCTATAGATGAGGGGTTGGCAGATGGCAAGGTAATGGTCATAGGCCATGGCTGTCAAGAGATGACAATCCACACTGGCCAGGAGGTGGAAAAAGAAGAGCTGTGAAATGAAGGATGCATAGGGAACTCTGCATTGGTGGGCCAGGAGACATGCCAGCATTAGGGGAATGGTGACAGTGATGCACCCAATGTCCAGCAGAGACAGGCTCCCCAGGAAGTAGTACATGGGAGTGTAGAGTTTGGGCTCCACAGAGATGGCAGCCAGAACGCTGACATTGCCCCTGACTGTGACTACATAGGCAAAGAGGAAGACAGCAAAAAGGATGGGTTGCTTCTGTTGGGCCAAGAAGGATGAACTCAATGACACGTGTCCTGTTCCCCCAGGCACCTGGCTCCATAGGTCAGTGCTGAGAGAGGTAGTAGGAGGCAACTTGAACCTGCCAAAGTGGGTGAGAGACACACAGTGGAACTTAATTTGTGTCTACTGAATGCTGAGATTATGTGCCCTGAGCACCTACTGATCAGAATAGATACCAGCCTGGAGTTTAGGAGGCTCCTGGAGGCCCTTACCATGCCAGACATTGAAGAATAAAGATATAAAATCTTTAAAATAATCTATGAAATATCTTCATGATCTTCTAGGAGTTCAATCACTCACTCTTAAAGAAGTCCAAAAACGTATTAACCATAAGAAATTTGCCCTCATAAAAATTTAAAACCTCTACTCATCATAGGACAACACTTTTTAAGTGGAAAGAAAATGACAAATTAGAAGAGATTTGCAGCACATATAGCTGTCATGGAGTATCCAAAATATCTAAAAAATGTCTACAACTAGTAAGAACAATGCAAGAGACCCAGTAGAAAATAGACAAAAGATGTGAACAAGGATTTCACAGAAGAGGAAACACAAATGTTCCAGCTCTGCTACATTCTAGATGTACAACATCAGATGAGTTACTAAATCTCTCTGAGCCTCGTTTCCTCCTCTGCAAAGTGGGGCAAATAATGAAACTACATCAAAGAGTTATTGGGAGGATTAAGTGAGATCATGCACTAAAATACAATAAATATAAGTGATCACTATTATTATTAATTTGTTGATCCCTTACCAAGTACTGTAAACATGTTTTAGTTTAATTTTCAGACCAACCCTGTGTGGTCAGAGATATTGTTCTCATTTCACAGATAAGAAAACTGAAGTCCAGAGGAGTTTAACATCTGGTCCTAAGTCACACATTAATAATTGAACTAGACATCATGCTCAGCTTTTTCTTATCACACCAAGCTGCCCTGGCAAAGTATGAGAAGTTGGGGTCCTGCAACTAAGGACATTCAAGGTCTACATGTATTTGGTGAGCAGTAACTGTTTCATCAAGGAGAACAACAGTGAGGGAGGGCTAGATACCTCAATACATTCTGTTCATTAATCTCATCACTAGGACCCTCGACTTCTAAGGGCCTAGACTAGAAAATCAGAGTGGGGGATGACATCTCTGGGGACCTCATGGTCCCTCTGACACACCCAGTTTTTCCACTGTCACTTCCAGAATCATTATGAGATATCCCCTTTCCCCCTCAAGATGCAATCCTAGTGGCCTCCACTAACAAGGCCCTAACGGGGAAGACATTGCATTCTTGATGACTCCTTAGGAAACTTTGTGGAGAAGGCTTCTTTTCTTATGCCTCCTCTCATCTCCAGATCAAGTAAGCTTTGGGGTGGGCTGCTCTCTGCTCAGAGCCCTTCTCTGGGCCAAGAATCTGGGAGAGCAAAGCACTCAGTCTGGACTGTGGTCGAGTCTCAGCTCCACCATTAGCTCCAAGGGTGACTTTGAGAATATGGCACTGTCCTTGTGAGATAAATGAGATAATAACACTTCCTAGTCACCCTCATGAAACCAATATGAGAGGTGGAGTGAAGCTGGATGTGAAGCCCTTTGGAGAAAATCAAAAGCATCACGAAGTTGTGAAGCATCATTACTGGGTTCATTAAGGGCTCAGTTGTTTCTACGTCTGTGGCTCCCCAAACCCCCAACTTTTCCTGGGAGGGCTAATTTTGAGGTCCCCAGACGATGGTACCGTAGAGGGTAGCGCCTCACAACAGAGATGATCTCATCTCTCTTCCACTCATTTTCTTACATATGGCCCTTCCTAGCTTCCCCGCGGCTCAGGCCCGCACAGTGCCTCACCCTCTTCCTTTCCCTGCACCGGAAACCTCTAAGGTGAGTCAACTCCAGGCCCCCCCTTCAGCTCCCTAATAATAAAGAAGGAACTTGAGTTGTTACCAAGTGAGTCAGCGAGTCAAACCTGTTTCACACAGGATTCAGTAGGGGGAAAGGGTCTTGCTCAGAGTAACACATCAAGTGAGGAAAAGAGCCGGGACCCTTCTATGCCTGACCACTTTGCCAATGCCTCTCATTCTTGGATGAAGTCTGCTTTCTGTTTTTATCAGAAAGTATGAGGACATTCATCAAATTCAACCTTCCTGCTGGACACATTTTTCAGGCAGCAACTGTGGGCCACACCCTACATCAGAGCCCTGATTGATTCTTCATCATCAGAAGTATAAAGGATTTAGCTGGAATGTCAGATTAGGCAGCCTCGGCTCCTTCTGGACATCTGAATGGTAATCTACGGTAGCCTCTTCAGTTAAGTTCACCAAGGTGATTTGTTTAAGATGGACTTCTTAGATGATAGACCAGTGGTTGCCCTAGAAACTTGTTAGTGACCCTAGAATCTTGTTAGAAGTGTTATCTCTACAGAGTGAGGTTATATTGTATTTCTGTGGGGTATTCTCTTCTTGCCTGGCCTTACTTATTTATTCATAGAGGCTATCCCTTCCTAGCTGCCAAATTCTTTTGGGCTGTTTTCAAGAAAAGACAGATGTCAGTGGATGGATTGTTTGAACTGCTGTCTGAATTATTCCTGATGCCCCATCTAGACAAAGGCAGTTTAAAGTCCTACACAAGTACTTCTGGCCTTTTATTCAGACTTACACCTCCCTTAAATCATACCACTTCTTCATTGTCTTACAGAAATGCTAGCTCATCCAGAAAGCCTTTCCTAACTGATAGCCCAATCTGATACCCCCTTTTACTGAAAACTTGTTTGTCTTATGGTCTTAGTTGCCAAGTTCATCCATTTATTTATTTCAGAAATATTGAGCACCTACTGTATGCAAAGCGTGATGGTGAGCATTGAGGATGCAGAGCTGGGTCAGGCATAAGTCTGTCCTGAAACCACTTAGAGTGGGTACAGGAGTAATGGGGTGCTCTAGAGAGGTTAGCAGATATAAGCACTATGAAGTATACAAGTAAAGTGTTGCAGGAGTTTAGGGAGAGGAGTTTGATAAGGAGAAGGATCAGGACAACTTTTATAGAAGAGAAACACTTTTAGTTGAATCTTAAAGGATTTGAGCACTTGTGGTTAGTGAGAGAACATTCCAGATAAAATGAACAGTTTGAGCAAAGATAGGGAGGTATGAAATGGAAGAGTGTGAAACTTTATAACTCAAGTTAGAGTGGATTTGGGAGGGCAATTGGAAGGCAGTTTAATTATTCTTTAATTATTTGATATGTGTGGGAGATGTTTGGCTCCCATTGATATGTCAATGCAGGTAGTATTTATTGAATGAGTTTAGATCTAGATCTATAATTAGACCCAGAGGGTGACACAACAAGAATAATGGACTTCAGAGACTTTAGGAGACACAGCATCAGATTTCTCACTCACATGGAATCCTCCATGCAGGACCCCCTAAAACTGACAGTCACACAACATGGGGACCTAATTTGGATTCTGGGATGGAGGCTTCCACCACCTATCCCAGCATGTCTGCAGTGGCTGCTCTGCCTTATTAGCATATGTAAAACAAACCTTTATAGAAAAGAGGATATCTGTAGGGTCTAGAGCAGTGGTTCTCAACCTGTGGGTCGCGACCCTTCCACAGGGGTTGCCTAAGACCATCGGAAAAACACATATATAATTATATATTGTTTTTGTGATTAATCACTATGCTTTAATTATGTTCAATTTGTACCAATGAAAATATATCCTGCATATCAGGTATTTACATTATGATTCATAACAGTAGCAAAATTATAGTTATGAAGTAGCAACGAAAATAATTTTATGGTTGGGGGTCACCACAACATGAGGAACTGTATTAAAGGGTCGCGGCATTAGGAAGGTTGACAACCACTGGTCTACAGGAATCAGTTGTTGGCCAAGAGAGCAGGGGGGATGGAAGAAGACGGCCAGAGGCCTGGGGTGGTTTCTAGGGACTGTCCAGATAGAACAAGAGGATATTCATGGCAAGGACTTTGCAAGATACTCTAAACTTCTATAATTTGTCATTGTTTTTATGCACTATAAATAATTTTCAGAAAAACTGGTAACATGGGAAAGACTCAGGTTCTATTTTGAGAGGAAGCAAGAAAGAGTGATGATTATGATGGTGGAGGGGTGGTTGTAAAGGCATGGGTGGGAGAGACTGTGGCCTGCCTTCCACAGTGGAAGTCCATGGGATACAGCATTGAAGAGGCATGAAAAGCAGGCTGGTGTCCTTTGGGCCAGCGGTAGGCCACTGGTGGTCTGCTGACCACTGGTGGGCTGTGAGGTCCGAAAGGTTGGTGACCACTGCTTTGGGCAATCTTTGGAGAAAACAGAAAGCAGAGGGCTGGGAGGCAGGCTGTTGATGCCCGAGAAGTGCCTTTAGGAACCTGTGGTTCTGTGCCATTTGGTGGCAGATTTAGAAAAACTGAGTCAGACGGACATATCAGAGGAAAGGTTCTCACAGGATGGGTGAGGGAGGAGAGTCCCAGCGTTAACTGAGAAGCAGAATGAAGTGAGACAGGTGCCGATTGTAACTGTGACCTACCTATCGAAAGAGCCTGCTTGTTCACAAGCTAGTTGGGACAGGTCTGTATGCGAACAAGAGAGCCTGAGGTTTGCAAGGCACAGCCACAAAGTGTGGGAACAGGTTTCTCAGTCAGAAGAGTGGTCCAGAGCAGCTCCAGAGAGAATTGCAGAAGAACGTGGTAACTATCAGGAGTGACCTTGGGGACTTGGTTGGAAGCAGCCATCTTGGGATGGTCCGACCAGTAGACACATTTCTGGTGTCCTCATACAATCTTTTCTCTGGTGGCCTCACAGTTGTTTGGGTTTTAGTAAGCATACAGCGAGATGGCCCAGCAACAGGTACTTACAAAAAAAAAGAAGACCGGACATTTAGCCTGGCCAGTGTGGCTCAGTGGTTGAGCATCAACCTATGAACTAGGTCGGAGGTCATGGCATTATTCCTGGTCATGGCACATGCCCAGGATTGCAGTGGGCTCAGTTCCCAGTGGGGAGAGTGCAGGACGCAGCTGATCAATGATTTTCTCTCATCATTGATGTTTCTATCTCTCTCTCCCTCCCCCTTCCTTCCTAAAATCAATTATATATATATATGAAAACCAGACATTTGGTAAGTACATTTGGTATTTATTCTAATCCCAACAAATCTAACCCCAAAATGCGTCACCATAGTTTCCTCATTAGTATAATGAGGGAGCAGATACTCTCCAAGATACCAACCAACCAGGTCCTTCTTTGACTCAATAATATTATATACATGGTATACTGAATATAACTAAGTGTACTAACAAAGCCATTATAGAGGTTATGGTAAAAAATATTTAACAAGCACCAGACTTCTACCCTGTACCAGTGGATTCTGGCTGAATATTATCCACAGTGGATCCCACCGTGACTCAGGGTCTATGTTATTGATGGGAAACTGACATTGCATCTTGGATTTGTTATTTCTCAATATTTAGGAACTTATTTTCATTATTCCTACCTCATGATGAACACAGTTGCAGATATCACAGCTTTTAATTATTATTATCTATGATGCTTTTAATTACACTTTTTAAAAATTTACCTTTACTGTTGAAAATATTACAGATGTCCCCACCCTCCTCATTGGCTCCCTTCACCTGCTCCCATACCCTCCCCAGGTTTTCCCCACACTATTTTCTGTCTGTGGGTTATGCTTATATACAGATAAGTTCATGGATTAATCTCACCCCACCTCTCCCTTTTCCCTCTGAAATACGTCAGTCTGTGGCATGTTTCAATGCCTCTGATCTTTTTGTTAATCAGTTTATTTTGTTCATTTCATTCTTGTGATATTTGTCTTTCTCTGACTGGCTTATTTTGCTTAGCATAATAGTCTCCAGGTCCATCCATGCTGTCTCAAAGGATAAGAGATCCTGTTACAGCTGCATAGTATTCCATTGTGTAAATGTACCACAGTTTTTAAATCATTTCATTTACTGATGGGCACTTGGGCTGTTTCTAGATCTTAGCTATTGTAAATAACGTTGCTATGAACATAGCAGTGCATATATATTTCTAAAAATCCTAAGTATTTCCATGTACTAATAATATATATATATATATATTTTTAAAGGAAGCACAGTGGAGCAAATGTTATTCCTTTATAGAGCAGTGAGGCAAATTTGAATCCATATAGCAGTCTAAACCTTTACTTAATCTGCTGGCTAGCAACACCTTGAACTTTCTGGAAACATGACAGAAAGGAGCTACTGAGCTCCTATTGCCAGCCTTTGAAGATCTCTGTAATCTGGAAAATACAGAACATAAAAGTATATGTTTATTATTATAAAAGTACTCAGGTTCATTCTAGATCATTTGAAAGCAAAAAAAAGAATTAAAAAAATCTCTCATATTCCTACTAGTCAATGGTACTGGGCCATTTTTCTAGGAACCCGCATATATAATTCAGGTATAAGCTATATCGTGCTTTGCCTTTCATTTTATATGATGAAAGTTATCTTACAATTGGGACTTTTGGGTTTTATAGCTGACCCTTGTTGGCATATAAGGTATCTATTGACTTGTATATAATTTTAAAAATTTAACTTGCTAATCCTATATAATAAAAGGCTAATATGCAAATCGACTGAACAGCGGAATGACCGGTCACCATGATGTGCACTGACCACCAGGGAGCAGACACTCAATGCAGGAGCTGTCCCCAGCTCGCAGGCCCCAGGCCAGCCAAGATGGGTGCCAGTGGGGGCCCCCAAATCACCCTGCTGTTTGCCCTGCAGAGGGAGGCGACCTTTGGCGGTGGTGGTGGTGGTAGCGGGGGCAGTGAGCAGCTGCATGCCAACCATGAGCCGGCTTCTGGCTGAGCAGTGCTCCCGCTGTGGGAGCGCACTGACCACCAGGGGGCAGCTCCTGCATTGAGCATCTGCTCCCTGGTGGTCAGTGTGTGTCATAGAAACCAGTCATACTGGTGGTTGGGTTGTAATGGTCACTTAGGCTTTTATATATATAGATTATCAATGAGAGTAGTGTAGAGTAATTCCTTTTTTTGGCTGTTAGTATTAAGACTTGCTAACTTTAAAAAATGAGTTGAAAAGCTTCCATTTTTTCTCAGTAAGAAAAGTTTGTTACATGATAATTTTATTTACATTGATAATTTAACATAATCTGTATAAGAAATATGTGAGCCTGGAGCCTACACATGGAAATACATTATTGACAATATATTTTTCCCTTGTAGCTAGTTTATGTGGTGTGAGGACTGTCCTTGAATTGATTGTTAAAATTTAGGAGTAGGTAGTATTCCATTATTATTTGATTTATTTTTGGTCTGTGGTTATACCACCTTTTCAATCCCTAGTTTTGTGTATTTTTACATTTTTATTGATTAGATACTGTCTAGGTATTTATTTCTTTGTACTATTTTTTTAAAAAAAACTTGTAATCAATTCTTTAATTCCTTTTTATTTTACCATCTATTAATTTCTACTTTTCCCATTATTTTCCCCCAAAATCTCATATAGGTTGTTGATGGGAGGACCTCATTCCTTGAATCTAGGGAAGAAAGGAAATAATAATTTATATATCTTTCACGAGGTCCTGGGGGTGGGGGGCCCAAGGCACCAGGCAACTCACCTAGAAGCTGGGTAAAGACTGAAGTGAAGACAGAGAGAGGGTTAGTAAGTGAGGCACAGCCTACAGATTGGGAAAATAACCACTAAGACACTTGAGAATTTACTAAATTGGGAAGACTCGTCCCTTCCACTATGAGATGTCTTCTTACAGGGACCCATGGAAGCAGAATCTGGGGCCAATGGAACAGCCGTTACTGAATTCATCCTGCTGGGCTTGGTGGACACACCGGGGTTGCTACCACTTGTCTTTGTGCTCTTCCTCTTTGCCTACCTGCTCACAGTTGGGGGCAACCTCAGCATCCTGGCTGCCATCTTGGTGGAACCCAAACTCCACACCCCCATGTACTTCTTCCTAGGGAACCTATCAGTACTGGACATTGGGTGCATCACTGTCACTGTTCCCTCAATGTTGGGCCGCCTCTTGTCCCACAAGCGTGCAGTTCCCTATGGAGCCTGCCTCACACAGGTTTTCTTCTTCCATCAGTTGGCTGGTGTGGACTGCTTCCTGTTGACAGCCATGGCCTATGACCGATTTCTGGCCATCTGCCGGCCCCTCACCTACAGCACCCGCATGAGCCAGATGGTTCAGAAGATACTGGTGGCTGTGTCCTGGGCTTGTGCCTTCACCAATGCACTGACCCACACTGTGGCCATATCCACACTCAACTTCTGTGGTCCCAATGTGATCAATCATTTCCTACTGTGACTGCCACAGCTCTTCCAGCTCTCTTGCTCCAGCACCCAACTCAATGAGCTGCTGCTTTTTGGTCTGGGTATCCTCATGGCAGGTGCACCTGTGATTCTTATTGTCACCTCCTACATCCATGTGGCAGCTGCAGTCTTGCGAATACGCTCTGCTGAGGGCAGGAAGAAGGCCTTCTCCACATGTGGCTCCCACCTCACTGTGGTTGGCATCTTCTATGGGACAGGCATCTTCAGCTACATGCGTCTAGGTTCAGTGGAGGCTTCAGATAAGGACAAGGGGATTGGCATCCTCAACACTGTCATCAGCCCTATGCTGAACCCACTCATCTACAGCCTCCGGAACCCTGATGTGCAGGGTGCCCTGCGCAAAGTGCTCATGGGGAAGTGAGCCCTTGCATGAGAGGTGTCTCAGGAGGGTAGAATCATAGCACCTGGTCTTTCCCTTTCATAGATCCTTGAGCCAGATGACTTGTTAAGAGTGGGACTTCTTGTCCCCCAGGAGGCTCTCCCTGATAAAGGGTGTGCAGGTTCTGTAGACCAGAATCCTTGGCTCATTGCCATTTTGTCCTAGCTACCCTTTTCACTCCAGATGTTCTTCCCTGCCATGTGAGGACACAGTGGGAAGGTGGCTTTCTGCAACCCAGGAAGCTCTGTATCTTGGGAGATTGGTGGTCCTACAGGCAGCCCTTTGTTTATTTTCCGCCTGGGTCCCCAAAAATGCACCAACAAAGATTCTCTCCAAACTGGAATATGGAAAGTCGCAGCCTAGTTCCAAGTATTAGCACCCCCTCCTGTCAGGCTTCCCCTGAAACAGCTCCCCAACTGCTCTTACACAGGACTCCCCACAAGAATTCAGATCTAGCCCTCACAGGTTTGGCGCACTGGATAGAGCATCGGCCTGCGGACTGAGGAGTCCCAGGTTCGATTCTGGTCAAGGTCAAGGGCATGTACCTTGGTTGCAGGCACATTCCCAGTAGGGGGTGTGCAGGAGGCAGCTGATGAATGGTTCTCTCTCATCGATGTTTCTAACTCTCTATCCCTCTCCCTTCCACTCTGTAAAAAAATCAATAAAACAGATTAAAAAAAAAAAGAATTCAGACCTAGTGCAGTATAATTTGAGACACTGATTTCCAGTGCCCTGTCTACATTGCAAGATGCTGGGGTATTTAACAGTGCAGAGTTTATATTTTGTTTTAGGTGTCTTCTTTTTTCTAAAATGGAAATATATATTGATTTAAAAGTTTTCATTAAAAATTATGTTTATAAAAATAAAAACAAGACAAAATTTTAGCAGTGAAAAATTAAAGTAAAAAACTTCACTCCATTTGTTCTCATCCTTAATAATTTAATTTTCAAGAAAAAAGACACCACTGTTAAGAATTTGGTGCTTTTCCATTTTTCTATACATATATAAACATGTTTATAATTTTTATATTACTATTAACATGTTTATACAATATAAACATATTGTATATTTTCTATCAATAAGGGCATGTTATGTCATGTTTTATTGTTGACATGGTAGACTTTTTCACCCGTCAAATACCTAAAACTTACCTTATCCATTTTAATGACTGCCTAATGTTAATTTATGAACCAATCATAATTTACTTAACCATATTCCTTTTGTTGGAGTTTAGACTGTTTCTAGATTTACTGCAATTATGATCAATAATGTAAAGAATAGTCTTTAAATATGTGTCTCCATTATCTTGTAAGAATTGCCATAAAATAAGTTCTAATTAATAAGATTACTGAATTGAATAAATAAAAATTCCTAAATAAAAATTTAGATTTTTGATAAATATTTCCTTCTTAGCATACGAAAATTTGCACAATTTTATTATTCCAGTGGTGAAGGAAAAGGTTCCCTATACCTTTGTCAACAGAGGCTATTGTCAATAAATTATTCTAATTTTTGAGAATATAGTGGTTGAAAATTACCAACTATTATTTTAATATGCATGTCTTTGATGTTCACATAAGGTTGAATATATTTTCAAATGTTTATTATCCATGACATGGACTGAATTGTGTCCCATCAATTTCACATGTTGAAACCCTAACTCCCAATGTGAGATAGGCATAGGGTCTTTAGTAGGTAATTGGGGTTAAATTAGGATGGGGCCCTAATCGATAGGACCATGGCATTAGACGGGAGGAAGAAATAGAGAGGAACGCTCTCTCCCCTGCCATGTGAGGACACAGTGGGAAGGCACCTCTCTGCGAGCAGGAGGAGAGCTCTCACCACAGCCTGACCTCACTGGCACCCAGATCTCAGACTTCCAGCTTCCAAACTGTAATGAAATACATTTCTGTTGTTTAAATTACCCAGTCGATGATATATTTTTTTAAAAATAGAGGCCTGAGCTGACTAATGCAATCCATTAGTATTTCCTCATTGGAAATGATTTTTTCCCCAAGATTGTACATTAAATTTTCAGAACTTATTTATCTTATAACGGAAAGGTGTACCTTTTGACCTAGATCTCCCCATTTCCCTCCTTCCACGTTCCCCCCACCACCCACTTAGTTCCTGGCAACCAAAATTCTACTCTCTGTTTCTATGACATTGGCTTAAAACAAAAGTTTCCACATACAAGTGATATTGAGGAGATAGAAGAGGGGATTGGTAGTTAGGGACGGGACCATGGGAGGAAAGGAAAATATGGATTCAAGAGTAACAGGATACAGCAGTGATGGCGAACCTATGACACATGTGTCAGAGGTGACACGCGAACTCATTTTTTTGGTTGATTTTTCTTTGTTAAATGGCATTTAAATATATAAAATAAATATCAAAAATATAAGTCTTTGTTTTACTATGGTTGCAAATATCAAAAAATTTCTATATGTGACACAGCACCAGAGTTAAGTTAGGGTTTTTCAAAATGCTGACACGCCGAGCTCACAAGGTTCGCCATCCCTGGGATATAGCTTGCTGACTAGTGGCTAAGGCCCTCTGGCTGGGCAAACACCCAGCTAGGAGGGAGCTGCTGGGACAACCCAACTGGGCAGGGAAGACCAACACCCCCAGACAGAGAGTTTCCCCTACCCCTTAATTTACATAAGTATTTAATCTTTTTAGGCCAATACAAGATTATATGCTAGTAATGCCATCTAGAGGCTGAAAATTCACCGTACATATCACATAGATCAGCGGTTCTCAACCTGTGGGTCGCGACCCCTTTGGCGGTTGAACGACCCTTTCACAGGGGTCGCCTAAGACCATCCTGCATATCAGATATTTACATTACGATTCATAACAGTAGCAACATTACAGTTATGAAGTAGCAACGAAAATAATTTTATGGTTGGGTCACAACATGAGGAACTGTATTTAAAGGGCCAGAAGGTTGAGAACCAGAGTTTCCCCTACCTCTATACAAACAGCTTGCCTTAGCAACCTCTAGACAGAGAGCTTCTGAAGACGAACCAATCAGAAGCCAGCAGGGCATATATATACCCCTAGACAGAGTGCTTCGGCAGCAACCCACTTGGGTCCCCTTTGTGCTAGAGGGAGTCTGTCTATCTCTCAGTAAGCTTTCACTTACCTCTTTGTCCATGAACTCATTGTTCAGTTTTGCAAGACAACAAAACGGCAAAGACTGAACACAGCACTTTGGTTTCAATACCACACAGACCATGTCTCTCTCTATCTGGCTTATTTCACTCAGCATAATGCCATCAAATTCCATCCATGTTGTCACAGTGGCAATAATTTCTTCTTTCTGTGCCTGAATCTATATTTTATTGATTTCAGAGAGAGGAAGGGAGAGGGAGAAAGAGATAGAAACATCAATGATGAGAAAGAATCATTGATTGGCTGCCTCCTGCACACCCCCTACTGGGGATTGAGCTCATGACCCAGGCCTGTGCCTTGATCAGGAATTAAACTGTAACCTCCTGGTTCATAGGTCGACACTCAATCAGTGAGCCATACTGGCCAGGCCTGAATAATATTTTTTTTGTATATACATACCACATTTTGTTTATCCAATCACCTGTCAGGGGGTAAGAAGGATTCCCCTATCAATATCAAAGGGAGCACAGTGCTTCCAATACCATGATTTCAGACATCTAGCCTTTAGAACTGTGGACAAAAAATTCCCATTATTTTAAGCAACCCAGTCTGTGGTCCTTTGTTATGGTAGCTCTAGAAAACGATTATATCGGATCTTTATGTGCTAATCAGACTAGGTTCTAGAGAAGTTACTTATATGAATAATTTAACACCTCAGATGAAGGTATGTTCTCCCAGAGATCATTCATTTCTTTCAAAGATGATTTGTTTCTGCTTCTGGTGGTTCCTGGCGGCTGCCTCTCTTAGTCTGTTCAGACTGCTAGACTATCATAGACTGGACGGCATATAAAAAACATAAATTAATGTCTCACAGTTTTGGAGGCTGGAAAGTCCAAGACCAAGGTGCCAGCAGATTCAGTGCCTTGTGAGGGCCCACTTCCTGGTCCATTTCATAGTTGGCCATCTTCCCGTTGTGTTTTCACACGACAGAAGGGATGAATGGCAGAAGGGGTGAGGGAGTTCTCTGGGGTTACTTTTATAATTTTTTTAATCCTCATTCAAGGAGTGAGGATATTTTCCCATTGATACTAGAGAGAGTGGAAGGAAGCGGGAAAGGGAGAGAGAGAGAGAAAGGAAGAGAGAGAGAGACATCCATGTGACAGAGACACAAACATTGGTTGCCTCCCACATGCACCCAAACTGACTGGAGGTGAGGACCAGACCTGCAACCATAGTATGTGCCCTTGACTCAGAATTGAACCTACTGCCCTCCAGTGCGCAGGCTGATGCTCTAACCATCAAGCAATGCTGGCTAGGGCTCAAGGTTACTTTTATTTTATTATTTAAAAATGTATATGTTTTTTATTTCAGAGAGGAAGGGGGAGAGAGAGAGAGAGAGATAGAAACATCAATGATGCTGCCTCCTGCACCAAACTGGGAATCAAGCCCCCAACATGGGCATGTGCCTTGACTGGGAATCCAACCATGATCTCCTGGTTCATAGGTTTTTTATTTCAGAGAGGAAGGGGGAGAGAGAGAGAGATAGACACTTCAATGATGCTGCCTCCTGCATGCCCCAAACTGGGAATCAAGCCCCCAACATGGGCATGTGCCTTGACTGGGAATCCAACCATGATCTCCTGGTTCATAGGTTGACATTCCACCACTGAGTGACACTGGCCAGGCTCTGGGGTCACTTTTAAAGGGCACTGATCCCATTTATGAGACCTCTACCCTCATGAGCTAATTACCTGCCAAAGACCCCACCTCTGAACACCATCACATTAGGGGTTAGGATTTCAACATTTGAACTTTGGTGGGGACACAAAATTCAGTCTATACCAGTGGCGCTACTTGTCCAACACAACTTTAAACTGGTTAAAGATTTCTGACCACCAAGATCATGTGTACCTAGGCTGAAAATTAATATGAAGGCTGGTTCTTGCATTAATGTAAATACTGCAGTAGTAGTTTTCCTTTTACTTGAAAATTATTTTAAAAGTATATTTAATTTTGCTGTGGAGCCTTAATGTAAATACTGCAGTAGTAGTTTTCCTCTTTTACTTGAAAATTATTTTAAAAGTATATTTAATTTTGTTGTGGATTTTTATTGATGTTTAAGCTTCTACTATCATTTAAATTTTTTATGTTTAGAAAAATGTTTCTGAATGATGAAGAGCCTTAACATTCACACATTACATCCTTAAGCCAACAATGCAAGCCTAACTCTGGAGGCTCAACTCCCAATACGAACGCCAAGTCTCTAATTCTTTGCTACTCCGAGAATAAGTAGCAGATACAATGGGAGAGCAAGAGAGTGACACTGGAGGTAGCAGGTGCATGTGGATCTCAGTGCTACAGACTGAGCTATTGGAGTGGAGCTGAGGCTGCTGTTATTGAGGGTTGAATGCTTCGGGCTCAATCTTAGAGCACAGTCTGTGGTATATTTGAAACAGTATTTATCACAAACAACAGGAGCTAAAAGTATATTGTTTGGGGAAGAGGGATTGATTGGAAGAAGGTGGGGGAGTAAGTCACATCACATAATTGTTGAGATTATGTACCTTGGAATCAATCAGACAAATACAAGTTCTAACTCTGTGGCCTTTGGCAAATTACTGAATCACTCTGAATGTCAATTTATTTATCTGTGAAATGGAAATAATAAAGGGGTCTACTTCAGGGAATTGTTTAAAGGATTGATTGGGATTCAGTACATATAAAGCTCATGGTATGGTGTAACATACATGGCAAGCCCATGACAAATGTTTCCAATTGTTATGTTAGTGACAACATTGGTGGTCTCCTACTAGGAACTTTGTGTATTCCTTCATTTAATCCTCCCAGCAACCTGAAGAGGGGATAGTACTCTTATTCCAAAGGCAAGAATACTGGGCTCCAAAGGGGTTCAGTAGCTGCTAGTAATTGGAGAGCAGAACTATTCGTCTACAAAGTCCAGCAGTCTTCACGAAGAGGGTAGGCTCTCACATGGACGATGGGAGTAATTCACTGAGGAGGACATGGGAGTCCAAGGGCTGCATTACACCTCTCCAAATTCCTGTCTTTCCTCCTCTCTCCCACTAGGCTGTCATCTTCTAAGGTCCTGGCCCAGAAGCTAGTGGTAGGGTGCATCTTCCCAGGGGCCCCCGGGCCCTCCCAGCACAGCACAGTGCTCCCGCCACCTCTCAGAATCATTATGGGACTCCCACAGCACGGTCTCTGTGGCCCTCACTAACAAGGCCCCGGGTGAGAATGTACGCTGTTCCTGAGAATTCATTAAGAATTTGACGTTTGAAAAGGTTTCTCCAGTTTTTGCCTCCTTTCTTGGGTTTCTCCCTCATCTCCAGCTTCAGAAGTCAGCTTGTCTCTGCCCACAGGTCCTATTTGGACTAAACATCTGAGAGAGCCACGTTCCCTGGGTGACAAACAACTCCCCTATGTCCTAGGCATTAAGTGGAGTTATTACAGTAACTGCCCAAATTATCCCGCAGATTAATATGGAAAGGGGGTAGGAATGTTTGGAAAATTTCTAAATCACCACAGAGTCATGAGGCCCCACTGCTTGGCCGCTGTAGTATTAATTAGGGCTTATATTATCTACCTGTGCTTAGCTCTCCCCTTATTCTCTTCCCCCTTCTTGGGCTAATTTTGAGGTCCCAGGAGGATAATACTATGGTGGAAAAGTCCATGTCAGAGATGGTCTCAGCCTCTTTATCTCATTTCCATGTATATAGCCCCTTATCTGCCTCCTGAGTAGCTGACGGAGCTTGGGCAGATTCTTGCCCCCTTTACACCCCTTTTCATAAAACCCCACTGACCTCTGTGCCAATGCAAGGTGAGTTCTTTCGTGGCCCTCCCTCCGCTCCCATGTAAGAGGGAAGGGACTTGAGTAGTCAAACCTCCTGGTTTTACAGATGCAGCAACCAAGGTCTCATAGGCAAAAATCAGACACTTGCTCAGGATGACATATCAGGTGAGAGGAAGAGCTGGGACTTTGACCCAGAGATTGGGGTTCCTCCTTCAGGCATCTTTATCAGTTCTCTCTCTTTTAGATGAAAGCTTGTTGCTTTTTATTTATTCTGTTAGGGGTGAGTGAGGTGAAACTCAGTGTACGACTTCCATGCTCAGAACCCAGTCCTTACTAGGCAGCCTGACCAGTTCTCTAAGACCAACTCCTGTAGGCCACAATGATGCTCTCTTTGCCAGAATATATTAATTTATCTGTGAATGGGACATAGCTGAAATGAATTTGTGCATATAGTTCTCAAAGTTGAGTCAGTCTCGAATCTTATCCTAAAATGGCCTGTAGGAGTTCACTGAATGACTAACTGATTGGGCCAGCAGGTGAAGTGGTGAGTCCACATAGAAGGCAAAGTGCAGTGGGAATGTTGACGATGTAAATATCACTTTAAGATGGGCACAGATCAGGGAGGTGTTTCTGGAGGAGGGAGCATTTGCGCTGAGTTTTAAAAACTTTGACCATGTGATGTTGGAACAAGGACATTCTATATAGAGGAGATAGCATGAGCAAAGATGGGGATATAGGAAGTCAGAAAGTTTGCAATCTGATGACATGGGTTAAGACAAAAAGGGAAATTAAGGGGCAGCTGCTGACTGTGACGGTGACCTACCCAAGGCACTCATCTGGACTTCAGCTACTGCAGACTGGAATCTAAAAGGGCACAGCTACACTGATTGTGGGACTGGGTCTTTGAGTCATAAGAATGAGTCAGAAATAGATTTCGAGAGAATTGCAGGAGAAGGACATGGCCTTATGATCCTTGAGATACCTTGGGTTTCTTAGAGCAGCGGTATGTGTAAAGGTTAAGGGCAGGCTCTGGAGTCAGACTACATGGGTTAAAATCCTGCCTCTGCCACTTGCTTTATGTGACTTATGTGACTTAAACAGGCATTAAAAATGGTATTCCTCTAATAGGGAGGTTGTGAGGAATAAGTGAGTTAATACATGCAAAGCACTTAGACCTGTACAGGGTGCCTAGTCCAGAGTCAGTGTCTTGGTAACTGTTAGCTATGATTATTATCAGGGAATGCTCCCAGGAAAATCTGTCAGTATTAAAGATACTGGGGCAGCCTGTGCAGTTGAAATCACAGGGGAAGTGGTTTCTTGTTTCTCTTTTGTTCAGTTAGTTTATTGTGATGTGGCACTTAATAGGCATGTCTTCATCATGCACAGGAGGTGGTATTTTATAAAATATTATTAGAATAAACGATATTCATTGTAGACACATCAGAAAGTGGAGAAGATTAGAAGGAAGATAATAAAAATCACCTGTATTATTACTCAAATCACGGATACATTTTGGTCTTTCCTTCAAGTCTTGTTTCTCTGTGAGTGAGAATGTGAGTGTTGAGTGTTTTTGTGTTAATATTAAGATGATATTATGTTGTATGGTTTTGCAGTATTGGGGTGCTTAATATTTTTCTGCTGCAGGGAAGTTTATATAGCATGAGGATATTTTATTCATTAAAGTTTAAACAAAATTTCTTTCAACAGTTTTGTGAGCCTAGAGATTGCTACTAGAGTAATTATTTTTTGATATTTTTTTCTCTGTTTAATTTGCATTTTAGGATTATTTAAAATATATTTTAATTTACATTTTTCTATAATTGTGCCTATTTACTTAAATTTTTTATTTAAGTAATATAGAGTTATAGGGAGTATTCTTTTAAAATTTATTTATTTTTCTTGTGTATCTCTGGCTGTAATATTTTCTATTTGTAATTGCTTGCATTTACCCATTTTTTTTTCTTGCCTGTACTTACTTGCCCAGATATCAGTTTACTATACTATACTATATTATACTATATCAGTGTGCATGTGTGTGTTCTTTTCCTCCTTTTCAATGTAAACCAAAGCATACAGTATTCATTCTACAAGTTGTATTTTACATTTAATAATATAGCTTTGATATCTTTCAAATTAGCACAGACAGAGCTGTTTTCTACAGCTGCATAGTATTCCTTTGTAAGGATATACCATTATGAGTTTAGCCAGTCCTCTAATAATGAACAGATAGGTTATTTCAGTGATTTGCTATTACAAACAGTGCTGCAACAAACAGCCTCACACATATGGCACTTTTCACATGTGCCCATATATCTGTTGGCTAAATTCTCAGAAGTGGAATTTCTGGGTAAAAGGAAAAACACTTTCGTAATTTTGAAAAATATTGCCAAATTTCCCTTAAAAAAAGATTTTTATTGACTTCGGAGAGGAAGGGAGATGGAGAGAGAGATAGAAGCCTCAACGATGCAAGGGAATCACTGTTTGGCCGCCTCCTGTATGTCCTACATTGGGGATCTAGCCAGCAACCCAGGCATGTGCCCCGATGGGGAATTGAACGCTGACCTCCTGATTCAGAGGCTGATGCTCAATCTCTTGAGCCACACCAGCTGGGCCCCTTTTTCCGTTTTCAATTCTATCTGATAACTACCATGCAAATTCCCCTTATGGCCAATCCTAACCTGGAAGCATACAGAGAATGGAATTTGGGAAATGTAATCCAGTTTAGCTCAGTAGCTGGAATTTTGAAAATTTTATAGATTATTCAATTTTGGTTATTTTTAAGTTTTTTTCTACTTTTTTGAGTCATCCTAACACTATTAAAATTCCACATCTCCCCCGAATAATTTTAATTTTGTATTTAAATATTTGATCCATTTAGAATTTTATATTTGCAAAATATATGAGGTATGTATACAACTTACGTTTTTCCAGGATAGCTATGTTATTGCTTCTATTCATAGAATTTATTGCATAATACATTTTCCCATTCATTTAAGATGCCACTTACATCATGTGTTAAATTCCTACGTTACCTTAGGTCTATTCCTAGACTGGTCATTTTTTTTAGAGCTTATAAAATGTTATTTTATTTTAACTTTTTTTCTCAGCTTTTTTGAAATGTAACTGACAATAAAATTGTAATATGTTTGAAGTGAACATACATGATGATTACATTGTGAAAGGATCCCTACAATTGGATTAGCACATCCATCACCTCATATAGTTACTTATTTTTGGTGAGAACACTGAAGTTCTCTTAGCAAATTTCAATGATGCAATGCAATATTATTAACCATATTATTAACCATAGTCACCATCATATACATTAGATCCTTAAACTTCATTTTTCTTTTAACTAAAAGTTTGCACCCTTTTACCAACCTCTCCCATTTCTTATAGTTTTTCTAATTTCTTGATATGGTTATTTACACAATGTTCTTTCTTTTTGTTTTTTAACATATTTATTTAAGGTTATAAATTTTCTTCTGAACATTGATTTAGTGATAACCCTTTATTCTGGTGTGTGTTGATTTCACTATCTCCCCTTTTCCTCCCACAGATATTATTTATTGTTAGTTTTGTTTCCCTCTTTGGTCCACCTGTTTCTTAACAATTTTTTTTAAAATATTTGGATTTATTTGTAAAAATCATTTTTCTTTAAATTGGATTGTGATTAAATATTATTGTATGAATTACTTATTCTTTTAGAATTTGCTGAATTTCTAGTTTACATATGCTTTTTGGGGAGGGTGAATGTTTCATGGGTACTTGGAAAAGGTGAGCATATCAGTTCTACCTCTTGAGTAATTAATTATATTAAAGTCTCTTAGAGCCTTACTTTTCTGTGAAATTAAGTCTATTATAAAAGTCAATAAAATCCACTAGCTATTATCTTATTTCTGCCTGAAATCCTGCACTTTTGGCTGTATGTATCAATACCAGATATTGGGAGCATTCATTTGCATAACTATTATGTCTTCTGGCACATAATAGGGGTGAGTTACTTTAGCATTTCCCTGTCTGTAATCAATGTAGATAGGTAACAGGCACTGTTTTCTTTATCTCTCACCCCAGCTTTATGTTTTGTCTACAGCCTGCAAATACAGCTTGCCTGTGAGATTTGTCATTTAGCTCTCCCCTGCTTCTTGAATCCAACTCAGGATCACAGAGGTAATGATGCCATACTATGCACCCTACTCCCATTATTGCAAAGAAGGGCTTTTGGGTTTATTCCCTAGTGAGTGCCCTCTTTCTATGGAGAATTGTACTTGTCTAGACTTTCCTATGGTCATGGATTTTATTCTTTCTGCCACTCTCCTATTTTATGTCCACTATTCTTGAAGGTCTCTGATCTAATTTGTGCATTAAAAGTTTTGGATATTTACCAATTTCTTTGAAGATAGAATCTATATTTTTATTCTTGTTTTGTTTGTCTTGGGAAGAGATGAGATTTGAGGAGAGAAAGTTCCAGATTTACTCTGCTATGTTCAAATCAAAAATACACTTTCTACTTATTTATTTTTCCCAAGGGTTTTGTCCTTCAAATCTCTACAAATAGATTCTTTCACTTAAGACAGGGATGGAGGTTTAGAGTGATGATGTCACATGTCCATATACCTGAGAATGAAGAAAAGCTATTGAGGTAAATGTTGAGAGAGTTAATAGTCGTGGTGTGTCCTTGGGAATAAGAAAGTCATTCCTTGGAGAGGCGGGGCTAAATAGAGGGCTCAACACATAGAAAGAAGTCTATTTTCTTCTTTTTGAATAAATATATCGAGAAGAATGATTCTTTATCTCCTTGGATGTTTCCTTGCAGGAACTAATGCAGCCAAAATCTGGGGCCAATGGAACAGCCGTTACTGAATTCATCCTGCTGGGCTTGGTGGACACACCGGGGTTGCTACCACTTGTCTTTGTGCTCTTCCTCTTTGCCTACCTGCTCACAGTTGGGGGCAACCTCAGCATCCTGGCTGCCATCTTGGTGGAGCCCAAACTCCACACCCCCATGTACTTCTTCCTGGGGAACCTATCAGTGCTGGATATTGGGTGCATCACAGTCACTGTTCCCTCAATGTTGAGTCGCCTCTTGTCCCACAAGCGGGCAGTTCCCTATGGAGCCTGCCTCACACAGGTTTTCTTCTTCCATCTCCTGGTTGGTGTGGACTGCTTCCTATTGACAGCCATGGCCTATGACCGATTTCTGGCCATCTGCCGGCCCCTCACCTACAGCACCCGCATGAGCCAGATGGTTCAGAAGATACTGGTGGCTGTGTCCTGGGCTTGTGCCTTCACCAATGCACTGACCCACACTGTGGCCATATCCACACTCAACTTCTGTGGTCCCAATGTGATCAATCACTTCTACTGTGACCTGCCACAGCTCTTCCCGCTCTCTTGCTCCAGCACCCAACTCAATGAGCTGCTGCTCTTTGCTGTTGGTTTCATAATGGCAGGTACACCCATGGCTCTCATTGTCACCTCCTATGCTCACGTGGCAGCTGCAGTTCTAAGAATCCGCTCAGTGGAGGGCAGGAAGAAGGCCTTCTCCACATGTGGCTCCCATCTCACTGTGGTTGCCATATTCTATGGTTCTGGTGTCTTTAATTATATGCGACTAGGCTCAACCAAGCTTTCAGATAAGGATAAAGCTGTTGGAATTTTTAACACCGTCATCAACCCCATGCTGAACCCAGTCATCTACAGCCTCCGGAACCCTGATGTGCAGGGTGCCCTCTGGCGGGTGATCACAGGGAAGCGGTCACTGACATGATAAGGTCTCCAGTGTCACTACCTTTTCTCTTTTTGGACTAAAGGAGAAATCCTCTGGGGCCAGTAGCTAGGATAAATGATTCAGAACTGCTATCTCTCTGAGCATGAGGATTTTTTTTTATTTTTTTTTAGTAAGGGATAATAATTATTGTTTCTCCAAAGAAGCCCTGCCCAGCTATAGGCAATGGATATGCAAACTAATGTGTCAGTTTCCTCAACAAATCACAACTTCAGTCACTGTGTGCTCCCTTTTCTGGGTAGAAGTGAAACTTAGGGAGCCCTGAATGCTTACAGGTTCATATCCCACAGAGAATGGCTCTTTGGCCTGGTTTCCCCAAAATATCCCTGCAAGTTTCCTCACCAGGAGGTCGAGTTCAGGTATAGTTGGTCTGTTAATAAAACATAGGCCTAGAGATCAGAATTATTTTATTTCTCTCATCAGGCTTCTACAAGTCTAAAAATGCAGCTCACCTCTTTCTATCACACTAAGATGCCCTGAGATATAGAGGGGACAAATGGGAGCTGAATGGTCATGTGTCCTCTAGTAACTCTGGAGAGCATGATCCCTGTGTGCAAAAAAATTTGTTTTTATATCCTCATCTAAGGATATATTTAATGATTTTGGAGAGAGGGGAAGGGAGAGAGAGAGAAATATTGATGTAAGAGAGAAACATCGATCGTTTACCTCTCGCAGGTGCCCCCACCGGGGATCGAAGCCACAGTTTAGGTATGTGCCATGACCGTGAATTGAACCCACAATCCTGCTTGTCCAGGGACCTATCAGAAGACACATTCTTCTTCTGTGTCCTCAGAGGTAGGCCCAACTGCAGATCTTGAAGTGACCCCATAATCCAGCTCCTACCCTTTGAAGCATAGGCTAGGAACACATCTGCCCATCCAGTGACTTGGAGGAAGACATGGTCCCACAGGTAGGCCTGCCGAAATGGTCTGACTGTGGTTCTTGCAGAGGCCCTATAACCAATATCCAACTTCAAAGAGACAACTCAGCAGTTTATTGGGACCAGCTCCAGGCATCCCTGCCAGAATGTCAAATCCTGAATCCTGACAAGTGCCCCCATGTCAATGAACTCTTCCTATTCAGCCTTACATTCTACCTACTCCTTCATTCCTCATGGTCCAGTCCTATATTACTCCTCTATAAACTGAAGGAACTTCCAGTTTATGCCAGGACATAATAGCTAGTGTATTAGTGTCTTATTGCTCCTTTACCAAATAACTATAAAGTTGGTGACTTAAAACAAAAGAAATGTATTCTCTCATGGTTCTGGGGGCCAATCCAGAATGAGTCCTACAGGGCCAGCTTCAAGGTGTCAGCAGGGAAAGTTCTTCCTGGAGGCTCCAGGGGAGAATCCATCCTTTGTCTCCTCCATCTTCTAGTGGCTGCTGGCATTCTTTGGCTTGTGGCCACATCACTCCAATCTCTGTTTCCATCATCATATTGCATTTTCCTCTTCTGTAATAAAATATCTCTCTACTTCTCTCTTATGAGGACTCTTGCAATTACTTTTAGGGCTCTCTTGGATAATCTAGGATAAGCTCCCCAGCTGAAGACTCCTAACAATCTACAAAGTCTTTTTACCATATAAAAAGATGATTTCAGGAATTTGGGTTTTACCATATAAAAAGATGATTTCAGGAGTTTGGGCATATATATATATATATATATATATATATATATTATTCAGCCTGCCACAGCCAGGCATGGGAATTCTTTTCAATGAGAAAATTATTTCCTCTTGGATTATCGATGGGATTTCCCCCTCAGAATATGGTTAGAACTAACCCTATTTTTTTCTGGAGGCACTGTGGAGAAATGGAAGAAGTTCTTGAGGAGGACAAAAATCACCTCCTTTGCGTGGTCTTCAGGCAAAAGGAGGTTAACTTCCTCTAGCAAGGGAGCAGAGATACTTTTACCCGTCAAGTTAAGGAGCATTGGGGGGTTCCAAATTCTCATGCTCAACTTCTCAAACATCCCCATTCAGGACTCAGGTTGCACTCTTTCCCTATCAGGGCTCGGATTTAGCATAGGAGATGCTACATATTCATCATCCCTTATAGCTCTACCACCCTTACAATTAGCTCCAAGGTTGGATTTTCAGCACTGTCTGCCTTGTGGCAGCATAAGATTCATGTCTCATTAAGTGTTGCCATGAAAGTATCCTGGCTTTCACAACATACCTCGAATTGTTGGCTGGCTGACCGGGGCCCACCATTCTGTTTCGTGAAGACTTCCAAGAAAGTTAACAATACCACCCTTTATTCTTAAAACTCCCCTATTCTTATAATTACCATGGTTCTCATAATATTAGTGTGCTAGTACTGATACACAACCCAGTGTTTCACCTTCCACATGCACCTCATCCCAACCTACCACAAGCGAGTACTTATGCTAAGGGTTATCACCAGCCCCATTTACCCCAAGCAGTGGTGAATGGTCCAGTTCCAGAATTTCATTTGGAGGATATGCTTACTAGGCCTATCCCATGGCCAGCTGTCAGAATTGGGCTCCCATCAAAGCAGAGCCCAAGACAAGATGCATGTGCAGTTTAAATAGGAAGTCATCTCAGAAGCAAGAGCAAGTTTATTTATCTGGAGGTGGTCCCAGGGAGCAAGACTGAGGTGATGAAGAGAGTGAGACACAGAAGGAAGAACTGTCCCTGACTGAGGGTCATTACCAATGTCCCCGCTGTGGACAGCAGAGTCTGGGTTGTGCGAGAGCATATAGAATGCCTCTCGGAATTGTCTGATGAAGAGGCAGTGGGGTGTTTATCCACTGGTTCTTGTGTCCTACTTTCAAGTTGTCCTTTAGTCTCTGAGCTCCACATGTGCTCAGATCTAGTGAGCTTCTCCCCCTGCCCCCTCACCCTCAGCCCCGCCCTCTATTGTTCGGGGCATTAGAAGATTCCAAGGAAGTGGTTACAGTCTGTCAGCTCACAGTGAGCAGGAACCTGCAGGGAACTCTCCAACCCAGCCAGGACTGAAATCAGAAGGACCAAGCAAGACATGAGTGAGAACATCAGCTCTGAATGCTCTAATCCAGTGGTTCTCAACCTTCCTAATGCCGCGACCCTTTAATACAGTTCCTCATGTTGTGGTGACCCCCAATTTCATTGTTACAAATTGAACATAATTAAAGCATAGTGATTAATCACAAAAACAATATGTAATTATATATGTGTTTTCCGATGGTCTTAGGCGACCCCTGTGAAAG
>NW_005360842.1:31125-48730 GCF_000412655.1 Myotis brandtii
TACAGGCTCCCCAAGGCACAGTCCCAGTAGCCCCCACTAACAAGGCCCTGAGGGGGAAAGGACCACACTCAGGAAAACTCATTAGAAAAGTGGGTCTGGAGAAAGCTTCTCTCTCTTGTCTCTCTTCTGGGGCCTCCTCCTCATCCCAGGACTAAGGCAGGTTTGGGAATGAGCTTGTCTCTGCTCAAAGGCACCTGCTTGGGGCTGGCCTCTGGGAAAGAAAGCCCGTCCCTAGGAAACCTGTATCTAGTCTTAATTACACCTCTAGTTTGCTGGGTGACTTTAAAGACATGGACAAGTCCTGCAGGCCTCAGCAACCCACCATTAAGTGGAATTTATATCACCTGCCCCAACTCCCTGCCATAGGCCAGGGCAGAGATAAGGCCTTTTGAAAGGAAATCTAACTACCAGAAGGTGTAAGGCATTGTTGCTATAGTTATGAAGGGCTTGTTTTGTTTACAAAACAACTTGTATCTCTCCCCAGCTGTCCCCTCTTTCCTGGGAGGGCTCATTTCTGAGGTCTCCCCAGAGGATAACACCCAGTGAAAATAGACCTTGGATAGAGAAGCTGTCAGCTTGTTTTTCCTCATTTTCTTTTATATCCTGGTAGCTCCTCATTTTCTGAGTAGATAACTGAGTCTGCACAGCTCATAGCTTCTTCCCTGAAGGACACCCACTGGCTTCCATGCTCATGTCAGGGTGAGTATTCTCAGGGATCCTTCCTTTGCTCCTCTGTTGCCATCAGCTCAAACCCAACTCTATATAGTGCAACTGATGCCCCTAAAAAGGGAAGCCTTTTCAGGGAAAGATCTGGGAAGATAACACAGAGGTCCTGGTTCCTCTCTGGCCCCTTTGCCCATGGCCCCCTTTCCTGGATGAAGCCACCTGCTCCTTGTTACTCTTAGGGGAGAGTGGGAAGGGACTCCCTGAGTCTAGTTCACTGCCCAGGATGACTTCATCGTCCTGGGCAGTGAAGGTTCAGGCAGCCTAGAACCTTCACTCCAGTAGCAGGTTGTTGAGCCTTTTCATCACTGGGAGGAACTGGTGGAGGTCCAGAGTAGGGAGCTGTTTTAGCTCCACGAGGAGAACCTGGGGCTCATTACAAGGCCCCAAGAGTGGTCATACAGGAGGGCTCCTCATGTTGGGCATCATGGTGACCCTGTCAGACCCTCTAGATGTCACTGCATGATTGCAGGTCATCTCAGAATCCCACTGATTTCAGGTAAGTTGTATCTCTGGCCACCTGAGAGTTGGCAGCAGCTGTTCTGTTGTTCTTCTATTCCTGACTATAACTTACTTATCTGGAAGGTTTCACCCACCTACGGGGCCTTATTCTTTTGGGTGATTTACATGAAAAGAAACTTATCAGTGTGTGGATTGCTACATTTGCTGCCTGTTCCATCAAAACCAAGGAAAGCAGTAGTCCCTGCAGCAACCTCGTACCCTGCACTGGGCCCTTCCCCTCCACTACATCAGACTAATGCATTAAAATGTCTAGTGCAAATTCAATATTTCCACAATGTCTTCCATAACAACTCCAGCTCATTCTAGAGCCTCTTTCTCTGAAATCCTATAAACACTGGAACCATCATTTATTTATCTAAGAAACATTGAGTAACTACTATGTGTGAAATATTGTGGTAAGTACTGCTATTGGAAAACTGAATCAGTCTACAGAGAAGTAGGGGAGATATGCTTTTTAGAGAAGTGACTTAGCTAGAAGGTAAACAGTAATAATGTGTAGTGGTAGTTGAGATCTATCTATCTACAATAAAGTTATTTTTAAAAACTGCCCTGTCATGCCCTGACTGGTTTGGCTCAGTGGATAGAGCGTCGGCCTGCGAACTCAGGGGTCCCGGGTTCGATTCCGGTCAGGGGCATGTGCCTTGGTTGCGGGCACATCCCCACTGAGGGGCGTGCAGGAGGCGGCTGATCGATCTCTCTCATCGATGTTTCTGGCTCTCTGTCCCTCTCCCTTCTTCTCTGTAAAAAATCAATAGAATATTTAAAAAAAAATAAATAAATAAAAAGTCTGAGGACCCCTGATCCAGAGAGAGAGAGAGAGAGAGAGGGAGAGAGAGAGAGAGAGAAAGGAGAGAGAGAGATAAGGAGAGAAAGACCCTTTTGAGATGGAGACTTTTTTTTTTTTTACAAAGAATTCATTCATAGCCAGTATTTGAGTCAAGTGTTCATAAACTTGGCCATGTGGAGTTGGAGGGAAGCCATTGCAGGTAGAGAAAACAGCATGAATAAAAAAAAAATCAGAGGGTCGTAATCTAATGCTTATGTTTAAATGGACACAAAAGGGAAAATGAAAAGTAGTTAATTACTCTTTAATATATGTAAAGAGCTGTTATTCATCTATTGATTTGTCAACTTGCAAAGCATTTATCAATTATCAGTTTTATAAATGATGATTACCCCTGAGAATGACCCCCGTCCCCATCTCACCAAGTATGTGCACTTAGTTTAAGACTATTTTAGAGTTCACCGCATCCAACTTTTTATCCGTGTGAGCTCAGGCCCTCATCACCCTTTCCCTTTTGTTAGAGTCACCAGACTCCAAACTCTGATGCCAGTGTGTTCTCTAAAAGGGAATAACATAATCTTAGTGAAGCTCTAGCTCTGCTTATGCCATGGGCAGTAAAGGCACATAAATATATTTTGACCAGGAGTTTATTATAAGAACTTAACTCCATCTGGCTCTACGTATGTGCTTGCTTCATGTGAGGACTCTCCTTAGAGCTATTGGTCAATCGACCATGCCCAGGGCAAGGACAAGTGGAGGCTAGTGGCCTCCACTAGCAGCAACCACCTAGGGTTGCCCCTAGCAGCAACCACCAGGTAGGTTATGTTGCAATTTTTATTTCAGAAGCAGGTAGCAGATATCATAAAAACAAATCATTTAAAATCAAGCTGTTATTCAAAGTCTAGAGGAAGGGCTTAATTAACAACAACACTGGCAATTTATTGACTGAGGGATTTTGAATTTATATTTCAGAGTATGTCTCTCACCTTGGGAAAATGAACTTGGCTAGAGTGTCCAACGTCCACAATCATAGGTTCGTCTCCTTGATTCCTGCCATATCTTTGCTTCATCTTCACTATTTCTAAAAGCCTTGAGATTAGGCTATGTTTTAAAAGACCATCTATTTTTACTGGAAATATCATTAAATTTTTATTTTGAAATCTGCTTATTGGTTTGGACTAATCCCTCAGAGTAAAATGGGGAAATTCCATCTTAATCTTACTACATTCAAAGAGGAAGTCTGCTTTTATCTTAATGTATTTTTTCCAAGTATTCTGGCCCTTTCAATAAAGAGAGTATGGGAGGGGCAAGATGATGATGGTTTGGGGCATCTCAGCTAAGAATAGGGTACAGGCTTTGAGGTGGTGGGAGGTCAGTGAGTGAGGTAGTGGGGAGTGGGAAATCATCAGCTAGAGCACTGGGAACTTATCAGGGAGTTGTGAAAATAGGTGGTTTAAACCACTTATCTATATATATAAAAGGCTAATATGCTTGGTATGATGTATGCTGGCCACCAGGGGGCGGCATAGAACTAAGGAAGGCCTGGCCAGCAGCTGGCAGCCAGAAAAGGGGGGCCTTGGCTAGCAGCCAGAAGGCCCCATTCAGCCCTGATCGACAGCCAGGTGTAGGGACTCCACCTGTGCACGAATTTCATGCACTGATCTCTAGTGTTGAATAAATACATTAGGTAGACTGATGCTTCCACACCTGGGACATTCCCTTACAGGGACTCATGGATCCAGAAGCTGAGACCAATGGGACTGCTGTTACTGAGTTCATTCTACTAGGCCTCGTTGAAACAGAGAAGCTGCAGTCTCCGGTCTTTGTGCTCTTCCTCTTTGCCTACCTGCTCACAGTTGGGGGCAACCTCAGCATCCTGGCTGCCATCTTGGTGGAACCCAAACTCCACACCCCCATGTACTTCTTCCTAGGGAACCTATCAGTACTGGACATTGGGTGCATCACTGTCACTGTTCCCTCAATGTTGGGCCGCCTCTTGTCCCACAAGCGTGCAGTTCCCTATGGAGCCTGCCTCACACAGGTTTTCTTCTTCCATCAGTTGGCTGGTGTGGACTGCTTCCTGTTGACAGCCATGGCCTATGACCGATTTCTGGCCATCTGCCGGCCCCTCACCTACAGCACCCGCATGAGCCATTCAGTCCAGTGGATATTGGTGGCTGTGTCCTGGGCCTGTGCCCTCACCACCAATGCACTCCACACTATTGCCCTAACTACACTCAACTTCTGTGGTCCCAATGAGGTCAATCACTTCTACTGTGACCTGCCACAGCTCTTCCAGCTCTCTTGCTCCAGCACCCAACTCAATGAGCTGCTGCTCTTTGGTCTGGGTTTCCTTATGACAGGTGCACCTGTGGTTCTCATCATCACCTCCTACACCCACGTGACAGCTGCAGTCCTACGGATCCGCTCAGTGGAGGGCAGGAAGAAAGCCTTCTTCACCTGTGGCTCCCATCTCACTGTGGTTTGCCTCTTCTATGGAACTGGTATCTTCAACTACATGCGTCTGGGTACAGAGGAGGCTTCAGATAAGGATAAAGGGGTTGGGATTTTCAACACAGTTATCAACCCCATGCTGAACCCACTTATCTACAGCCTTAGAAACCCTGATGTTCAGGGTGCCCTGTGGCGGGTCCTGGTTGGGAGGCGGTTACTGAACTGAGTGGTGATAGGGTCTCTTCTTCCCTGCCTTTTTTTGGGTTGAGGAAAATTTCCCATGAAGTCAGTAACTCAAGAAATGATTATGAACCGTTCATGTATAGATCCTCATCTTGAAAAATTTTGTGTGATGTGTTTGTCCTGCAAAGAAATCCTGCATAATTTATTCATACAATAAACATTTATTGAATTGCTTCTATGATCCAAATGCTCTTCTAGGGCACTGGTGAACAAAATAGACAAAGTTTTTACACTCATGGAACTCACATTCTAATGAAGGGAGGAAAAAAGAAATGAAATAAATAGGCATCCTATATGATAGATCACATAGTGATACATACTATAGAGAAAGACAAGTAGATAAGGGGACATGCGGTTAGGATCTGCAAAGCAAGTGTCCCTGGCAAGTTGTTCCTTGTATTTAGCTACGCTCACTTTCCGGGTAGAGTTGAAGCCTTGGAAGCCAGGTAGTTCTGGGCAGCAAGGAAGGATTATTTGCTTAATCACTCCTTAATCACCTATAATATCACTGTGAAGTCTTCTTCTTGTGGGAAATGTGAGATTCCTTCTAGAAAAGAGTGCAGAAAGCTGTTTTAAACCAGTGCTAAGGAATATTCTATTCTACTGTTCACCTTTCACCTCCAAGAAAATCAGTTCCTTCTTTTTACTAACATAGATTCCCATAGGATATCTAGGTGACAGGTAGGGCCTAGAAAAGGAAATAGCCTATTAAATAAAAGCTACATTAATGCATAAATGATATATCTTCAGGTCAAAAAAGGTATGCTTCATCTCCATCCTCTGCCATATTTTTCTCTCTTATTGAGTCATCTTTCACACATATATGGTAAAGCCTTTGAAAGAGTAAGCATTTATGCTCCAACCAGATCCTGAGACTTTTCAATGTAGAATGTCCACCATAACCTTCTCCTCCAAAGTCTTACTTTTCTCTCCCAAACCTCCTAGTTTAGAAAATATCCATCATGTTGTCCCTGGGAGTAATGCTTCTTTCTGAATTTACTTTCAAGATTAGTACAAAAGTGCAGCTCCAGCCCAGAGAATTTCCACTTCTTGGTGTTCATCCAGCTTCAGCTCATCCATTCCTGATTTGTGTCTCTTCTCCAGCCTCCATCGGAAGGCTATTTCCCTGTCCTGGCAGTTCTGCTGTGATGTCCCTCAGCTGTATCACTCCTAAAACTGCCCATGGCTACACCTGGAGCTCGTCTGCTCTGTGATCTCTTCTTGGAGCCAAGGAACTGGAAGGATGAGCTGAAATGGGATGGGGAAAAAGACATGAGAGTGGGTAGTGGGACAGGATTGGGTGTGGAGGCATGAAGATGAGATGTGAGGATATAGGGAGGGATGCGACAGGACGGTGAGCTGAACCCAGAAAGAAGGATAAGGGCATGAGAAAATGGGAGATGAGAAAAGATGGGAGAATTAGGAGCATCAATCAAGGTGACTAAGGAATGTTGAGGTCAAAGATGGATATAGAGAAAATGCAGAATGAGCAGGGGTTGGAGATAAGAACAAAATTCATACTATGGAATGACTTCCCATTAGCTGGGCCATGTAAATAGAAAATTTGATGCTATTGTTAGCCCCCACTCTTCCCAGCAAAAAAAAAAAAAAATGTTTAAGTTTCACCAAAGGAAAAATGATACAAAGATGTCTGGGAATTCCTCCTATGCTTCCTCTGGCTGGCTGATCATCTTAGAAGGTCAGGGTAGGACTGACAGATGGGGAGAGGGAGGGAAGATGTGTCTAGTTACAGTCTAATGAGCAGAGGTGAACTGTGTGTCGCTTTCCTGACACTCTTGGTTCTGCAGACACTGTGGGGTTGGAGAGAATGAGCTTCTCTCACAGGGCAAAATTCTCATGAAGGAAAACCAGGCATATGGGCTGTAACCGCTGCTCTGTGACCTTGGAGACTTCCTTTCTGTAGGTGGGCTTGTTTTTACCTTTTCCATAAGGACCTGGACCGGATCATCTCTCCATGTTCTTCACATTTAACTACTTTTGGTTATGATAGTTTGAATGAACCGTTTCCTAAGGTGAAACCCCAAAAATATTTTGAGGGCATTACCAGTACACATTTTTCACCACTTCATCTAGACCAGTGATGGCGAACCTATGACACACGTGTCAGAGGTGACACACGAACTCATTTTTTTGGTTGATTTTTCTTTGTTAAATGGCATTTAAATATATAAAATAAATATCAAAAATATAAATCTTTGTTTTACTATGGTTGCAAATATCAAAAAATTTCTATATGTGACACGGCATCAGAGTTAAGTTAGGGTTTTTCAAAATGCTGACACGCCGAGCAAGGTTCGCCATCACTGCACTAGACTCTGAGCAATTAGTGCTATTCCCCTCCACCCCCACCCCCACCCCCAACTCATCTATTACCCCAAAGGGTAATCTCTTACCTCCAGGCCTTGGCATGCTTCCCCCTGAACATTCATCCCAACTCTTAAGGGTGCTTTCCTTAGAAATTGTTTCCTATGTCCTGCCTCTCCTCCAAGACCAAAAAGGTTAGTTAACAAAGGATGTCAGCTTTTTGACATGTAACTTGCAAATGGTTTCTCTAGCTTGCCATTTTCTCAATTTGATGGATGCGTGTTTGGCTAAACAGATGTGTTACATTTTTATGTGGTCAAATCTGTCTTTTCATGGCTTTTTTATTTTATGTCTCATTTTGAGTGGAAAAGATGTTTTCCATTTATCAGGAAGATAGGCTAGGTTGTATTGTGCTAACAAAACCCTAAATCTCAATGGTTTGCAGCAGCAAAGGTTAATTTCAAAGTCATAGAACTTCAATGATCTGATTGATCTGAAAAGAGTTCCATTTTTCTGGATTGTTCATCTTTTTTCTTTTTCTAAGAATGAGAGTAAGGACTTCCAAGCTCTTCTATATCATAGCGGAAACCCGAAGTCAACATTTTATTTGACAATGGCCTGTGGTGGACATGACTTCCATTTCCCCCTTTCTAACAGCTGCCAATTTCCATATCTAGCTGGTTCCGGGAGTGTGGTTCAGGGACCCAGAGTGGAGGTATCAGCACAGCTCACTGGCCTGGCCACAGAGATGATGATTGCATGTGGACATGTGACTTCATTAGTTTAATAAAATTCTTTATATTAGATCAGAAAAAAATTCTGGATGTTCTCAATTAGATTAGAGCAGCTGGAGAGCAAGAGAAAGAGACATAGCAGATAGCCTGTTAATAGCTGGGAGCCAGTGGACTGAAGGGTCTCAAGTTCGATTCCAGTCAAGGGCATGCACCTCGATTGCAGGCAGGCTAGATCCCTGGCCCTGGTTCTGGCATGTGCGGGAGGCAATCAGTCGATGTGTCTCAATGTTTCTCTCTCTATCTCTCCCTCTCCCATTCACTCTCTTTAAAAATCAATGGGAAAAATATCCTCCAATGAGGATTAATAACAACAAAAAATAGCTGGGAGCCAGCTCACAAAGGACTGCTCCCACTTCTGAGTGTCGGTTGGAACTTGAATTAACTTCCGGGCGGCTATTTCCATGATGATCTGAAAGAGAGAAAGAATACCCCTATTTTTAGTAGAATGTTAATGAGCACTGTGTTGCTAAAAAACACAATGTTACTTTTGCTTTTGCCTATTGCACTTAAGAGTTCCCGCAGCTTTCTCACCTTTCTGAACCTCAACAGGCAAATAAACCCAAACAAAACAAAAACCACAGCTTGTGTCCCTCTCCTGGTGAAAATGTAGGGGTGGATTTGTAGAGGTCGTTTTTGAAAAATGTACCAACACTATGAACAATAAAAACTTTTGGCCCAGCAAGTGCACTTCACCAATTTCGCCTAAGGAAACAATCAGGTAAGTGAACAAAACTAAGACATTTTCTATGATGTTGCAAGCAACGGGAAAAAACTGGAAGCAACTTTATATTGAATACTGAGAAGTGCGTTACATGAATTCTGATATATTTATTGAATTGCACACTGAACTACTGCATCGGCATTAAGTTGTAATATAGCCGGATATTTACTAACATAGATATTATTCTGTAAAAAAACAAGTTTCAAACTAATTTGATTTAGCTGAGATCAAAGTGTAAAATTTAAATACAGCTAATTATTTTTTGGCTTATTTTTACTTGAGTATTTCTACAGTAACGCATATTGTTGGTTTAATAAAAACAATGAAAGTTAAAAATAGTAAACATTCAGTGGTATCTCATCGCCTACACAATATATTCCAAGCTCTTCAACAAGGCCTTGGCGGCCTGTACCCCACTATGTCCTCCTCAGCCACAGGGCTTGCTGTGGCTTGGTCATCAGTTACACTCAGCTGGGACAGTCCTTGTATGCATCAAGGTGTTTATACCCCATTGCCTTTTTGTCCAGTTGTTCTGCTTAATAACAACTACACTGACTATGGGACATGCTCTCTGCTCTTGCATATTATCTCATTTAATCCTCACAGTTGCCCTTCGAGTGACACAATGCTGTTGTTCTCAGTTTACAGGGGAGAAGAGGACACTTAGAATGGTGAGGTGACTTCCACAAACACCCTAGGGATGGGGAGAGCTGTCCAAGGCCGTTGCGAATATCCCCTCTACTCCATGCCTCCGCCCCTCTGGGAGTGATCTTAGTTCCCCCTGGCCACTTTTCTGGGTGACTCATCAGCATTCATTAATCTTAGCTCAGCTATCACCACCTTAAGGAAGCCTTCCCTGAATCCTCCATCACAGACAAGGCAGGCTAGGCTTTCCTACTTTGTGCTCCCAACTCTCCTGCTCCGACCATAACCCTTCAGGCACTGCATTAAAATTGTCTTCTTCCCTGTCCATCGTGAGCTCCTGATTCATGTTTGGAGCTCAATTTGAGGCGCCTAAAAGGCATTTGGTCATTAACAATGAAATGAAGTGAAACTTACCAATTCAACTGTCTCCAAGTCGAGGTCAGTGCTGGCTCCCCTGCCTCATCTGTAAAGGATTGCTCTCTCTTCCCAACTGCCACCTTCCAATGACGTATCTTTGTATCAGTTACTATCCCTTTTCTAGGCAGTGCATTGTACAGGGCAGGTTGAACCTAAGTAGAGATTAGATCTCCCTTTTATCTCCTTCTTGTCTACTGCTTCTACCACCCTCCTGTTCAGGAATGTGTGTTGATATGCTTGAGAGTTTTGTTTTGAGTGAAGAATGGAGTTGTTGCAAGGGCAATGGAGTGAGGAGCCAGAGTCATAAAGGATACGATGGGCTGCCCAGGGGTAGGGCCTTCCCACAGAGAAAAGGAAAGCAGGAGAAAGGCACAGTCACTATTAGTTAAGGCCCAAGAGACAAAAATAAGCCCAGAGCAAAGGAGAGAACTTTTCAAGTGTTGCCTGAATTTGAGGGGCTTTGTCCAGAGACTCTGGGTCAGACGGAAGCAGTGGGAGCTGTGCCCAGCAGAGCATCAGAGCTGGGCAGCCTCACAGAGAACACTTGCAGGGAGGGTAGTGCAAGGTGTCTCCTCCAAATGGCTTACAAGTAGTGGGCTCCTTAGAGAGGGCCAGCGCTCACCAGCATGAGTGGGTGTGTGCTACAACATAAGACCCCTCCCAGATCATAACCGGCTATGTTTTGAAAGGCTGGGTTGGGGGCACTGTGGCCCTATGGTCAGGTAAGTGAAGGATTTGCGCTTACAGATTTCTAGTATTAGTGTTTGCATGACCTTATTTATTGCCAAGGCGGGTGCGATTTGGGGATATTGGGTTACCATGTCTTTTCTTCATCACAGATCTGTGAGCTCATTCTGAGCAGGATCTCTGTCCTGTTTACACCTGTGTTCCCCAGAGGGTAATGCTCTTCACATGATGGAGCAAGTTCCCAGTCTCCACTCCAGTGCCCCAAATTACCCTCACGTCAATCTCTGTGAAGGCTTTCCCTAGGAGGCGTCTTCCCAAGGCCCCATGCATGTCCTCGTTCCTCAGATATAGATGAAAGAGTTCTTCATCATGGGGATGACCCCACAGCCTACTGTGGCCACCGAGTCCTTCATGGAATAGGTGAGGAGAGGCTACAGATATACCATGTCAAGTGTCTCATAGAAGAGGGAGATGACATCCAAATGTGGGGCACGGGAGGAGAAGGCTTTATACTTCCCAGTGGCTGAGGGTATTTGGAGGATGGCTCAGACAATCTGGAATAGGACATGATCATGGACCCTAATAGGGTGAAGAAGATAAAACAGCCTGTGGCCATCAGCACTGTGTGATTCATCTGAGTGCTGGAACACGTGAACCTCAGCAGGACATACATCTCACAGAAGATGTACTAGATCTTTTGGGACCCACAGACAGTCACCTTGAGCATGAGGAGGGTGTGGATGAGGCCACAGAGGATAGAGAGTGCCTAACAGAAGGTGAGGAGCACCACACAGAGCCCAGGGCTCATGGCCATGGTGTAGTGGAGAGGGCCGCAGATGGCCACATAGTGGTCATATGCCTTCGTGGCCAAAATGAGGTTGGCCAGGGTCACCAAGGGGACCAGGAAGTTGAGCTGTGTCAGACATCCCACGTAGGAAATGGCTTTGTTCAGGGACTGAATGTTTACCAGCATCTTGGGGATTGTGTTGGTGACAAAGAAGGGGTCAGCGAAGGAGAGATTGGCCAGAAAGAAGTACATGGGAGTGTGCAGGTGGGAGTCAGTCCCTATGGCCAAGATAATGAGCACATTTCCCACACCATGACCAGGTACATACACAGGAACATCTAACACAGGACCTTCTGGTCTGCAGGACTCTCTGAGTTCCCAGGAGCAGGAACTCGGAGACTTGACTCTGGTGGCCTCCATCCATTTCTTCAACTGTCTGCAACATTGGCACCAACAAATATTTGTTTCCTAAGTGCCCTCAATTGAACAATGACATTCATAGGAGCAAAATCAAGTAGAGTCTTAGCATTAATATAACTTACACTAAACTGTATAATATTTTTAGATTAGTAAGAAGATAAAAACAGGCACAGACATATTACTTGGAAAGTCTTTTTGCAACTTAGCCATTCCAGCTACTTTTAATCTGACATACTCAACATTGCAGGAATAATGTCTTGTCTTATTTCAAACCCTACATTTCACAGTACTCCTGAGCTTAAAGATTACTATATTATGATATTTAATGGATTTAAAAATGATATTTAAAACAGTGTATGTATTATAACAAATGGCTATTGTCCTTTGGGCAAAGGGGAGGAAGAAAAATATTGGAAAGGAGAAGGAAAAATTATTCTTATTTGCTGATAAGATGTCCTATCTGGGAAACCTAAGGTGAAGGACTGAAATGCCATTAGAAATAAAAAGCAACTTCAGCCCGGCCGGCGTGGCTCAGTTTTGAGTGTCAACCTATAAACCAGGAAGTCAAGGTTAGATTCCTGGTCAGGGCACATGCCCAGGTTGTGGGTTCAATCCCCTGTAGAGGGCCTGCAGGAGGCAGCTGATCAGTAATTCTCTGTCATCAATGATGATTCTATCTCTCTCTCCCTCTCCCATCCTGTCTGAGATCAATAAAAAATATATTTTTAAAAAAGCAACTTCAGTAAAGTGACCATTTATAGAGAATGGACCCCAAAGCAATGATGTTCCCAGCAGGCCATATAATGCAATGGTTAAGATTGTGCTGTCAGATGCTGGGATTCATGTCTGAGCTTTGCCACTTGCACTGAAACCTCAGGTAAGTTAGTTGAGCTCTTTAAGATTTGCTTTTTTCATGTGCAAATGAGTCATAAGAATAATATTAATAAAGTTCTTAACACAAAGAGTTGGCATGTGGTGGACACTCAATATATATGGCCAATTACTATCATAAATACATATGTATGTAAACAATCATCAGGTGGAAATACAAAGTGTAACATCAACAATAAGATGTTAATGGGAATTGTGCAGGACCTTCCAATGCTCTATTTCTCCATTTAATCATAAATCATGGACTTACTCATTTCTGGATAGAAAGATAAACTATTGCAAAGGCACATATTCTCCTGAATTAATCTAAAATTTGCTCATTTGAAGTCAAAATCATAACAGGACTTTGGGGAAACAAAAACTGTTCTAAATTTTATCTGAAAAGTAAATATGCAAACAAATATGGAAATGGTTGAAAAGAATTTAAGAAGGGGACTTGCTCAGTCAAATAGTGCGGTCCTGGTGCTGGAGTGAGCAGGTCACGGGAGCTGGGCAGCAACATCAGGAACAGGGCCGAGCACTCGTGGGACTGAGTGGATCATTATGGGGGCCCTTTGGCAACAAATAGCACTGGGACAGCTGGTCAACTATTGAGGGGAAAACTTTAGATCAATATTTCAGATCTTACCAAAGACATTTTAAATGTATTTAAGATGAAAAGAATTTACTGTGCCTTTTCCTTTTAAAAATCTAATGCAGGTGGAATGACAATTTTAAAAATAAAAAAATGAGAGAATATAAATAGACTCCATTTAATTTTATGATGTAGAGATAGATAACACTTTCCACAATTTGATGTCTTTTTTGGGTGAGATGTAAAGGAGAAAAAGGTCAGTCCTGTGAAGTCCTGAGCAAAGAGCCTTGCGTACAGAGAGGTGTGTGTGCAAAGGCCTGAGGTGGGAAAGAGCTCACTGGGGTGAAGGAATGACATACGGGCCAGTGCGGCTGGAGTGAAGAGGAGAGTGTGAGACAGGGAGTTGTGCAGGCCAACGGGGTCCCTGCAGGGTCTTCAGGCTGTAAAATTTATTCCAAGTGCAACGAGGACTTTTAGAGGATTTTAAGTGAAAGATATTTAGCAACTATCTTTCTTCTTGTATTTGACAACAGTACTTTAATAATCAGATACGACTGCTGCATTTTTGATCAGATGCCTTTCCAGTGCCTATCACGTTTTATTAACTTTTATAAAGATGTTTTTAAATTTTAGAATATTCATTCCTAGGTTTAATTTTCTAAAAACCTACAGCATCTGAGACATTTCTTTTTTTTATTTTTAAATTTATTTTTTATTTAAGCATAGCTGGTATACAATCTTATATTGGTTGTATTATTTCAGGTGTATGATATAAGTCAGTGATGATGAACCTATGACATGCGTGTCAGAGGTGACACACGAACTCATTTTTTTTGGTTGATTTTTCTTTGTTAAATGGCATTTAAAGATATAAAATAAATATCAAAAATATAAGTCTTTGTTTTACTATGGTTGCAAATATCAAAAAATTTCTATATGTGACACGGCATCAGAGTTAAGTTAGGGTTTTTCAAAATGCTGACACGCCGAGCTCAAAAGGTTCGCCATCACTGATATAAGTGATTCGACAATTTTATACTTACAATGTGATCACTCCACTAATTCTTATAACCATCTGTCACCATGCAAACTTATCACAATATTATTGACTATATTTCCTTTCCGCTTTTCATCCATCCCCCACACCCTCTCTTCTGATAACCATCACTTTGGTCTCTTTTTTTATGAGTCTGTTTTTGTTTTGTTTTTAGAGTCCACACATAAATAAAACTTTATGGTAATTGTCTTTCTCTGCCTGACTTAGTTCACTTAGCATAATACCGTCTAGATCCACCCATGTTGTAGCAAATGGTAAGATTTCCTTCTTTTTTATGGTCCAGTAATATTCCATTGTACATATTCACCACATCATCTTTATCCATTCATCTGTTGATGGACACCTAGGTTACTTCCGTATCTTGGATATTGTAAACTAGTGGCCTGGTGCATGAAATTCATGCATGGGGGAGTGGGGGACGTCCCGCAGCCCAGCCTGCACCCTCTCCAATTGGGAACCCCTTGGGGGATGTCCAACTGCTGGTTTAGGCCTGATCCCACAGGATCCACAGCCCCCTCAGCAGTCAGTGCTGGGTCACCGCGCCTGCAGTGGTGGCAGTCAATGCTGGGTCATGGTGATCCAGCACTGACTGCAGGACTGACTTCCTCGGTGCTCACCCAGCACTGACTGCCACAGGGGCTGCGGATCAGGCCCTGCTTCTCTCTCTGGGCCTCTCTCCAGGCCTGATCTGCAGCCCCCTTGGCAGTCAGTGCTGGGTCATGGCGCCTGCAGCTGCAGGACTGACTTCCGGTGTTTGGTAGTCTGTTCAGTTGTTTTGGATGTTACGGACCCTGGCTCTTTATATATATAGATAATGCTGCAATGAACATAAGAGTAGTGCAAATCACGTTTCATAGCTCTCCTAATATTAAACCACACTTCTGTTCCAGTATAAACGAATGAAGTTGATATGTTAATGCTTTATTTAGGCTTTTGTAGTCATATTTATTAATAAGTTGGCCCACAGCTGGGTTTTTTGTATGTGCCAATCTTACTTTTTATTATGATATCTACTGCATTAACTTCCATAGTAAACTTGCAGCCCTGCCAATCTGGTCTGTGAAACATGTTTAATTTTCACAGCTTTCCTCACTGATAAATCAAGGTGAAGATAAACAAATTTTCTTATTTAATTTGATACCTTAAGGAAAGAACAAAAGGAACTTTTTGGAGCTAAATCACAAATATTGAGAAAGGTATCTCTCCAAGAAGCAAGGATAACAATCATAAATTATACTGATAATTATTGCAGACACTTGAGACCCAGAAACTTCTTCTTTTATGCTATAAATCATTGTGATAAGATTAGACACTGAAACAAATATCAAACTGCTTACATTTGTTCTTCCAGTTTTTTGTATATTTAATTTTATATTTCTTGAAAGTCATGGAAGTATGCTACACAGTCAATTTAGAGAAGTAATTTAGAGGATATATAAAAATTAAAATGTTCATTCTTTTTGAGACAATGCCACTCTTTGAACTTTATAGGAATTCAAGCAACAGTGATAAAAATAAAACATGAGTACTAGTAAATTTATGGCAACATTGTCATCATAAAAATTTGGAATTACTCCAACATCTACCAATAGACAACTGAGTGAAATACATTATTGTGCATACATAAAGAAATACTTCTGCAGTTGTAAAAAGGAGTCATGTTATCTCAACGTCCTTGCCCCCAACCAAGGATTCAAGTGATCACTTTTGATCCATAGGCTTTTATTGATACCTAATGGGTGTCTGCTCCTGCCCTGGGCACCTAGGCACAGAGCTACCAGACATGGTAGAAGTTTGGTCCCCAGATCTCCTGGAACCAGGTCATAAACTTGTGCAAAGGGGAAATAACAAGACATGTTAACCTGGATTATCTCTGATCCCAGAGATAAGACCTAGTACCATGGAGCCCCAGGGAAAGGAGGAACTAGGCTGAGAGGGAGCATCAGGAGCACCCACCAGGTCAGGCATGAGACTGCCTCAGGGCTCCCATCTGTGTCCTTACTAATGAGGCTCCACCAGGGAGGTACTTCCTCCTCCCTCCAGGTTCCTTGACTCAGATGCTGCATTAATCACTAGGGAAGTCTCCGCCATCCCTAGTTTGGGTTATTTGGAAGGTATCTCAGAAACCTAGGTCTGTTCCTCATCCTAGAAATGGGTCTCCACAAGGAGAAGGAAAATAATGGGTAGGGAGTGGATGGCTGCTGTTTTGGTTTTTTGTTTTCTTGGTGCAGGGCTCAGTTAATCATATGCAAGGTCTGTTCCTCATCCTAGAAATGGGTCTCCACAGGAGAAGGAAAATAATGGGTAGGGAGTGGGTGGTTGCTGCTGTTTTGTTTTCTTGGTGCAGGGCTCAGTTAATCATATGCCTCAATTCATGACACCTGATCACCACCATTCCTTGCATGATATCTTCTTAATATTATTGTCTTTTATTACAGCTAATCTCCATTCCCTTCTTCTCCCTCCACAAAGGTAGCCACTTAAAAATAGGTATGTGTGCTTGAATAATTCATGTCTTTGTATGCTTGTGTGTTTTATATTCATGTAGCGTTGTGCTATAAATCCCATAGTGTTTCTTACTTTCTGTCCTAACACTATAATTTTTATGATCCACTCTGCTTGCTGTGTGGATACTCAAATCCCTGCTTCTCTTGTCTTTTTCCAAACCATTCTCTCTACACAGAGACCAATTTTCTTAGTCTAAATCAAATCCTATCAATTTCTTGCTCAAAGCTATTAAAGAACTTCCTATTACAATTAGAAAAAAAAAAATGGAAACCAGCCTATGAAGTCTACTTGTCTGGCTTCTACATACATCTCCAACCTCAACTAGTATCCTCTTTCTTCTGCTCCCCACACTTCAGCCACACTGGCTTACAATCAGCTTGTTGAATTCACAAAGCTCTTTCATCTTAAAGTGTTTGCCTTCTCCCCCACCCCCACCTCATTTCTTGGAAGGGCTTTCTCTTTCTCAGCCTTCAAGCCTCTCCTAACTGTGGACATTGGTGCAGCCCTTTTGGAGAGACTTTGGCAATATTAGTCATCTGGGGCCAGGTTCCCTGGAAGCAGTGACTCCTGGGACCTGGGACAGAGTTTAGTGAAGGAGGGACCTCAGAAGAAGAAGATGGAGGGAGGTGAGCAGAGATGTGGACTCAGCACATTACGTTCAGCCTGGTCTTGAGAGGGGATCTGGAAGAGGAATTGTACCCACTGAGTGAGTCCCATTGGAGGTAAGGAGCCAGGCTTGTCTACCCAGTGCCAGTCATTACTGGCCTCTGGCTGAGCCTACATCCCAGGGCAGTGGAGGGGGAGCACCTACCCCCTCTGGACAGGGAAAGGGCCCTCAGGAGCCATGAGCAGCCAACATCCACAGCAGCTGGGACGGGGGATGGCTGAACCACCCAGTGAAGTTGCACCCAGTAGTGAAACCTAAGGTGTGCATGGCCTTCGTGCTAAAAATTCATTCTTATCAGCATACTCTAGACAACTTTCATTCATGTGCCCATGAAGAAGGATACAAGAAATTCATTTCAGCATTGTTTATGATGGTGGAAAACTAGA
>NW_005360843.1:0-502 GCF_000412655.1 Myotis brandtii
CTCGCCCAGCGGCCCTCATCCCTCTTGGCGGCCGTGGCTGTGAGGGATGGAACCTGCATGTCTATGGCACAGGTGGGGCTGGCAGCGCTCTTGTTTGAAGAAGTGCTTGGACTTTCAGGATTGCCCCACTTGTCGCTGGAGCGGAATTGGGATTTGTACGCCAAGGTATGCCTATGCTTTGTCCCCTTCAACCGCCCCCGTCTCCCACCCGCCTCCAAACCCACCGCCAGACATGCTACCCTTGGAGAGGGTAGCATATTATCCCTAAGGAGCACCACCCATGCAGGCAAGAAGCCGCGAGACACATGGGCGCTCGTAAACGAGCCAGGAGAATTCCTCCCTTTAAATGTTATGGGGTTTGCCCTAACCGGTTGGCTCAGTGGATAGAGCATCGGCCTGGGGCCTGAAGGGTCCCGGGTTCAGTTCCATTCAGGGGCATGTACCTTGGTTTAGTGGGGTGTGCATGAGCCAGCTGATTGATGTTTCTCTCTCATTGATGTTT
>NW_005360844.1:0-351 GCF_000412655.1 Myotis brandtii
TCAGGAAGAATCTAAAAATCTCAATAGGCCGATAACTGTGGAAGAATTTGAAGCAGTCATCAAAAAGATGCCAGCAAACAAAAGCTTGAGGCCAGACAGCTTCACAAGGGAGTTTTACCAAACATTCAAGGAAGAACTAAAATTTTTCCTCCTCAGATTATTCCAAAAAATTCAAGAGAAAGGAACACTTCCAAGCTCATTCTATGAAGCCAACATCAACCTAATACCAAAACCAGATAAAGACGACACAATGAACAAGAATTACAGGCCAATATCCCTCATCAACACAGATGCCAAAATCCTCAACAAAATTCTAGCAAATCGGATCCAACAGTACATCAGAAAGATCAT
>NW_005360844.1:437-738 GCF_000412655.1 Myotis brandtii
AAAACCACATAGTCATATCAATTGATGCAGAAAAAGCATTTGACAAAATCCAACACCCATTTTTGATAAAAACTCTCAGCAAGGTGGGAATAGAAGGATCATACCTCAACATAATAAAAGCCATATATGATAAGCCCACAGCCAACATCATACTCAATGTACAAAAACTAACAACATTTCCCCTAAGAACAGGAAAAAGACAGGGATGCCCACTCTCACTACTCCTGTTCAACATAGTAACATAGTACTTATCCATTGTGATTGGACAAGAAGAAAAAATAAAAGGCATCCAAATTGGAAA
>NW_005360845.1:0-1410 GCF_000412655.1 Myotis brandtii
TCGGAGAGATCAAGAGTAGTAAAGGAGGAGGATTTAAAATCCTCTAAGAGTAAAGAGGAAAAATCTGTGAAGAAAAGCAACTGTCATACAAAGAAAAAATATCCTTAAATGTAAAAAGCCTAAATATGCAGGATCTCAGACCATTTGCCTTGTTTCAGGACAGAGTAAATGGTTAATGCAGAAAGGGGAGGGGTGTCGGCAGTTAATTGTGAAGCAGGGAGAGATAGGATTTTGTTGATTTTACTGGCTGCAGACTGCTCTGCAGGCATAGGGGTCTGGTCCGTAGCCTACCAGGTGCCTTATCAGAACTTTACTAAATTCAAGGTCTCAAGTTTTCTTCGAGCACAGTTAATCTCTCTCTGCCCTGGTTTATTCTTTTTAACCCTTCCAATACTAAATTAGACCGATACAATATACTTGAAATTACATAAGAAAAAATATAGCAGTTTGTACTAGACAAGTTTCAATTTACCTGTTCTTAGTTTAATCACAGAAGGTCTAGGTATATTTTATTGAAAATAAAAGTACATTTAAAATGTGTTCATAAATATTAATTTAAAAATTCTGACTGTTCACTTTTTTTAATCATTAAAGGCTAAGAATAAAGAATTCTAATACATTAAAAAAACAAACAAAACTCAACTCCCACTAGCCAAGCGGAGGAGAAATGGAGCTAAAGTCCGCAGCTGCCCTGGTGATTTAGAACTGGTTGCTAGGCAGACTCAGCCCCTGAGAGCCAGGTCAAAGAAGGGGGGCTGGATTCCAGAGCTGCCTGCAGTGGCCCTGAAAGAAGCAGCAGCAGCAAGAAAAGTGGAGGACAACAGAAATTTACCTGACACTAGAGCTGCCCCGCTACTGCCCAGTGAGTAATTTGTGTTTTACAACAAGCAATACAAGACTTGGGCCTTTGGATTGCTGGCTACAGCAGTTAAGCCAGAAGCCAGTGACTGCTACTAGCCTTCCTGCAGCCCCAGGAATAGAGCAGCAAGACCGGGATCTATGAAGGCTGCAGAGAGAGCTAGCAAAAGCTCCCTGTTTGCAAGTGTACTGAAAGAGTTCAGTACCTGTTGCTGCTGGAAGAGGAGGGGCTGATATCCCCTTCCAGTGAACTCCCTTGGGAGAGGCTTGGTCGCTGCTCTGCCACAAAGCAGACTGGTGGGAAGACAAGGATAGCAGGTCCCTGTAAATAATAAACAGGGTTAACAAAAGGGCAAAGAAAAGGCACTCTCCCTGAACCTGGGAGCCATCAGGACTTTGAAATTCTCCAAGAGAGGAGGAGTCTGACTCAGAGACTGGCCTAGACCTCATTGGGTTAGGAGGACTGGAGGTTGCATATTGAACTTATAAACTGCAGTTTGCTAGACAGAGGTCCAAGCCCAGTTGTATAGGGGTTAAGCTGCCTGTGTACAG
>NW_005360845.1:4008-5007 GCF_000412655.1 Myotis brandtii
CCACCACCACCACCACCACTATCATTGTCATCATCATCACCTTCTTCATTGTCATTTGCTTACTTATAATTATTCTTCTCACTTTCTTTAGACATGGTTTTTGTACACACACAAGGACTATTTATCTCAGTTTTCCTCATTTTGTATAATTCTTAAGTAAAATACATAGCCACACTCTATTTTCTTTTTTGTTTGACTTCTAACAACTGATGGCTCATTTCTGCCTCTTCTCCATCTGCCCCTTTCATGGGAAATCAGATAAGAAATCATAGTTTTCTCTTTAGATGTTATTGTGAAATTGAAACCACCCTCTGGAAGCAGAATTCCTCCACACCACCTCTCCAAATAAAAATCCCTGTACCAGTCTCCTTTCCTGGATCCATCAAAGTAAGACTGTCTTCCTCAAGGGCCTTTCCTGTGCTGCTCAGGATTTCAACTATGAGCATAATAAACATTCCATGCCCCTTGGTGTGAGTGTATGTCATCAGCCTGCACATCTGTACCAAGCTGCTGTGGCTCCCTCTGCCTCTGCCTGGTGTCAACTACTCGTGGTGCTATGACATGATGACAAGACAATGACCATCACCACTGGGGGTCCATCTTCTGTAGCTTCGTGTTCACATACTTGTGGTGTAAACTGTCCAGCATTCAGGTGAGCTGCACTGTTGAGTCATTAGAGCCTCTTGATAGATATAGGGGACCTGGGTCAAAAGATTTCATCATTAATTGGTATAGGGACAGGAGTAAACAAAGGCATTTGACTCTGCCTTTTGTGGGCGTGACAAAGTTTTCCTCCCCCTAAAATAAATCTCTGTAATTCAGATAGTGAAGAGGCAACCCAACACCTGACAGGAAATCAACCCTTAAGGACAATCTAAACTTGCACCTGGGCTGTGGGCTGTGCTCAGCGTGTCCTGAGCGCCCCCTAGTGGTCACAGACACTTTTTCAGGTAGGTTTGTGGCAGTGCTCACACTGACTTTCCCTCACTGTGTGTCTTG
>NW_005360846.1:0-13670 GCF_000412655.1 Myotis brandtii
CCTCTCCGAAATCAATGAAAATATATTTTTTTTAAAATTGCGTTAAGATGGCACCCTCTGAGTCCTATTTTTTCAGCCTCACACTTCACAAATAAGGGCTTATTTTTCTCATGTGACAAGAAATCTAAAAACAGGCAGCCTAGGGCTCATAGCTGGTTGCAAAGTCATCAGAGCGCAGGCTCCTCTTACTAGTAGCTCCTTACCATCCCATCCTTAGTGTAGCTCCCATCCACATGGCCTGGGTCTCTGAGTTCCAGGAAGGAAGGAAGAGAAAAGGCAAAAGCTTTGGGAGGAATTGGGGAAATTTTCACTCAGTCACTTCTGTGCTCTGTGGTTCAGTAACTGGATGACAAAACCTGCTCTAAAAGATTACGAAGCCAGAGGGTGGCACTGTCTCTCCGTAGGGCCAGGCTGGTCAGTGAGTCTCATCTACACTAATAAAAGACAAAGATGCTAATTGACCATGCCTTCGCTACACCCCAAGCCACACCCACCAGCCAATCAGAGCAACTATATGCAAATTAACCCAACCAAGATGGCAGCCAGCAGCCACGGAGCTGGAGCAAGCAGGAGGCTTGGTTCCCCGGGCGATGGAGGAAGCCAAGCTTCCCGCCTAACCTGAGCCAGCTGTGGCCTCTGCTCATGGCAACAAAGTTTCAATTATAGAAGACAAATAAATCCCAGATACCTGCTTCCAGACAGCCTCCACTGGGAGCTTGGGTGCCTGGGGGCCCTGGCCAGCCTGCAAACAGCCATCAGCCCCTCACCCAGGATGGCCAGGCACCCCAGGGGGAACCCCTACCCTGAAGGGGCTGTGGCCAGCCTGCAAACAGCCATCAGCCCCTCACCCAGGCTGGCCAGGCAATCCTATATAATAAAAGGGTAATATGCAAATTGACCCTAATAGCAGAATGACTGGTCACTATGACACACACTGACCACCAGGGGGCAGATGCTCAATGCAGGAGCTGCCCCCTGGTGGTCAGTGCACTCCCACAGGGGGAGCTCTGCTCAGCCACAAGCCAGGCTGATGGCTACCAGTACAGTGGTGGTGGTGGGAGCCTCTCCCGCCTCCTCAGCAGCGCTAAGGATGTCCGACTGCAGCTTAGGCCTGCTCACCGCTGGCAAGTGGACATCCCCCGAGGGCTCCCGGGCTGCCAGAGAGATGTCTGACGGCCAGCTTAGGCCCGATCCCCCAGGGAGCGTGCCTAAGTCAGCAGGTGGTCATCCCCCAAGGGGTCCCAGACTGCAAGAGGGCACAGGCTGGGCTGAGGGACCCCCCGAGTGCACAAATTTTTGTGCACCAGGACTCTAGTCTCCAAATAGTCAAGTCACTCACCCAGAGGAAAAGCCCTGAGGGAACTTGTCTAACTGGCTGAGCCACATGCATGTCCTTGCTCTACCAGCAGGGTAGGCAGAGGAGGGGTTTGCTCCCTCCGCTTCTGTAGTGGGGAGAGTGGTGGGAGGCAGGTATTGACAGTGTCCGCCTCTGTCAGATGAATGGACTATGGCTGAGCCCTGTATACTGGCCCCTGTGGTGTTTATTTCTTCATAGCAGGCTGGGGCCTGATAGCTCAAAAGACCACGGAAGGCAGACTCAAATTTATATACATCCAATTGCTTTAAGCATAGCCCGGATAAGCATATTTTTACCCATTTAGTGCCTGCCTGCTTTGCATACCTTGTAAACTTTATCCAATGTCTGCTGGCCATAGATACGACAAACCTCGGGGCTGTAAGACCCCAAGCCACTGCTGCCCTTCAGAGCCCTCCGACCAGGGACTCCCCTCCTCCAGGGACCTAGACGCCTACGGAAATCCCCTCTCCAGTCCCTTCTCCCCCAAGAGGTCCATTCCCATTCCCGGAAGGCCTTCTGCAACTGGGGACTTCCCCTCCAGGCAGCCCTCTCCAGGCACCACCCACATACAGCTCTCTGGGTGCTACTGCCACCTGGTGGTCATGCTTTTTTTGCTTGATCAGCCCCAAATCTTGGAACTCCACACAACAGGAAGGAGTTAGGGAGGGGAATAATTCACCAGTAGAAAATCCCGATGCTATTAGGAAAGAGAATAGAGAGTAGACAGCTGAAAACCTGGTAAACCCACTACAGTCAGTAGTGTCTACGTGAAATAAGGCCCTCAGCCGAGGATAGGACTGGGCCCAAAGGCAACTGGAACATTTTGGCAAAAGATAAAAGCAGTGAAAAAAGACCTAGATGCTGCCAGCAAAGGGACAGCATCCTACTTCAAAGCTACTTCAGATTCAGGCCGTCTGCTTTAAGAATATTTAGACAAGACACGGACCAACGACCTCTTACTGGAGTTGAACTCCCCCATTCTAAGTCTGGGTGTGAGACACACTGCACCTGGGAGCCAGCAGTCAGGAGAGTACATATGGCCTCCTTGCCCTCTAGGCCAGTGATGGCGAACCTTTTGAGCTCGGCGTGTCGGCATTTTGAAAAACCCTAACTTAACTCTGGTGCCGTGTCACATATAGAAATTTTTTGATATTTGCAACCATAGTAAAACAAAGATTTATGTTTTTGATATTTATTTTATATATTTAAATGCCATTTAACAAAGAAAAATCAACCAAAAAAAATGAGTTCGTGTGTCACCTCTGACACGCGTGTCATAGGCTCGCCATCACTGGTCTAAACTATATGACATTAAACTGATGGAAGCTGTTAGCAGAGCCCAGCAAGGACCCACGATTCAGAGTCAGAATGATGGACTTGACAATAAGCTAAGTGAGTGGGAGACACTGCCATTCACAGGATGTTCAGTGGTGAAAGGAACAAGAAATCAAGCCCACAGCATCTACTAAATGCAAAAAGATTTACACATGCGCCTTTTAGATAGCAGGCACACGGAACTTCCAATGGCGTGAGGTTCTCAGCAATCTTCCAAATGTAAACAAAAAAAAATGTGTGTTAGCTTATGTTTTTTGTACAGGTCAGGCTCTTCAAACTATTTTTCATGTATTAATTTGTTGCTATTTCACAGCTAGGTTATCAATTGAGAAATACTCTTTTCATATTTTACAGGTGAAAATCCATGACACAGAGAGTTTAAGTAACATTTCCAATGTCAAATGACCGTTAGTAAACTAAGTTGCTGGGATTAAATTCCAAGCAATTTAGCATCAGCGTCCATCCTCTCACAGTGGAAGTTCATCCTTATGGTCCACAATTCAATAAGTTGCACTTTGCAATATTGAAACCCCCTTTGTCAGTCAGGAAGCTAAGACTGGCTTACATGTACAAAGTCCTTCACCCTACATGATGCTTTTACATTTGATTTCCCAACAACCAGTGGGGAAGGGAGAACAGGAAGAACCACACAGCTTACATGAGTTGTCCAAGGCAAAATAGCTTGTTTCCCTCTAGTGTGTGTCTCTCTCTCTCTCTCTCTCTCTCTCTCTCTCTCTCTCTGAACGGTCTGTGCGCACAGAAAGTGGATGCTGTTTGAGAACTAGTCCAGGGGAGATGCAGCAAGAACCAGTGCTCAGAATCGTGCTGCTGAGATGTCTGGTGAGGGCACTGCTGTCTCCCCCTCATCTGGGAGCGGATGCCACAGCGTGTACCCCTGACATGAGCACCGGATGCTGTGTTGCCATAACTCTGAAGCAAGATTTTGAAGGTGTGCTGCTATCCCCGCCAGGTAAAAACAAATGACTTCTGGATTCTCGGTCTATTGGGACAGAGAATTAAGCATTTGCCAGGGGCTGTGTTGATTTTTCCCCAATAAAGAATCACCTGGGATAGCAGCGGCATGCCAGGTAAAAACAAATGACTTCTGGATTCTCAGCCTATTGGGACAGAGAATGAAGCATTTGCCAGGGGCTGTGTTGATTTTCCCCAATAAAGAATCACCTGGGATAGCAGCGGCAGTTTGACTTACCTCTTATGACTACAATTGACCCCTGAACAACATTGTTGGATTTTCATTATTTTTAAAATATATTTTTGCTATTGATTTCAGAGAGGAAGGGAGAGAGAGAAAGAGATAGAACCATCAATGATGAGAGAGAATCATTGAGCAGCTGCCTCCTCCACGCCCCACATGCCCATACTGGGAATTGAGCCCACAACCCGGGCATGTGCCCTGACTGGGAATCAAACCGTGACCTCCTGGTTCATAGGTCGACGCTCAACCCCTGAGCCATGCCAGCCAGACGGATTTTCATTGTTTTTAACTGTATTTCCTATTGGTGTTGGGAATCTGAGCATGTGGATAAGTTAAGAATTCCATCAGACTTACCAATTTCCCTGTAGCACCTAAAGTCCCCCTTCTAGCTAGTGGACTAGTGGGCCACAGTGGCACTCGGGAGCTAGCAGCTTAGAGCCAGCACCCAATAACCCCCGGAAGGTTTGGGTACTTCTCCTCCCCGAGTGCACGTGCCCTAGCAAGCGGCCTGCACTCACTCTAACGCTGCCGCCTCTGTCTGCCGCGGCTGCTCCTGACTTGCTCAAGAGCCCTTTTCAGTGGTTCCTGCAACTGGATTCACCGGGAGTGACTTAAAACACACACACCTATATCCTGGTCACATCGCACAGAGAGTCACCTTGCAAGGAAACACCAATGATTCGATCCCCACGACACTTCATTGTCTCCAAATCTATCATCAGAGTCAAATCTCAGCATGGCCCAGGGGGCCAATTGTCAAGTCAACACACACAGCAGGTCTGAGCCGAGGAGAGGATGAGTGGGAAAGTCAGCTGAAGGACCCGGACAAGAGCGGACTGCTGGCCTGCGGAGCCCTTCTGTTGGAAGGAACAGCCGGGCTGCTGGAGGACATGTTCTGTGGACCGGGGGACATCCAACCATTAGCTGTTCCCAAGCTCCTCCCTGCCCTCCCCCAGCACACGCACCTCAGGAGAGGTAGCCAGGGAAGGCCCGAGAAATGCACCTGCGAGGGTATCATCATAAGCAGCCATTCTCAACCCTGGATCCCCCTTAGAATCACGTGGGGAGCTTTAACAACGCTCATGATGACCGAGGCTCACTTCCGGAGATGCTGATGCCGTTGGTGGGGACTGGGGGAAGGGAAAGGACCGGCATACTGGTTGTATTTCTTAATCACTGGTAGGGATTCCAGCTGCAGAAATCACTGGACTAGGAGACTAGAGAAGGCAGTAGTTTGCAACCTTGGCTGCACATTGAAAGCACCTGGGAGCTCTAGCCGGTTTGGCTCTGTGGATAGAGTGTCGGCCTGCAGACCGAAGGGTCCTAAGTTCGATTCCAGTCAAGGGTATGTACCTCAGTTGCAGACTCCTCCCCGCGCGGGTCCTGGTCGGGGCTCGTGTTTCTCTCACATGGATGTTTCTCTCTGTCTTTCCCTCTCTCTTCCACTCTCCCTAAAATTCAATGGAAAAATATCCTCAGATGAGGATTAAAAAAGAAAAAGAAAACACCCAGGAAGCTGTAAAGAAAATGCCAATGGCCCTAGCTGGTTTGGCTCAGTGGCTAGCGTGTCGGCCTGTGGACTGAAGAGTCCCGGGTTCAACTCTGGTCAAGGGCACATGCCCAGGTGTGGGCTCAATCCCCCAATAGGCGGCGTGCAGGAGGCAGCCAGCACCTAGGAGTTAGGGAACCAAACTCCTGGTCCCTGCTCCAAGCCGACAAAGCCAGGCTCTCTGGGAATGACCCTAGCATCCTGACTTAACAAGCTCCCTGGGTGATTCCAGTGCACACCAAAGCCAGGGCACCAACTCGACCTGCCTGTGAAGAGGCCGAGAGAAACGGACGTGGCTGGAGAGCCAAGTGGGACTAACGGGTGATGTTTGTGGAGGTTGTTTAAATGGAGAAAATACCCGAGCTTTTATTTATTTATTTTAACTGCCAACCTAAAGATTCTGACTTAATTATTTAATTGATCTGCCTGGGTATTGGGATTTTCCTAGGTCAGTGGTCAACAGAGCCAAATATCAACAGTACAACGATTGAAATTTCTTTTGAGAGCCAAATTTTTTAAACTTAAACTATATAGGTAGGTACATTGTTATTAACTTAATTAGGGTACTCCTAAGGCTTAGGAAGAGCCACACTCAAGGGGCCAAAGAGCCGCATGTGGCTCTCGAGCCGCAGTTTGCCGACCATGGTCCTAGGTTATCCTAATGTGCAGAAGCAATAGGATGAGGTTGAAAACTAGTAGGATAAGAGAATGAATAAAAGCTAAAATGGGGAAATGAATGAAGGCATGACTGAATCTATAGTTCTGTACTTCCCACTTAGAGCTACCCTGTGAGCATGTGTGTGTCGGGGGGAGAGAGAGAGAGAGAGAGAGAGAGAGAGGTTTGCAGGGGTGGGGATTACCCCCATCATTTCAGCATTGTGATATTGAGGCCCATTAGAACAGGAGCAAAGACTTCATGTGTTTTGGAGGGTCCCCTCTGTCCCAGACAGTGGCCTAAAAGCTTTAAATGTACTTCCTTGTGGAATCCTCCCAATAGCCCTGGGAGGATAGATATTGTTAGACACGTTTTTACAGAATTGGAGTCAAGACTCCCAGAGGTTAAATGACTTGCCTGCAGTCACGTAGTGAGTCAGTGGCAGAAACTAGATGAGACCCAGGTGTGCTAAAGCCAACGCCTTTCCTGACTGCGTTGAAATGACTGGCCCCATCTGCCTGGAAGATGTCTTGGCCTGACCACCATTCATCCCCAGAGCCTGCCTGGCGTCTAATTGAAGCTTAGCTGATAGTCATCTCCTGGGGTGTGGGCAGTGCTGTCCAGGCCCAGGGCTTCGGGAGTGAGAACGACCACAGAGGGAAAGGTCCCCATGACCCAATCATGGAGGCCTTGGTCCCAAAGAGCTGGCTGGGACGTAGCTCTGAAGCAGAGGAACACTGGCTGGACAGGGGCCAAAGCATCATGTCTGCTGGACAAAGGGAGCCAACGTGGGAGCCCAGAGGTCAGACTGAAGATGGGGCAGGAGATGGGGTAGCCCAGGCATATTAGAGTCCCGGCCACCTTTTCTTAGGAAGGAAGGCCTGACCTTCATTCTGAGATTATAACCTTCCCACATTGTGTTAACAGGAAGTGGGATCAAATCATTTTAATAAGAGCAATTTATTTAAACAGGGTTGAGTCCTCAGAAATTCCTCCCCTAGGTATGTACCCAACAGACATGTCCTAGAATGTTCATAGCATCACTAATTGGCACAGCCCCACTTTGGGAAGTGTCTGCACACCCATTCTCAGTAGAGGGAGTGGAACTGTGTTCCCCCACCCCACCCTTGGCAAAAAGAAGAGGTGATAACCTTTGCTAATCTCTCCATTTGGTTGGTTGGTTTTTTTATTGGTCCAAAAAAATCAGAAAATCCGGAAACCAACGGTTAGAGAGGGGATTCCTGTCCCGAGGACATTGTGGGTTACAGGTGCTCTCGGGCTGCTGGGGCCTGTCAGGGGGATGTGAGGTTCACACGGTCCCCTTAGAGTTCTGTGCACAGCTCCCCCCGGACTCCCCACCCCCTTTGTTATGAAGCCATTTGCATTTGATGAGCTCTTCTACTTCCCCCACATCCCTTTTAGACCAAGGCAGAGGGAGCACCGGGGGAAACCCGGAAGGGCCATCATTCCCGTTGTTAGAAGATGTGGTTCAGTAGGCAAGTACCTAGAAGAGGGATAGCTGGATTGTACGGTAGGTGGACATGTATTTAACTTCCAAAAAAACTCTCAAACTGATTTCCGAAGTGGTGCACCACGTGCGTCCCCACCAGCCGTGTCTGAGAGTTCCACCTCCCCCACTGGACAGTCTTTTTTTTTTTTAAATATATTTTATTGATTTTTTACAGAGAGGAAGGGAGAGGGATAGAGAGTTAGAAACATCGATGAGAGAGAAACATCGATCAGCTGCCTCCTGCACACCTCCTACTGGGGATGCACCCGCAACCAAGGTACATGCCCTCGACGGGAATCGAACCTGGGACCTTTCAGTCCGCAGGCCAACGCTCCATCCACTGAGCCAAACCGACCAGGGCAATACTCGAGCTTTTAAAAAAGCTTTTTATTAAAATACAATGCACCTCCAGAGAAGTGCACGTGTCATAAATGAACAGCTGGAGGCATTTTCACAGCACATTCGTGTAGCCAACATGGGATTAAGAAACAGAACACCGCCCACATCCCAGCAGCCCTCTCGTGCCTTCTCCTGTCACCACCTGACTTCTAATGGCAGAAACTCGTTTTACCTGTCCTTGTACTTTATATAAATGGAAGCAAAAGACATGTGCTCTTTGGTGTCTGGCTTTTTTCACTCATCGGTGTGTGTGTGAGATCGTCTGTGTTGTGGCATACTATTGTAGATCCCTCATTCCCACCGCTGCCGAGTATTCAGAGGGATTCGCCACTCCCGCTACTGATAATGCAGCGGTTCTCAACCTGTGGGTCGCGACCCCTTCGGCGGTCGAACGACCCTTTCACAGGGGTCGCTTAAGACCATCCTGCATATCAAATATTTACCTTACGATTCATAACAGTAGCAACATTACAGTTATGAAGTAGCAAGGAAAATACTTTTACGGGTGGGTCACAACATGAGGAACAGTATTTAAAGGGCCAGAGGTTGAGAACCGCTGTGATAATGGGTGTGCGGACACTTCCCAATGTGGGGCTGTTCCAATTAGTGAAGCTATGAACATTCTAGGACGTGTCCGTTGGCTACATACCCAGGAGAGGAATTTCTGAGGACTCGACCCTGTTTAAACCTTGCTGAGAAGAAACCAGTAGAGAAGATGTGAAGCTACCGGAGAGAAGGGGGTCAAAGGGAGTGAGGTCCCTGGGGAAGTAGGAGGCAAGCGGTGGGAAGGGTCTGGCCTGAACCAGAGGCAGGGAGTGGCAACAGGTGGGGAGGAGAGAGCGGTGGAAGGTGGGTTTGTAGTTGTGGGTGGACCAGCCTTGATTTGCCCACGTGACGTAGGAAGCAAGATGGTAGCCTGAAGTGTGGAGTCTCGGGGTTCGGGGTTTGAGGCAGGAGAGAGGGGGAAGGTTTGAGGTGGTCAGAATGGTCAGCAGAGAGATGACTGGAGGACGAATGAGACTGAGTCCATAACCTGTCCGGTAGCACTCTGGGATTCTGGGATTTTGCCACAGAACAAGTCCTTGATGTGAGTCCCAGAGTGAAGGAATTCGGAAATCTGGTTTCCAGGCTGTGGCTCCCCAAGGGAGGGGGCTGTAGCGCCACCTGCTGGTCAAGAGCCATATGACTGTTTCTCTACCTCCAGTTGCTTCCCAGATAGAGAAACCCAGATCCTAGAGCAGCGGTTCTCAACCTTCCTAATGCCGCGACCCTTTAATACAGTTCCTCATGTTGTGGTGACCCCCAACCATAAAATTATTTTCGTTGCTACTTCATAACTGTAATTTTGCTACTGTTATGAATCGTAATGTAAATATCTGATATGCAGGATGTATTTTCATTGTTACAAATTGAACATAATTAAAGCATAGTGATTAATCACAAAAACAATATGTAATTATATATGTATTTTCTATGTTTTCCGATGGTTTTAGGCGACCCCTGTGAAAGGGTCGTTAGACCCCCAAAGGGGTCGCGACCCACAGGTTGAGAACCGCTGATCTAGAGGAACCTCAGGCTGAGCCTTGAACCCAGCCAGACACCTACCTCCACTTAGAACCTGGTGGAGTGCTGAGCCCCGATCCAAGCAACAGTGTAACTGCAGTCCCAATTCAAGCTCCACTGCCCTGCATTAGCATTCTGAACAGGCCTGGGGGTTCCGGGGCTGCATCCCCTGAACAGGGAGCCAGCAAGCAAGCATCCTGGATCTCAGGGCCTATGGCTGTGGCCCAAGGGCTGGGCTCCTCCTACCTCCCTGAGTGGCATCCCCCACAAGAGTCCCCTGCCCTGTGAGCCCCTAGGGCCCTGTGTCCTACTGGGCCAGGCTCTCCCGCAGCCTCCCTGGCCCGTGACCTGCCCAGACCTGTTCTAGATTCCACACCAGCCTTCCCCAAGGCTGCCTCCACCTCCCACCTGCCTGGCTCGGGCAGGGCCTCCTGAGACTCAGCTGGGAAGGCTGGCAGGCAGGCGGCTGGGGCGGGCTCCGGGGCCATGGAAGCCACAGCGGAGCCCGTGCTCTATCGGAAACTGCTGCTCTGGGAGGAGAGCTGGGAGTCTGGGGAAGAAGAGGAGGAGATAGCAGAGCCCCTCTTTCCGGGCCCCTGGAAGCCCCAGGACTCCTCTGGGTGAGTCAGGGAGGGGTCTGGGCACCCGGGAACTCAGGACTGAGGCTGGGCATGTCCCTCCCTCTGGGGCCCCTAGTGCTTGGCTCGGCTCCAGGAACTTTCTGGTTGAATAGGAGGAACCCTTGCTGCAGCCCCAGACCTGGCCTGAACCAGTCAATTCGAGGTCTGTGTGTCTGAAAGGACATTTGTACCAAGCCAGCCCTGCCAGCTGCTCTGTCAGAGGTTCCCAATCCCACGCCCTGGTGCAGGAGGCACCTGTTGAGCAGGTTGGGGCCTGGCTGCACCTGGCTGGGCCCGCTCCTCAGCCTGCCAAGCTCCTGTCAGGCTGTCCTCCCACTGGCTCAACCCTGCCTCTCCAACCTCCTCTCTAGGACGCCCTCCCTCGCTGTCCTCGGTTTCCCCAATCTTCCTGTTTCTGTCCAGGCTGGGCCATCTGCCAGGAAGCCCTTCTCCTTGGCAAACTTATACTCCTCTTGCAAGCAAGGTCAACCTTTGGGGAAATATGCCCTGGGTTTTCTTGGGGCTCCCGGGTGCCTGCTGCCTCGGCCCTGGCTCAGGACAACCTCTCTGCAGGAAGAAAGTTGGTGCTCGGCCCGGGGCCTGGGCTCAGCTAGTGGCCGCCCTGCTGCTGTTGGCCGTTGGCTTCTCCCTGGCCGTGTGGCAACTCCACACCAGGGCTGGCGCTACAGAAATCTCGGGCTCTGGGGCCCCTCCCCGCAGCGGGCACTCGCACCGCCCTGGCGTCTACCACCACGGTGCCATCATCAGCCCTGCAGGTCAGTGATGAGAGCAGCTCGGGGAGAGGAAGGGCCAGGATCACTTGGGCCCTTCCCATGACAGTCCCTTCCTTGCTGCAGCCCCGTGCTCCGACCTGGGCCGAGAGCTGCTTGTTGCCGGGGGCAATGTCGTGGACGCCGGAGTTGGAGCAGCTTTGTGTCTGGCAGTAGTGCATCCTCATGCCACAGGGCTAGGTCAGTGACCCACAACCCCAGTGATCCCAACCCTGGGCCCAATCGGTGACCTGGAACCCGGGGAGTCAGTGGCCCCGACCTCAAGGCTGGTTAGTGAGCAGGACTGGGACTTGGCCAATCCGAGGCTGTGACTTTTTTTTAATTATTCTTTTTAAAAAATATATATTTTATTGATTTTTTTACAGAGAGGATGGGAGAGGAATAGAGAGTTAGAAACATCAATGAGAGAGAAACATCAATCAGCTGCCTCCTGCACACCCCATACAGGGGATGTGCCCGCAACCAAGGTACATGCCCTTGACCAGAATCGAACCTGGGACCCTTCAGTCCGCAGGCCGACGCTCTATCCACTGAGCCAAACCGGTTAGGGCAGGCTGTGACTTTTGAGTCTAGGTCGATGTGATCTTGACCCCAGGTGGGTCTGCAGGCCCAGTCAGTAACTCCCGGCCCCAGGCTAAGTCAGTAGTCCTTCACCGGGGGCTACTGAGTGGCCGTGACCCCTGTGTGACCCCTTTGTCTTCCCCAGGTGCCATGTTTTGGGGCCTCTTCCACAATAGCTCCTCGGGCAATTCAACTGCCTTGACATCAGGCCCAGCCCAGACCCTGGCCCCCGGCCTGGGGTTGCCCTCGGCTCTGCCTACCCTGCGCTTGCTGCACACACGCTTCGGCCGCCTGCCCTGGCCACGGCTGCTGGTGGGCCCCACCACACTGGCTCAAGAGGGTTTCCTGGTGGACACACCCTTGGCCAGCGCTCTGGCAGCCCAGGGCACAGAGGGCCTCTGTCCACTACTTTGCCACACTGATGGGACCCCCCTGGGCCCTGGGGCCCGTGCCACCAACCCAAAACTGGCAGCCGTGCTACGCAGGGCAGCACTGGCTCCCACTTCAGACTTTGCTGAGGATGCTCTACTGAGTCCGCTGGTCAGAGACCTGGGGCTGGAGGGACCCTCAGCTGAGCCTATGCCCACCTTGGAGCCAGCACTGCAGCTACCTTCAGCCCAGGGCATCCTGATCACCACCCCCAGCCCCTCAGCTGGCCCAGAACTGCTGGCATTGCTGGAGGCAGCCCTGCAGTCTGGAGGACCCAGCCCTGACCCCTGCCCACCACCCCTACATGCTAATGAGACCCCCGTGAGCAGTGTCCTGGCCACCGTGGATAGCAGCGGCTCTGTCCTCCTTCTCATCTCCTCACTCAACAGCTCCTTTGGCTCTGGACGCCTGTCCCCAAGCACTGGGGTTCTACTCAGCAACCTAGTGGACAAGTCCGCAATTAGTACCTGGGCCTGCCCCCTCATTCTTCGTGGCAGCCCAGATGGCACAGAGGACGATGTGTTGGGGCTGGTGGCTTCAGGGACCCCCGCAGTAGCCAGAGTCACAATTCACGCCCTGCTCCGCCACCTGGCCGGGTCCCAAACTCAGGCCCAGCACCAGCACCAGCACCAGCACCAGCAAGGACCAACAGAGGCCTCCAGTGTTTGTGGCCAAGGGACCCTGCTCCAGGTGGCAGCCCATGCAGAGCACGCCCACGTCTCCAGTGTACCCAGTGGCTGCTGCCCCTTCCAGGGCTTCTAAGGGGGCAGGACAGAGCAGGCCCAGCTGCGATGGAATGCCAGAGTTTGCCTGGATTATGTGCTCACGACTGGCTCAAGCCCTCAGACTCTGGCCTGGTCAGTTACGGGGACTGGCTCTTCTCAGCTAAGGAAACTGAGGATAATAAGAAAAGAGCACCAGGGCCTGGGGCCAGCCCTGAGTTGGGGTCCAGCTCTGGGAAGGAAAGAAGGAAGAATGCGAAGCACCTGCCTAGGCTCTGGGCCCCCTGGGCAAGGCAGGCAGAGCCTGGGGTACTGCTGGCATCTCCATCCTCCCCTTCAGGCCACCCTCTGCTGATCTCCCTCAATGAGGCTGGAAACAAAATAAAGATCAAGTCCCACGGATGCCATGTGCCATTCCTGCTTCTTGGTTAATTTCCCATAAGTCTTTGAGGCACCTGTGCCAGGGCTTCCCCAAGGAGCAGCACAGGAGGCCCCCACCCAGAGAGGCAGAGCCTGGGCTGATGTCTTTCAGCTCCCCCTGCTCTGCCCACCTCCTGTCTCCTACGGCACCATATGTACGAGGTAAACCTCTTCACCTCACTTCCTAAAACAGACAGCAGAGCAAGGAAGAGGTTGAGAAGGTGAGTAGGAGGTTCCCCAGGGCCTGGGTACAAAAAAGCTGGGTGTATGACATTTAAATGCCAGGTTGGGCCCTGACCACCCCACCTCCCTCAGGGCTGGGGTCTCTCTGGACTACAGCCTCCAAAGACAGCTTCTCAAGTCGACAAACGGGGTGACCAGTAGCACCTCCATATATACACATTGTAAAAGGTATCTCTGATGTAATAGAACTCTAGCTCCTACCACCTCAATCTGCCCCCCACCCCTCCTTAGAAAGAAAATTCTTCCCCTGCTCAGTAAATGGTAGCACAATCTACCCACTCATTTTAGCCCTAAATCTGT